>NC_066631.1:22514136-22817166 GCF_025201925.1 Gopherus flavomarginatus | reverse complement strand
GCCAAAGGCTAGAATAAGTTTGACTGACAACAATTATTCCCTAAGCAGAAACGCACACTTACAGTATTTTTAAAGTTACGGTGCATCTCTAGAGTAACTAGGTTAGGGGTGTGTGTAAACAGCCTTCTGTAATTTTTAAAGCATATTTATACCCATAATATTCCTTATGGGCCTAAGCAGAGAAGCATCACACTGTGCTTTGTTTAAAAAGAACATTTATCGCAGCGATCAACCCACAGTTCACTAATTTCCCCATATTAGATAAAGACACAGGCCTGTTTCATTAAGTCTTAGTTAAGTTAGAAGAAAACTATTCATTTTGTTCAGCCTAGCAATCAGGAAGCTCAAACATGACAGTTGTGAGACTTAATTCATATTTGAAAAAGCTCTGAGACTGTCTCATGAAAAAAACTATGGAAATGCAAGTATTAATATTAATAAAGGGCAAGAAGGGTTTCATAGTAAGAATAAAGTACCTGGTAAAAACTTATTTGCAACTACCAGGGACCTGTAGTCAAGTTAAAATAAACTGTGCTCTATTTAAATGGACATCTCAAATTTGGCCCAACGTTTGATTATGCTTAGTTTAAATTTAAACAAACCTTGGACCAATGAAAGTATTTCCATTTTAAAAAATTTCTATCGGAAATTAAATTAACATTAGTTACTGCATGTACTAAAAAACTGGAAGTGAAATTGACATAATCACTTCCACTGTTCAAGTTAAGAGAAATTTAAAAATAAGCAACAGAAAATTAGTGAACAGAATTTTAAAAAACCTTCTCTTTTCATTATGTAATGTTATTAGTAGTAACATAGCTGAGGAAAAAAATTTAAAATATAGATTTAAGTTGACTGAACCCCTTTATGCATGCAGAAGTCTCAGAACACTTAAAGTTTAACTTATTAACTGTATCGAATCAGGCAAACAAAAGGCATAGGTTGATGAGAAGTTGGTTTGATGCACCTAACCAATTTTACTTCCATTTATGAGATCATTTTTAAGACTTAGAAGAGGATCAAAACACACAGATGGTTTCCAAATTTAATGTTACTTTAATTTTACTTTTATTTGCATTTGTGAATAAAAACAATGAAAGCAATTGTGACCTATTCATATTACTAAATGTATGCCAGGGGTTTAATTTCAAAGGCATATTTAGTAAGCCTGGTAATTAATTTATACTGAAACTTTGTGTGTAAAATGGAAATGATGATTGTTTCAGTAACCACTTCATGTTAGACTTTGCAAGCTCTTCTTTGAAGTTGGCTCCATGACATCCTTCAATATGCTAGATTATCCATGTTACCTGCAATTACTGATTAATCAAGATAAAATGCAAATATAAGTAAGGGTATGTCTACGCTGCAATTAAAAACCTGCAGCTGGCCCAACCCAGCTGACTCAGGCTAAGTGGCTGTTTAATTGCAATTTAGAAGTTTGGGCTTGGGCCCAACTCCAAATGTCTATATTGCAATTCAGCAGCCCCACAGCTCAAGCCCCATGAGTCCGAGTCAGCTGGCACAGGTCAGCTGTGGGATTTTCATTGCAGTGTAGATGACCTGTGCTTCACTTTTAGCATGAGTTATCTTACTGAGTTAGTGGTACTACTTGTGTGCAGTGTTCCCTCTAATTCTTTTCCGTGCACCAACATGGAGGTAATGTGTGGAGGAGGTGGGGCCCAGCAGTTTGTAGTGTGGAAGGGGGCTCAAGGCTGGGGATGCGGGCTCCGGTATGAGGCCAGGAATGAGGGGTTTGGGGTGAAGGCTGCTCCAGGGAGGGAGGACTCCCCACAGTCCGCTGCAGTGGCAGCTCTGTTACGGCTGGGCCAGGGGAGGGGCGCCTCTCCCTGTCTGTGCAGCCCTTGATATAGTCTGCCAACCAGCTCACAGGGAACTTAGCTTGTGTGTATTTAAAGGCCTCTTCTAAGGGCCGTATTTTGCCACCAAGAAACATGGAGACTCCCGGTGAAATCAGTGGCAACTGCTTGCATGCATTCAAAAGCAAAACTGGGCCCTTAAGACAGTAACCACAGATACACGTTCTCATATTTTACATCTGCAGGGCTCCGACTGACTTATACTGCATAATTTAAGAGTAGATTCAGGGGCTACTGTAGAGTCAATCCCTCATTTACTTCACTGGAATTTGTATGTAATTAGGGACTGCAGTATCATGAACATTTAGTAGGACTGTTGAATAATTGCAGTTAACTCATGTGATTAAAAAAAATCACGATAAAAAAATTCATCACGATTAATCACACTGTTAAACAGAATCAAATATTTAATACATTTCAATTGGTAATATTAATATTTTTAATTGATTGACAGACCTAATGGTTTAGTTTTGAAATATGCCTAAATGAACAAAACAGCATGTAGAAGATTAACTAATGCCTATATTTAAGGGCTTGGCTACACTGGAGAGTTGCAGCGCTGGTGGTGGGCTTGCAGCGCTGCAACTTAGTAACTGTCCACACCTGCAAGGCACATCCAGCGCTGCAACTCCCTGGCTGCAGCGCTGGCTGTACACCTGGTCTGTAACGATTGCAGCGCTGGTGATGCAGCGCTGCTCATCAAGTGTGGCCTCCAAAAGCGCTGTTATTGGCCTCCAGGGTATTAGGAGGTATCCCAGAATTCCTGTCCACAACAAACCGGAAGAATGGCTGAACTCTGAGCTCCCCGGAGCTACTGATCTAAAAAACAAACAGCTGCTCTTTGCTCTAGCGAGCGAGCAGAGGCAGAGGAATTGCTTTGCAATGTTCACAGCTGTTTGCTTGAGGAGAGAGGGGAGTCCGTGTTGAGCAGCTGCTTATGTGGTCTGAAGGCTATTTAGGAGTGCATAATTTGCATTTAGTGAATAAGAGAGGGGAAGGGGTCAAAACTTTTAAAATGATTGAAGGTAGGTGCTGTGTATCTTCCAGTCCTTAGAACTTGCAAGGCAGGGAACTGAGAACAGTGTCAGCTCCAAAAATCCACTCTGTCTCCCCCACACTCCACCCCACCCCCCCATTTTGAAAAGCACGTTGCAGCCAATTGAACGCTGGGATAGCTGCCCACAATGCACCACTCCCAACAGCGCTGCAAATGCTGCAAATGTGGCCACACTGCAACGCTGGTAGCTGTCAGTGTGGCCACACTGCAGCACTTTCCCTACACAGCTGTACGAAGACAGCTGTAACTCCCAGCGCTGTACAACTGTAAGTGTAGCCATACCCTGAGTTAATAAAAATCAAGTTTAGTTAGGTAAATAACAAATTCTACTACTTAATGTTAGGAAATACAAATTTCAGCTTTGTGTTAGAAAATTGACACTACAATGAAGCTACCCTACAGACTTCATTTAACCCCAACAAAAGCAATTAGTGTCCACATCATCATTCCTTACCTTGGACCATTAGCTTAGATCAGGGAGTTTCAACTGAACAAAACAAAACAAAAAAACCCCTCCACGTTTTGCCCATCTTACCGTATGAATACGGGTGGTGACGCTTGAAATTTCAGGGATTTTCAAATGTAGACTCTGTAAAACGTATGTAGTCTGCATCTAACATTAAGAAAAATTAGTTGACATTGTTACTTGATAAAGTCATACTCTGAAGTGAAACTACTTAAAATGTCAGTGACTCACAAGGAATGTACTAGAGAGTGGTTCAAAACAAGGTTTTCCAGTGAGACCATGACACATCTCTTCAGGCCCAGAACTGGAGTTTTGTAAAAAGCACAAAAACTTTTAGACTCAAAGGCCAGAAGGGACCATCATGATTATCTAGTCTGACCCCCTGCACATTGCAGGCCACAGAACCTCACTCACCCACTTCTGTAATAGACCCATAACCTCTGGTTGAGTTACTGAAGCCCTCAAACCATGATTTTAAGACTAAGTTACAGAGAATCCATTGTTTACACTATTTTAAACCTGCACGTGGACCTGCACCCCATGCTTTAGAACAAAAAAGGCACTCTGCCAATTTGAACCAGGAGAAAATTATTTTCTGATGCCAAATACGCCGATCAGTTAGACCCTGAGCAAATACAACATTTCAGCTTTGTACTAGAAAATTGACACTACAGTGAAGTTTCCCTGCAAACTCCATTTAGCCCCAACAAAAGCAATTAGTGTCCATATCATCACTTGTTATATTGGACCATTAGCTTGGCTCAGACCCAACAGATACACACCTGGGAGAGAATTCTCTGTAGTAGTCCAGAGCTCTCCCCATCCAGTATCCTATCACTGGCTCCTGGGGAATATCTGCTACTAGCAATGGTAGATTTCCTACAGTGGCATGTAGCCAGTCTCATCATACCATTCCCTCCATGAACTTAACTTGCTTCAGGACTGAACGTGATAACGTTTTCTGCCCCCCACAGCTCCCCTTGGAAGGCTGGTTCCAGACCTTCACATCTGATAGTTAGAAACCGTCAAACCTAAACTTGTTGATGGCCAGCGATATCCCTTTGTTGTAGTGTCAACATTGGTGCTTAACTTACATACCAGGAAGTGGGGAGAGGAATTATTTATCTCGCTGATGTATTTACAGAGAGCAAACACATGATCCCTCAGCCTTTGTTTGGTCCTCTCATAAGGCTGGTTCTCCATTCCTATGATCATCCTAGCAGCCCTTCTCTGCACAGTGCACCTATTCCAGTTTGAATTAATCGTTTTTAACCATGGGAGAACAGCACTGCACACAGTATTCCAGATGAGGTCTCACCAGTGCTTTGTATACTGGTACTACCACTTCCCTATCTCAAGTGGAAATGCAATCCTAGGATGCAGCAGGAGGTAGCAGCCTTTTTCACAACTGCATCACATTGGCAGCTCATGTCATCCTGTGATCAACCAATATAACCAAGTTTTTCCTCTCGCTCTGTCTCTTCCAACTGATAAGTCCCCAGCCGACAGAGACCAACAACAAGAATTTTTGCTAAGGCCTTGTCTACACTACCAAATTTTTGTTGCCAAAAATTGCCTTTTAGCGACAAAACAGCAAGAACATACATACTACAATGGGACTTTTGTTGCCAAAAAACACCCAGTTTTGGTGACAAAAAAACTTCCACCCCTATGAGAGGCTGTTGTCTTTTTGCTTCCCTTTATTGTTGACAAAGACCCAGCGTAGACACTGCTGATTGTTTTGTCCACAGAACTGGCTTCTGCCAGTATCCCACAATGCCTGCCCCAATTGTTCTGCTCAGTGTTTTGATCTCTGCTGCCCTGCAGGCATGCGCCCCTTCCCTTTAGAAGCTCCAGGAAGTATCTGTGCGCTGCTCTGTTTGTGGAACAAAGAAAGAGCAAATCATTGGAACGCTCCCCTTCTGCCCTGCACTAGGAACACGGCAGTAGGCAGACTGCTGCTGCAGGGGGAGAGGGACAGACTGCTGTACTGCTTTCCCATTCCTCAGCACGGAGAGCTCACACAGCTGCTTATGATGCCGCTCTCGGGAGCTGAGGGAGTTGTGAGAGAATTTCTAGAGAATCCCAAGATGTGCTGCGATCAGCTCTTCCTTCCTACAACACTGCACTGGGGGATACATACCCAGAGTGCATTGCTCACCCAGCAATGATGGTGTCCCCAGTGTGGATGTGATCTGTCGACAGAGGGAGCAAGTTTGAATAACTTTGACAATTTTTGTTTTGTTGACTTTTGGGCTTTGACAAGTTTTTTTTAAACCAAAACTTTTAGTGTAGACAAGCCCTTAGTGCATGACCTTGCACTACAGTACTAAATTTCACTCCATTTCTATTACTCCACTTTTCAAGGTCATCCAGATCTTCTTGTACAAGACCTAAGAGTAACAGAACCATTCACAGGAATTTTTTTTAAATTACTTTTATATGGAAGTTTTTGAAGGTCTAAACAGCCTTCTAAAGTGTTTGCAACCTATGCTCTGCAGCATCCTGCCAATGTAGAGAAACACAGTGAAAGGGACTAAAAGTAAAGCTGACTAAACTGTTTTCACTGACAAAGATAAGCGAATTGGAAAAGGAAAGAGTTTGATGTTGAAAAGTACATTAGATATTTATAAACTTTAGCTTTAAGACTCCAATCATCAGGTTAAAATACACATTTTGAAAATATTCTTAATATCCTTTTAGACCATTTATTCATCCCTCAACTTCACAGGAAATTTTACATTCGTGAAAGACACTACGTAGCAATATACGTTTGGATATATGGGCATATTGGTGAACTGATACACCTTGCCCCATGATCATTTTGCTTAAAAAGTCAATGAGCCAGCAGACATTTTGGTCATTATTAAGCATGGGCTTGTTACATAATTTTAATCACATTGTGCAAGCAAACATACATCTCTGAGAACTAGTTTGGGGTGAACCCCAAAACTAACACAAAAGTTAGCTAGTCCATAATAGAATAAGGCTAGGCAAAAATTGTTAGATTTCTAGCCTCTCAGAATTTTAGGCATTAACATTGCTAAATGATTCTATTTAATGAAAAGCTTTTGGAACATTTTCCCCAATTATTTTTTAAATGTTCCTTCAAAGATGATGCTTTTAGGGCAATTTTCAGAGAGGAATGAATTTTTACAATTTAAACGCAGAGGTGTGATTTAATGATAGCACCTACAGAGCTTCCAATTGCAGTGTTGAGAATGTAAACGTATGGTCTTTATGTTTGGTCAGAGTCACTCACCTGAAAATATACTGTCCAGTAAGGTATAAGAGCCAAAAAGACAGGGATAATCTTGACAAGGGCTTTCACATCTTCTACTTTATCTTCTCTGAACGGCCCTCCATGAGACATCTTCGCCATCTCAAACAGGCTTTGCTTACGAGGCTGCTGAAGCACTTCCTGAATTTCACTTTTGAAAATAAAGTTGAAATTAATTAAAAAAAAAAAAAACCACTCGTGGACAACTTTGTAATGCTTTTTCATCATAAAAACACCTTGTGCGTTTCAGAAGTGGGAACTACTTCTAGATATAGAAGAGAAAACACGCCAGTCAAAGCGGATCAGAAGTGTGTGAAAGAGACAAATTAAAAGTATAATAAAAGTTTACTAGACATATTTTAAATCTTTCTCCGTACCTCGGCATAACTAAGCATTAAAAAAATGCAACATTTGAAAGTGACAACTGCTTTATTGACACCATCAGAAAATAAGTTATTCTAATTTATTTATGCACTTGACTAAATGAATACATGAAATTCTGTGCTGCATAAGGCACCTGAAACCCTACAGTGGGTAGCTGAAGCCACCATTTCATGAGGACCTCAGTGTGTGGAAGACAGTAGCTCTAAGAGGTCGTTAGAAAAAGCAATTATACAGCTCAGTTGCCTCATCCAGTCTGTTGGGATATGAAGGCAAATAAAAGCCCTTTCTTTGCTATTCGAGGAAGGGCTGCTAGGCAGAGATAGCGTTCACCTTTCGAGGAGGGGAAAGCTCCTATTTGCACACAGACTGGCTAACCTAGTGAGGAGGGCTTTAAACTAGGTTCGACGGGGACAGGTGAGCAAAGCCCACAGGTAAGTGGGGAACATGAAGACCTGGGAGATGGGTCGGAAACAAGAGGGAGCGTGGGCTATAATGGCAGAGAGAAAGGAGGGTCAGGGCAAAACTGGGAGGCAAGATCAAAAAAGTATCTTAGATGCCTATATACAAATGCAAGAAGTATGGGTAATAAGCAGGAAGAACTGGAAGTGCTAATAAATAAATACAACTATGACATTGTTGGCATCACTGAAACTTGGTGGGATAATACACGATTGGAATGTTGGTGTGGATGGGTATAGTTTGCTCAGGAAGGATAGACAGGGGAAAAAGGGAGGAGGCGTTGCCTTATATATTAAAAATGTACACACTTGGACTGAGGTGGAGATGGACATAGGAGACGCAAGTGTTGAGAGAGTCTCTGGGTTAGGATAAAAGGGGTAAAAAACAAGGGTGATATCGTGCTAGGAGTCTACTACAGGCCACCTAACCAGGTGGAAGAGGTGAATGAGGCTTTTTAAAAAAAAAAAACTAACAAAATCATCCAAAGCCCAAGATTTGGTGGTGATGGGGACTTCAACTATCCAGATATATGTTGGGAAAATAACACAGCACAGACTATCCAATAAGTTCCTGGACTACATTGCAGACAACTTTTTATTTCAGAAGGTTGAAAAAGCTACTGGGGGAAATTGTTCTAGACTTGATTTTAACAAACAGGGAGGAACTCGTGGAGAATTTGAAAGTAGAAGGAAGCTTGGGTGAAAGTGATCATAGAATCATAGAATCATAGACTATTAGGGTTGGAAGGGACCTCAGGAGGTCATCTAGTCCAACCCCCTGCTCCAAGCAGGACCAATCCCCAGATTTTTACCCCAGTTCCCTTAATGGCCCCCTCAGGGATTGAACTCACAACCCTGGGTTTAGTAGGCCAATGCTCAAACCCCTGAGCTATCCCTCCCCCCCTCATGAAATCATAGAGTTTGCAATTCTAAGGAAGGGAAGAAGGGAGTACAGCAAAATAGAGACAATGGATTTCAGGAAGGCAGACGTTTGGTAAGCTCAGAGAGCTGACAGGTAAGGTCCCATGGGAATGAAGACTGCGGGGGAAAAACAACTGAGAAGAGTTGGCAGTTTTTCAAAGGGACACTATTAAGGGCCCAAAGCAAGCTATTCCGATGGGTAGGAAAGATAGAAAATGTGGCAAAAGACCACCTTGGCTTAACGATGAGATCGTGTATGATCCAAAAAATAAAAAGGAGTCACAAAAAATGGAAACTAGGTCAGATTACAAAGGATGAATATAGGCAAATAACACAGGAATGCAAGGGCAAGATTAGAAAGGCAAAGGCACAAAATGAGCTCAAACTAGCTATGGGAATAAAGGGAAACAAGACGACTTTTTAGCAATGCATTAGAAGCAAGAGGAAGACCAAGGACAGGGTAGGCCCACTGCTCAGTGAGGAGGGGGAAACAGTAACGGGAGACTTGGAAATGGCAGAGATGCTTAATGACTTCTTTGTTTCGGTCTTCACTGAGAAGTCTGAAGGAATGTCTAACAGTGAATGCTTATGGGAAGGGAGTAGGTTTAGAAGATAAAATAAAAAAAGAGCAAGTTAAAAATCACTTAGAAAAGTTAGATGCCTGCAAGTCACCAGGGCCTGATGAAATGGATCCTAGAATACTCAAGGAGTTAATAGAGGAGGTATCTGAGCCTCTAGCTATTATCTTTGGAAAGTCATGGGAGAGATTCCAGAAGACTGGAAAAGGGCAAATATGGTGCCCATCTATAAAAAGGGAAATAAAAACAACCCAGGAAACTACAGACCAGTTAGTTTAACTTCTGTGCCAGGGAAGATAATGGAGCAAATAATTAAAGAAATCATCTGCAAACACTTGGAAGGTGGTAAGATGATAGGGAATAGCCAACATGGATTTGTAAAGAACAAATCGTGTCAAGCCAATCTGATAGCTTTCTTTGATAGCATAACGAGCCTTGTGGATAAGGGAGAAGTGGTGGATGTGGTATATCTAGACTTTAGTAAGGCATGTGATATGGTCTCGCATGATATCCTTATCGATAAACTAGGCAAATACAATTTAGATGGGGCTACTATAAGGTGGGTGCATAATTGGCTGGATAACTGTACTCAGAGTTATTAATGGCTCCCAATCCTGCCAGAAAGGTATAACAAGGGGGGTTCCGCAGGGGTCTGTTTCGGGACCGGCTCTGTTCAATATCTTCATCAACGACTTAGATGTTGGCATAGAAAGTACGCTTATTAAGTTTGCAGACGATACTAAACTGGGAGGGATTGCAACTGCTTTGGAGGACGGTCAAAATTCAAAATGATCTGGACAAATTGGAGAAATGGTCTGAGGTAAACCGGATGAAGTTCAATAAAGACAAATGCAAAGTGCTCCACTTAGGAAAGAACAATCAGTTTCACACATACAGAATGGGAAGAGGCTGTCTAGGAAGGAGTATGGCAGAAAGAGATCTAGGGGTCATAGTGGACCACAAGCTAAATATGAGTCAACAGTGTGATACTGTTGCAAAAAAAGCAAACGTGATTCTGGGATGTATTAACAGGTGTGTTGTAAACAAGACACGAGAAGTCATTCTTCCGCTCTACTCTGCGCTGGTTAGGCCTCAACTGGAGTATTGTGTCCAGTTCTGGGCACCGCATTTCAAGAAAGATGTGGAGAAATTGGAGAGGGTCCAGAGAAGAGCAACAAGAATGATTAAAGGTCTTGAGAACATGACCTATGAAGGAAGGCTGAAAGAACTGGGTTTCTTTAGTTTGGAAAAGAGAAGACTGAGAGGGGACATGATAGCAGTTTTCAGGTATCTAAAAGGGTGTCATCAGGAGGAGAGAGAAAACTTGTTCACCTTAACCTCTAATGATAGAACAAGAAGCAATGGGTTTAAACTGCAGCAAGGAAGATTTAGGTTGGACATTAGGAAAAAGTTCCTGTCAGGGTAGTTAAACACTGGAATAAATTGCCTCGGGAGGTTGTGGAATCTCCATCTCTGGAGATATTTAAGAGTAGGTTAGATAAATGTCTATCAGGGATGGTCTAGACAGTATTTGGTCCTGCCATGAGGGCAGGGGGACAGGACTCGATGACCTCTTGAGGTCCCTTCCAGTCCTACAGTCTATGAATCTATGTGCCCATGGAGAGAGCAAAGCACAAAAAAAAAAAAAAATGGTTAATTAGTGCTCTGTGAAAAAATGTATTTAGCAAATGCTAGTCCAGAGTCTGAGGTGTGGCCAGATTCACTGGGAGTATGTCTACGCTATAGTGGCATAGCTACAGCACTGCAACTGTGCACTGTAAAGTAGAGATTTCCTAGATCGACAGAAGGGAGTTTTCCACTAATGTAGGTCAATCCTTCAATTGACCTAGCCACATGGCTATCAAAGGCTAGGTCGACCTAACTATGGTGTTTAGGCACAAAATTGTGTGTGACATAGCTAGGTTGACATAAGGACAAGAAGACACTAAAAAAAGTTAGGTCAACCCAGCTATGTCCCTCAGGGAGTGAAAAATCCACACTCTCAGTGACAGTTAAGCCAACCTAACCCCTGGTTTAAACAGTGTTAGGTTGATGTAAAAATTCTTTCATCAATTCAGCTACCATCTCTTGGGAAGGTGGATTAACTACAGTGAAGGGAGAACCCCTCCTGTTGCTGCAGTGAGCGTCCACACTGAAGCACTACAGTGGAGATGCAGCAGCATTACTAAAGAGGACATAGCCAAAACTATAGGTATAAACCAGGCTTGAAAGGAGAGGAACCACAGGCAAAATTTTGTAGTAGTGGAACAGCAGCAAGTCCGATTTTGCTGTACACAGGGACTAGATGGGAAACAAGGGTATTTTCTTTATTAGGACCTATACCCTCAAGCACTCAAAGATCTAAATGAAAGTCAAAGTCTAAAACGATACAGAATAGACTATATTCAGAATATGAAGCAGCAGCCAGCCAGTCATATAGTCATTAAGCAAAGTGGCTTGAGACCTTAGTTTAAATTTCAAGTGAGCTAAGCCTGTACTGAAGAGTTTTGTTTGTTTTTTTACAAACCTATTAGTTTGGTGTTCCCTGGATCTCTTTCGTGAGCAACAAGAGTACGCCAGAATCTTAAACATGTCTGTGAAGGCACTGCCATCAGGTGGCTTTGTGATGAAGAAACTCTGACCACACAAAAACACCATGAACGAAATCC
Organism: Gopherus flavomarginatus; assembly: GCF_025201925.1. Taxonomy (NCBI): domain Eukaryota; kingdom Metazoa; phylum Chordata; order Testudines; family Testudinidae; genus Gopherus; species Gopherus flavomarginatus. The sequence goes on along the minus strand of NC_066631.1, from coordinate 22,805,473 downwards.
CAATGCAAACTGTTGGGATGATATATCCAATAACAAAGCTGACATTCTGCTGAATGTATGCAATGCCTCCCAGGGAGACAATAGCTCCCAAATTAATGCTCCAGTAAAACCAATTAAAAAATCTTCTTGTGGCTTCTGGACCTCGGTCTTTGACCTGGAAGAGATTAAAAAATAAACAAGTCATTAGCTTTTTGAAAGGGTTGAAGCCTGTTTATTAAAATTCAGTCAACTACAACAGACACTCAAAAGTTAAGTGTAATTTATAGTCAAACTAAAAAGACTAAAGTGTTTAGGCTTAATATGGTATTTAATGAAGTCACACTGTATTGTGTTCTCAATTGGCCTTCCAATTAAGTTAGTACATATTCAACATATGGACAGAAGAGCTGTACCAGAGCGGACCTACTTTGCTCTTAGTTACAGTAATTACTTCCACAACATTAGTATCTCTTGATTATGGTACATCTCTCAACATGAATTCCTAAAATGAAACGTTCTGACAACTATGCAGTACATGTAGGATTCAAAATAATGTTATGTATTACATTCTAATAAGGCAGTTATAAGTTACCTAAGAATATTATTGTGCTCTAATATACATACTTTAGTTATTACATTTGATTATCTGAATTAAGTTCTCTGCTCTCAAATATTGCAAAGGTCAGCTGCAGAGATTTCAACAGCTTTCCCAAAAAAGTGGTCTATAGTTACAGGGGAAGAAAGTCTTAAGAGTAAGCAGCTGACCACTTGAAGAATAAGGCACAAACTTGAAAATTTAATTATTCCTACTGCAACCCGTACTCTAAACACTGCATTTTTATAAAATGAGTTTAGGTTTCAAGAGGTTCATCTTTATCACCAAACAGGCCCCACCAAACTGATTACAATATATATTTCCCCTTGTATGACATAAAAATTGAACACAAATCATTCTTCTGCCAGAAGCTTTAACTGAACATCTCTACAGTCAAGATTATGCTATTTTTTATCTGTGCAATTCCCCCAAGTGCTCCTTATTTTATACTAAATACTATAAACAATCACTGCTTCTAGTTAAATCATAGGTGCTCTGTATAACTCAGGGCAGGATGCAGTTTACCAGAAGTTAAAATTTGAAAAAAAAAAAAAACAAAACAAAAACAAAACACCTTCCCTTTACTTAATGAATCAGCTACTTTGCAACAGAATCAGCAGCATCCCATAACTCTTGTGACCTGAAACACTTAAGTCAGCACCCTGTAGCTGAAAATCAACTCTGAGCAACTAATGAGGGTATTGCTACACTTACAGTTGTACAGCGCTGGGAGTTACAGTTGTGTAGGGAAAGCGCTGCAGTGTGGCCACACTGACAGCTACCAGTGCTGCAGTGTGGCCACATTTGCAGCGCTGTTGGGAGTGGTGCATTGTGGGCAGCTATCCCAGCATTCAAGTGGCTGCAACGTGCTTTTCAAAAGAGGGGGGTGGGGTGGAGTGTGACAGGGAGCATGGGGGAGACAGAGTAGATTTTTGGAGGTGACACTGTGTCAGCTCCCTGCCTTGCAAGTTCTAAGGACTGGAAGATACACAGCACCAACCTGCAATCAATTTAAAAGTTTCGAGCCCTTTCCCCACCCCTCTCTTATTCACTAAATGCAAATTATGCACTCCTAAATAGCCTTCAGACCACATAAGCAGCTGCTCAACACGGACTCCCCCCTTCCCCTCTGCCGTGTGACTTCTCTCTTGAAGTAAACAGCTGTGAACCTTCCAAAGCAATTCCCCTGCCTGCCTCCGATCGAGCAAACAGGAGCTGTGTTTGTTTTTTAGATAAGCAGCTCGGGCGAGCTCGGAGTTCAGCCATTCTTCCCGTTTGCTGTGAGCAGGTATTCTGGGATACCTCCTAATACCCTGGAGGCCAATAACAGCGCTTTTGGTGGCCACACTTGATGAGCAGCGCTGCATCACCAGCGCTGCAATCGTTACACCCCAAGCAGACCAGGTGTACAGCCAGCGCTGCAGCCAGGGAGTTGCAGTGCTGGATGTGCCTTGCAGGTGTGGACAGTTACTAAGTTGCAGCGCTGTAAACCCACCACCAGCGCTGCAACTCTCCAGTGTAGCCAAGCCCTATATCAGCATCATGTACCAGCTGGTGGCTTTACAGTGCTGCAACTTACTCACCGTCCACACTTGCAAGACACATACAGAGCTGTATCTCCCTGTCTACAGCGCTGCACGTACTCCACCTCTGCCTGGGGTATAACGACTGCAGCGCTCTGCCAGTGTGGCCACCAAAAGCCCTGTTATTGGCCACCAGAGGTATCCCAGAATGCCTGCTCAGCCACTCCGCTCATCAGTTCAAACTCTACTGCCCTGGCCTCAGGTGACCAGCCCTTTAAATGCCCCGGGAATTTAAAAAAAATCCCCTTCCTGTTTGCTCAGCCAGGTGTGGAGTGCAATCAGTGAACCTTTCCAGGTGACTGCCTCCATGCGCCAAACGAGCCCCAGCATGGAGCAATGGCGAGTTGCTGGACCTCAGCGTTTGCGGGGAGGAAGCTGTGCAGTCACAGCTGTGCTCCAGCCGCAGGAATTATGATACCTATGGGCAGATATCAAGGGCCATGCTGGAAAGGGGCCATGAGGGGGACACGGTGCAGTGCAGGATTAAAGTGAAGGAGCTGCGGAGTGCCTACTGCAAAGCCCGTGAGGGAAACCGCCGCTCTGGTGCTGCCTCCATGACCTGCCGTTTTTACAAAGAGCTGGACGCGATACTTGGGGGTGACCCCACCGCCAATCCGAGGACCACAATGGACACTTCAGAGCGGGGGGGGGGGAGGGGAAGAGGAAACTGAGTGAGGGGGAGACACCCCGGAGTCCCAGGAAGCATGCAGCCAGCAGCTTTTCTCAAGCCAGGAGGAAGGTAGCCAGTTGCAGCAGCTGGTACTTGGTGAAGGACAAGCAGAGGAGCGGGTTCCCGGTAGACAGCTTTTATTTTCAGAATAGAAATGTTTCGGGAGAGGAGGGAGGGTTAAGGCTGCATGCATGCATGCCTAGATGTGGAATAGCCCATTGATGTGGTCTATCACGTCACGGTAATCTCTTCAAAAAAGTTTCAGCCAGAGCGTGGGCAATGCGCTTGCGCAAGTTTATAGGGAGAGCCACTGTGGTCCTTGTCCCAGTCAGGCTAACGCGTCCGCGCCACTGTGCTGTGAGGGGTGAGGGGGACCATTACTGCACACAGGCAAGCTGCATAGCTGCAGAAGACCCTCCCGCTCTTCCCAGGTGACCCACAGCAGCGAGATATCTTCCAAGATTAACTCCTGTGGAAAAATGTTGGGAGAGTGTTCAGTGTAGGTGCCCCCTGCAGCTGCTTGCTTTCCCCAACGCACACAAACCCCAGCACAGCCTTGAAGCAATCAGTCCCCCTTACTCACCATTTCGGGGCTCCTGTGGGTTGTGCGCGCTCTCTTTGGTATGGGAAAAATTATGCTAAAGTGAAGATTGTAAACTCCTTCACTGTGTGGGAATAACTGTCTGAGATATAAACAATGCTGCCTCTGTTAACTGTTGCCTTTCTTTCCTTTCCACAAGCGACCTTGAGTTCAGCTGCCTGTGTTAACAGCAGCTCAAAGACTCCAAAACCTGCAGAAGAAGCCGCGAAAAAGCAAAGATGACCGGCTGCAAACAGTTACGGATCACTCTGCCAGAGAGAATAAAAAACTGCAGGACTGGAGGGAAAGGGAAAGCAGGATCTGCCAGAGAAACGCAGCGGCCATGAAGAAAAGCGCAAAGCAGCTGATAAGCATCCTGGCGCGCCAGGCGGACTCTATCCAGGCGCTCGTAGTCACGCAGGCAGAGCATTACTGCACCCCCCCACACACACGTCCCAAAGCTCTTTCCCTTGTGCCCCAATGTCAGCTCCAAACCCCCTTCCCCAGCATCCAGGTTCTTACCTCCACCAGTTGCCTTCAACACCTGTACGTTCACCAACCAGCCCTGAGAACTACGACTCTTACCCTCTGCACTCAACCCCCATCACCTTGCAGTACAGGCATCCTGAAGTGCTGCAGTCATCGCACAGCACTCCAGACAGGACATATTCAAACCTGTGACTGTACAGTTCCACACCACATCCCCCTTCCCTTTTAGATTCCCACAATGTTGTGTGTCTGTCAATAAAGTTATTTTCTTTTCAATAAATAAATTCTTGGCTTTGAACACAGTCTTTATTATTGCAGAAAGTCAAAGATACCTTAGCCCAGTAAAGATTCCTACTAACATTATAACTACTGCACTTCACTCCCATGCAAGGCACCAAACATTGCTGTTGGTTTTCAGCCTCAAATTCCTCCCCAAAGGCATCCCTGAAGCCCTGTGCTGGGCCTCTCTAGTAGCCCTGCTCTCTGGCTGTGCAAATTCAGCCTCCAGGCGTTGAACCTCAGAGATCCACGCATGACTGAATGTTTCACCCTTCCCTTCACGAACATTATGGAGGGTACAGCATGCGGTTATAACCGCAGGGATGCTGCTTTCTCCTAAGTCTAGCTTCCCATACAGAGAGCGCCAGCGCCCTTTTAAACGGCCAAAAGCACACACCACAGTCATTCAGCACCGGCTCAGCCTGTAGTTGAACCGATCCTTGCTCCTGTCAAGCTTCCCTGTATACGGTTTCATGAGCCAAGGTATTAACGGTTAAGTGGGGTCTCCAAGGATCACAATGGGCATTTCAACGTCCCCTACTGTGATCTTCCGGTCTGGGAAAAAAAAGAGTCCCAGCCTGCAGCTTCCTGAACAGGCCACTGTTCCGAAAGATGCGTGCATCATGCACCTTTCCAGGCCAGCCTGTGTTAATGTCAATGAAACGACCACGGTGATCCACAAGCGCATGGAGAATCATAGAGAAATACCCCTTCCGATTAACATACTCGGATGCTAGGTGGGGTGGTGCCAGTATAGGAATATGCATCCTATCTATCGCCCCTCCACAGTTAGGGAAACCCATTTGTGCAAAGCTATCCACAATGTCCTGCATGTTCCCCAGAGTCATGGTTCTTCTTAGCAGGATGCGATTAATGGCCCTATAAACTTGCATCAAAACGACTCCAACAGTCGACTTTCCCACTCCAAACTGGTTCTCGATCGATCGGTAGCTGTCTGGAGTTGCCAGCTTCGAGATTGCAATAGCCACCCACCTCTCCACCGGCAGGGCAGCTCTCAATCTCGTGTCCTTGCGCCGCAGGGTGGGGGCAAGCTCAGCACACAGTCCCATGAAAGTGGCTTTTCTCATCCGAAAGTTCTGCAGCCACTGCTCATCATCCCAGACTTCCATGACGATGTGATCCCACCACTCAGTGCTTGTTTCCCGAGCCCAAAAGTGGCGTTCCACGGTGCTACACATTTCCATGAAAGCCACAAGCAATGTCGTGTCATAAGTGTCAGGCGACTCGCAATCATCGTCGGACTCCTCATCACTTTGGAGCTTAAGGAATAGCTCAACTGCCAAACGTGATGTGCTGGCGAGACTTGTCAGCATACTCTTCAGCAGTTCGGGCTCCATTTCCCACAGAAATCGCGCTGCACAGAAACCGTTGGGAGAGTCACAATGGTGCCAAACGTGGATGGAAAAACAGGGACTGCTGGGATGTAAAGCGATGCATCACGGGGGGTTGGGACAGGAAGCAGAATGACCCGCACCCTTCCCACAACCCACGGCGCCAAAATGGGCCAAGGTGCTCTGTGGGATAGCTGCCCATAATGCACCACTCCCAACAGCGCTGCAAATGCTGCAAATGTGGCCACACTCCAGCGCTGGTAGCTGTCAGTGCGGCCACACTCCAGCACTTTCCCTACACAGCTGTAACTCCCAGCGCTGTAGATCTCCAAGTGTAGCCAAGGCCTTAGTGGAGTCGGATGTCTTGTGACTCAGAAGCAGGTGTCATTTCCCGTGGCACTCAAAAAACTGGACGTACATGCCATGAAAACCCAGCTCTGTCAGGGAAAATCCAGCTTTTTCTACAGGAAACAAGTTCTCTTGCTGGTACTGCTCGATAGCTTCTGTATTCAAAGCAGTGAAAAGTACCTTTCAAAACCTTGATTACATTATTTGACTAGACTGCTGTAGGAGGAGGTGCATCCATTAGTCTGAAAGCTGCTGTGTGGACCATGGAAGACTGGAGGCCCCTTGCAGATTCTATTTTTAATTCAAATTTACATATGATAATTATCTCAAAGATAAAAAGTGTCTCCATACAAGAAAGTTAAACCTGTACTGAGCTTCACGAGAGTAGGCCATGGAGACGATGCACGGTCATCAAGCTTTACTTATACAAACTGGCAAGCGGTTATACAGGCAAACAAGCTTTATAGATGAGACTATGATTTCCACTCATTGATCAAATGCTAATTCTACGATGAAAAGAGAGACCCATAATCCATCTTTGCTGTTCAGTCAAGGGTTTGACAAAAAAAGAGAGGGAAATGAAGGATGCTACAGTGAAATTTAGGTCATGGGCCAACAGATCAATGTAGAAAGTAATAGATACACTAGGTCAGAGATGGCAGGAATACCTTGCCCCTTCCAAGATTCTTTGGTCTATAAGAGACCAAAGAAAGAATAAGATTGAACTTTGATTGCTGTTGAGGTTCCTGGGTCCTGTTCCCATTAAACACATGCATATTATTCCCCTCTAGCAATCTGTATTTCTTATGGTAATAACAATACATAAACAAAGAAGTATTAATCACCTGATTCTGCTATACATAACTACCACCACTATTAAGTATTTGAATACATATACTACAGGCTAACGCCTCAAGCCAGCCACTTCTCTTTTTCAGGCTTGAGGACAGTTACCACCTGTTCCTGATCACTTTATCGGCATCAGTTACACTTTCAATAGTGCTTCACATAAACTTCCTTTTTAAATCAAAGTGGCATACATGCCAGTGAAGTGCTAGTGAATGATACACCATTTATATTAAACACAACCTTCCAACTTACCTACTCTTATGCATGTTTCTGGCAGACGACTTCCCTTTTCCCTTTGCAAAACCAGCTCTCACTCTGCACTGTCAGTTCCACTACCCCTACTATTATGACATGCCACTCCACGCAAAGAGCTAACTGAGTCACCTTGTCAACAGAGAAAAGGGGGAAACGAACGCAGAATTTGAGAATGGAAAAAGGAAGGAAGTGCGTGTGCTGAATAAGCCAGACTCATCAATAAAATGGATCTCCCTCCATGATGAAGTGGCTCTACTAACCACTTCCTTGACAAAGCAGGTTTGCCGGCTAAAACCATAGTAAAACTACCTGTTGGATAAATTAGTTATAGCAAAGGGGCAGAAGATAATTTCTTGTCAGCTACAGAAAATACAGCACAGTTAAAAGGCAATCAATACATTTCCTTTCAAATATAGCACTGGTTCCTTAAGAGATTAGATATACCGTATATGCAGAGTTCTCCACCCTGTAAAAAGAATAGGAGTACTTGTGGCACCTTAGAGGCACCTTAGAGACTAACAAATTTATTTGAGCATAAGCTTTCATGGGCTATAGCCCACTTCTTCGGATGCATAGAATGGAACATATAGTGAGGAGATATATATACACATACAGAGAGCATGAAAAGGTGGGAGTTGTCTTACCAACTCTGAGAGGCCAATTAAGAAAAAAAACTTTTGAAGTGATAATCAAGATATCAAACTGTCTGTTCTGGGCTAAGTGTGAGAATACTTACAAGGGGAGATAGATTCAATGTTTGTAATGGCTCAGCCATTCCCAGTCCCTATTTAAGCCTAAGTAAGTCACCCTGTAATTCACCCTGCTGGCAATGACTTGAGCTGAGTGACAGCAGGAAAAATACTAGTCTAGTCTCTACAGTTCCTAAAAAAACCACTTATGAATTAATAGACCAAAATATTTTTATTTATTTCAGGCAAATCTACCCCTTCTGCTGCTATCATTCTAGACACTAAATTTTACTAACAAATTAAGTATTAGAGAATTGCACAAGGATTTTTATTAAGGAGTAAATATTTGGCACAACACTGCAGGAATCCTACTTTTTTTCTCTCCCCACTCCCATTATTTTCAGTCACCCAAGCAGAAAAATTCTTTAGCTAACTCTGCTCAATTTCATCTGTGCTCAGGCATAGCAGTACCAACAGTCTGATTAAATTCTTAAGACCTAATGACTGCTGCAGCAGGACAGTGCTAGCATGCAAGAGGCACAGGCACGGCCATTTCCCTATGCTTCCAAGAACATTATACAGGCGCACAGAAAATAGAAGTTGGTATTATTAAAAGGTTTCATACCTATAATTAGCATCGTGGATGGGTGGGAAGCAGAAGTGGTATATCTTGACTTTAGTAAGGCTTTTGATAGAGTCTCACGTGATCTTCTCAAAAAACTAGGGAAATGTAGCAATCGTAAGATGGGTGCATACATGGTTGGAAAGCCATTCCCAGAGAGTAATCATCAGTGGCTCACAGTCAAGTTGGAAGAGCATATTGAGTGGGGTCCCACAGGGATTGGTCCTGGGTCTGATTCTGTTTAGCACCTCGACAAACGATTTAGATAATGGCAGAGAGAGTACACTTACAAAGTTCGCAGAAGATACTAAGCTAGGAGGGGTTGCAAGTGCTTTGGAGGATAGGAATAAAATTCAAAATGATCTGGACAAACTGGAGAAATGGTCTGAAGCAAAAAGGATAAAATTCAATAAGGACAAATGCAAAGCACTACACTTATGAAAGAACAATCAGTTACACACACACAAAATGGGAAATGACTAACGAGAAAGGAGTAACTACGGAAAGGGAACTAGGGGTCATAGTGGATCACAAGCTAAATGAGAGTCAATACTGTAACATGATTGCAATAAAGGCAAACATCATTCTGGAGTGTATTAACAGAAGTGTTGTAAGCAAGACTCAAGAAGTAATTCTTGCACTCTGTGCTGATACGGCCTCAGCTGGAGGAGTATTGTGTCCAGTTCTGGGCATCACATTTTAGGAAAGATGTGGACAAATTTGAGAAAGTCCAGAGAACAACGATTAAATGTCTAGAAAACATGACCTATGAGGAAAGATTGGGAAAAAAGGAGGGCGGTGTTTAGTCTGGAGAAGAGAAGACGGAGGGGGGAAGAAGAAGAGACATGATAACAGCTTTCAAGTACATAAAAGGTTGTTACAAGGAGGAAAAGGAAAAATAGCTCTCCTTAACCTCTGAGGACAGGACAAGAAGCAATGGGCCTAAATTGCAGCAAGGGCAGTTTAGGCTGGCCATTAGGAAAAACTTCGTAACTGTCAGGGTTGTTAAGCACTGGAACAAATTGCTTAGGGAGACTGTGGAATGTCATCATGGGAGGTTTTTAAGAATAGGTTAGACAAACATCTGTCAGGAATGGTCTAGCGCTGGGTCACATACTCCCCTCCCACCCCCGATTTCTCCCTTCCAGTTAGCAACAGTTTCTAGAGGGGTCGGGGGGAGCAGCAACACCAGGTGTCTCAGGCCAGCCCTGCGCAGGGGGGCTCAGGGAGAGAACATCCTCTTCCCCCTCCACCCCTGAATCACCTCAGCGGACCACCCAATCTGTCTGGGTTGCGGGGGGGACGAACAACCAAAAATTGTAACTCAAAGGGGGTCTCAGTTCAACCCAGAGAGCCTGAGCAGCCCACTGAGGTGAGTCGGGGGTGGAAGTGGCAAGCCCCACCATGCAGGGCTGTCCCGAGCCACCTGGTGTTGCTGCTTGCCTCCCTTAACGTTCCTCTGCGCCCCCCCGGGGAGACGCACCCCACCGTTTGAAAACCTCTGCACTAAATAAAATGCGTTGTCTGCCATTATAGGATTTTTCTTGCGTACCCCCTAATGAGAGCTCACAAACCCATAGGGGTACACACACCCCAGTCTGAAAACCACTGGCCTAGTTATTACATGTCTTGCCTTGAGTGCAGGGGACTGGATTAGATGACCTATTGAGGTCCCTTCCAGCCCTAGACTTCTATGATTCTATTACAGCAAAATAACCATGTACCAACAGAACTGTCCAATAAAAGCAACCGATCAGCAACAACAGATTCAGTATAAAAATGCAAAATGTTTTTAGTTGTGAGTATTCACAATGAAGTGTTGCTACTTCAACGTAGCATCTTCTTTTATCCATGCCAAGTCCAAGAAATTCAAAAGCTACAAGGTAAAGTGCGACAACTACTTAGTTCACTAGAATATTTCAGTAAAACAAATTAATCTATCATGGCCAGCTCCACCTCAAAAAAGGCCATAGGGAAACTGTTTATTTCCAAGAGAATAAAGTTAAAATCATCCAGACATTTTACAGAAAGGGAAGAATCATGTGCAGGAAAACTAAATTTCTAATACTTACCGGTCCTTACCTAAATTTATTTCTATAAAAATTACCCACACATCAATCACTGGGCAGAATTACAGATGTCAACTCTGCTGATTTGCCAAACTTCTTGCCAATATGTAGGTGTTTTAGTGTGAGACTCCCTCTCCTCCAAGTCTACTGAACAGCTCTTCTGCACAAAGACTTTTCGCCACTTCTGCTGTTAGAGATTCCCTTCTTCCAGAAAAAATGGGCAAGACAGCCACTGCTTGATGCCCTGCTCTAAGTGTGGCTGACACTTGGACAGCTGGCTGTCCAATGCTCAGCTGGCATCTTGAGATAAGGTAAGGTCATCTTTCTAGTTTCTATAGACTTTGGCTAAAAACAGCCTTACTAATACAGCTAATACCAGAGAAACTCAATGGCTCAACCCCTCGACTTCCTAATACAGACCAATAACTTAAAATATATTGGCTTCCAAGGTAACACTGATTCTGCTGAACAGAAGCAAACAGCTAATGCAAACACTTAGAACACACTGTACGCTTCTGCAAGTGAGTTCATGAACAGCCCCCCGTTTTCCCCAGGATGAGCAGCTTCTGGACAGGTTTTCACCTATTTTGCTGAACTGGAAGGGTGTGCACTGATGGTCTGAACATTGGCTGGGAGCCAGGAACTCCCATTGCCTGATTTCCAGCCCCAGTTCTCCCAGAGTTGTCGGTTCCTGGGAAAATCACTTAACCCACCTCCCCAGTTATAAAATGGGGATAGTACCTCTTTCATAAGATAGTGAGTCATAATTTATTCAGAGCTGTAAAGCACTCCACAGAGTCACTATTAAATGTGGGGTCAATATAAGAGAGAAGCACTCACTGAAACAGTAACAGGAAAGGCCATGACCATGTTTTCAAACATATAATTTTGTACTCAGATTTGATTATTGTCAGAGATGTTCACGTACATCTTTCATCCTCAAGAATCCCGAAGTGCTTCATCAACTATATTTCCACCAATCTACACATAGGAATAACTTAAATCAATTACATGCAGCCACTGCTGGGGATGAACATCCTAGCTGTTTAACAGTGCACTGCAACATTATAAAACAGTTCAGGGTAGGAAGCTAATGCCTTAGCCCATTGCAACTATGACAAAATTTTACATAGGCAAAGTAGACAGACTGGAAGAGAAGAATCATCAAATCTTTAATTTCCACATTAGACGAGGACTGCTGTTTTAAGGCTCATCAGTCAGACAGGAACTATAGCAGAACAGCTGCCCTTAATACTATGCTTAGATATTGGCTCAACAATAAATGAGAGGGCAGATGGCCACTTGCTGAATGAGATCTTGCTGAACCAGTGTTTTCTTTAGGGAGTCTTCAAAGAACTGACCAGGCCAGATCCTGGCATTTTGAGATCCAGTGAGACAACAGACCAAAGTAGCATGCCTACAGATCCATAGGAAATAGTTGGAAGAGTAGAATCAGCACTTTTCATGCAGACTGTATTGCTTTCTCCAGCATCTAGTTGATTTGCTTTGTTAAATAAAGTAATGCCCCAGTTCTCTGTGGTTAGGACAGTCTTGAAGTAATCCCAGGCAAAATTCCTCATCTTGTGCCTTCCACAGGTAGACTGAAATAAATCAGTGAGCTCTCTCCCAAAATGACATTTATCTTAATGGTTATGAAAGTGCCTGCTTCTTAATCAGACACAGTGACACTTTATGTTAACAAATACACAAAACTGCACATCAAATGGTTACACAGGAACTGAATTCTGCACAAACAGAATTCTTATTTGGTACCAACTAGCACAAGCATATAACGAAATCTGATCCCGACATCAGCTGCTAATGACCCCTAGGTCCCTGACATAGAATTCTAAGTTCCAACTATCTCAGTCCTTCTAGTTACTCATTCCCGAGTCACAATAGCCAGCACCACTTCCTCCTGTAGTCACTTACAAAAACAAACCGAAAAATGTGTTTGTTTCCAAAATATTAAGACTGTTAGTGTTCACTTACTAGCTGAGTAAAGGGCTGTACAGAGGCTATTTGGTGCACAGAATATTTCCTAGCACTGATAGATACATGCATGCCACCTGCAGCACATATGCATAAATAAATAATAAAAAGCTCTCAGCACCGCAAGACAGGTGAGTGGCCATACAGGACAAAAAGGACTAAACACCTAAAATGTTCCTCTGTTCCCAGCCTACAGAAGGAATGAGTGATGGAGGACAGTTCAGTAGTCAAATTCACCCCTACAAGATTATGAAGCTGTTCTTTACACCTTTCCATTCATTACTATAGACACAGTACTCTTTGAGAATATACTGATGAGATCTCAGAAAACAAGTTTATCCAATATCAGTTCAGCTCCATAATTTCAAACCTTTACGGTAAAATTTGGACAGTTTACTGTTAGGCTTTGTCCCGTTCCATGATCACATCTGTATTTAACTTGTCTGTGCAGATTTTTTTTTTAAACTCACTGTCAATTTTAGGGCATCACGGATTTGAACTTCATGCCTTAAATTATATTTACACTAGGAAAACACATTTAAAAGTTTCCTACTATTGTTAACACTGCTTTAGCTGCATCAGTGCTACCAAACTGCAGGACTTTTGCTAGGCCATTAGCTGCCATCAGATGTAACCACTCTATATGCCTGTCAGATTTTCTCAGTACAGATGAGCCAGCCCTTCTAATCACTAGTTTAAGCAGATCTTTTCCAAGGAAGTCTGATCGTCCTGGTGATCAAAACAATGGTGGTAGATGACAATACATGTATATCACTGCCAATGTTGCTTATACTGATGGAGCTGAACTAGCTTTAGCAACACTGAAAAAGCTTTAGAAAAAAAAAGTTTCCCAAATGCAGAAAGGGCCTAAATCATCAACCCTTACCCAGGAAAAGAGGAAGTAACTGCAATGTACATACTTTCCAGTTCCCCTTTTGAGTGTGTCATGTTAAATCACATGTTTATAAAACACTATTCTGAGAACCACCAGTCTCAGTCTTACGACAATATATTGCATCATGCCAAGCCATTTACAAAAACAAGCCTTGCAAAGTACTATTATTAAGTATTTACACAAGGAACAAATATACAATAATGAGCTCTTCACTCTAGCAGACAAAGGTATAACACATTCCAATGGCTGGACGCTGGGAATAAGACATAAATTGTTAATAGCAAGAGCCATTAACCTTTGGAACAATTTACCAAGGGTCATGGGGGACTCTCCATGACACACAATTTTTAAATCAAGATGGACGTTTTTCTAAAAGATATGCTCTATTAATTGTTTTAGGGAAGTTTATGGCCTGTATTATACAGGAAGTCAGACTAGATAATCATAATGGGCATCCAACTTTAGAATCTATGAATAAGCAAAATTCAGTAGTTAAGTTTACAGCAATTGTGGGTGCTAAACTGACTGGCAAAAACTGTTCTGTACTAAACAGCAACTTGTAAAATATCTGTAAATACCTCTAAATGTGTACTTAACAGAAAAACACTGATAATTACACCCCTTTCTCCTAACTTTGGAGAATGCATTTGTGTGTCTTGAACGGATTTATAGTTGTTTAGTATCATATTTTGAATGAGTCCTACCCTACTTTGAAGGTCTGCTACCCTTTCTACCCACAAAACAAACTAATTTGGATCCTCCAGCTACCAAGCGAATACTGAAATACTTACATTTTATTATAGGCCTTAAAAATTACTGTATTTGGAAATCAACTTATGAGAACTAAAGCATACAATACAGGTCTAAATATTTCATCAAGTTACTATTCTCTCTCCTTAAAAAATTAAACTTGCCAGCACACCTTGACAACAAAACCTTTATATTGCACAGGTGCCTCCAAAGTTGATTCTAGCATCACATCAAAGATTTTATTCCGAACAATACATATCCATCTACCCTGCATTTTGGGACATTCCTAGGTAGGGAGAACCATCTAAAGAGTTCAAAACTACAGAACAAGATAAAGAGCATGTTATAATATATGTAACAAATGATAAACTAGAAAAACAGAGAATGAGAAAAATCCACACCTTTACTGGAAAGTTACTGATTATTAAGCAGCAGAAGAGAAAATTTCCTTTGCTTCAGCCTATGGTACTAATAAATCACTGCGAAATACCTGCAAGACATAGATGTTTTTGACTGAACACTAGTGGGGAAAGTTTTTATTTTTTTTTATTTTTCTTTAAAAGGCAGCTTTACTTTTAGTGATGATAGCTCTTTTTTCACTCTGTCTGCCATTATTCATCTGTTATTTATTTACCTTCTTAAAGTGTTTTGGGGACAGTTTGAAAAATGCCTTACAAGATAAAGTCGTATCGAAGGTACTTTACTTGATGTGCTCACAAAGGAGTTATACTTGCTTTGACACAACCCATACACTGAGGATGTTCAATTCTGGGCTATGACAATGTTTATGCAATACTTTTAGCATTTACATAACACCTTTCACCCAGAAAGGTCCCAAAGACTTTCCCAAGTTATATGCCAATGAAGGGCAGAGCCAAACTACATACGATAAACTGCACAACAACATTCCACACAGGAAGAAGGGAGGGACTTTTGGCACAGACACTGTGATAATCCCCTCTTAGGAAAAATTCGGTAATATCCACAGAGACCAGAACTCAATTGTCCAGTGAAGGAACACAGGACAAGGAGTTAAGAAATCAGTTCTACTCTCTGCTATGCCACTAACTAAAACTGTTTACTTAGTCGAGTCACATTCTCTTTATATCCGAGATTCATAATCCATGAAGTGGGAATAATATTGCTATTCTTTGTAAAATAATTTGACATCTCTAACTGGAGTGCACAATAGTAGTGCTTTGTATTATTATTACCCCAGTCTAAGAGGACTATACAAACAGTATGTAATATGCTATGCAAAGTTAGATTATGCTGTACTGTCTGTCAAATATTTCATGTAGTCATTTTGCTCTGCAGTGATGATCTAATGAACAATCCCTCACCCAATCTGAAGAGAGAGATATTGTGTTGACAGGACCTATATCTGCATGAAAAACAAGGCTGTTAATGAATTTACTGTGTTTACAGCAGCTCTTTCACCTGCCAGGCTCCAGTTTGACACAATGTTAAACAAACAACTATCATGGGGATTATACAGAGCTAATCCTGAGGGGACCCACACAATCCAACTGAAACACCCATAAAATTAATACAATTCCCATATGTCAGGTACTTCTGGACCTCGAGGGGGATAATGCTGGCACAGATGGACCCCGCAACACTAGGTCCCTTACCACATTTATATAAAAGAGTAATGCTGCTTAGAGAGATATGGAAAACCTGATCTGGATAGTCAAGAAAACAGCTGCATGTGGCTGCGGTGGCTAACTTTGCCAAGGGGCCATAAAGACCCTACATTGGATTAACATAGCTGCTACAAGTTAAAAAGTGAAATTGTGTGTGCAGTGTTGGACAGAGGTACAGACTAGATCCGGGGTTCTCAAACTGGGGGTTGGGACCCCTCAGGGGGTCACGAGATTATTACGTGGGAGATCACAAGCTGTCAACGTCCACCCCAGACCCCGCTTTGCCTCCAGCATTTATAATGGTGTTGAATATATAAAAAAGTGTTTCTAATTTATAAGGGGTGGGGGTCACACTCAGAGACTTGGTATGTGAAAGGGCCCACCAGTAAAAAAGTTTGAGAGCCACTGGACTAGATGATCAACTGGCCCTTCTCCTAACCTTGAAGCGTCTGACTCTGTAGGCGAGTTGCCCACTCCCAAGGGGGCAGTCACCTCCCACACCCCTGGATCCGATACCGGGCGAGGCGGCGGCTGTGGGGCGATACTTCACCTGGTCGGCCCCAAAGGGGGTGATGTTGGCTTTGACGGAGCCCACGCTCAAGCCCACCAGGGCCAAGCCGGCGAAGACGGCGATGGAGCAGTAGCGGCCGGCGCCCTCCTGGGAGCAGGGGGCGAGGGTGGCGTTGGCAGCCAGGGAAGAGGCGTTCTCGATGCTGACCAGCGCGATCTTCCCGCAGAGGGCCTGCCGGGGGCCCGAGGCAGCCAGCGCCGGGAAGGCCAGCATCCCCAGCAGGTAGAGCGCCAGGCTGAGCAGGATGGTGCCGAACTTGCCCAGCAGGGCGTCGGCCAGCCAGCCGCCGAAGGGCGAGACCAGGTAGGTGATGCCCATGAAGATCAGCAGGGCCTGGCTGGCCTGGGCGCCCTCCCAGCTGTAGGGGGGCCCGTTGAGGAAGAGCACCAGGTTGGAGGTGATGCCGTAGAAGGCCACCCGCTCCAGCAGCTCGGCCAGCAGCACGGCGGCGCAGGCCAGGCGCCGGCCCTGGAAGGAGCTGGGGCCGCCGGGCGGACCCCGGCCCCGCCACCTGCCGCTGCCTCCCCCCAGCAGGGGGCTCCGCTCTCCGGGATCGGCCCCGCGGGGCCCCTCCATGGCGCCAACGCCGAGCCCCTCAGCCAGCGCTCCCGCGGCAAACAAACTTCTCCTACCCCCCCCCCTCGGGTCTCTGCTTAGGGCTCCAGCCCCGCCCACTCGGCCCAGGCTATACGCGCTGATTGGCTGCTTCGGCTGTCACTCCGCGATGGCGCTTCCGGGTTCCGCGCGCAGGTGTTGCGCGGGGGCTGCCCCTAGCCAGGTCCCGCCCAGGGGGCGGAGTGACGTAGGTGGGCGGGGCGTGGCTGGCTGGAGGGAGTGATTGCAGGGGAATGTGAGCCCTGGGTGGCAGTATTAAACATCCCTGGGTAGCTTGTCTGTGGGTGAGGTCAGACTCCAGGTGCTATAATGATGGGGCCACACGATAGTTACTTTCCACTCACCTGAGTTCCTGATGCTCTTGGGCCTGCATTGTCTTAAGAGGACCAGGAACCGCTGTCTTGTGATTGTGTTTTGGCATATTATTCTATGGACTGGATAATCTTTATTACACTCTCTGATTTTATTGTATTTATACAGTCCTACAGGCATGCACACCCCTTTACTTGAAAGATGAAATGATAGATTCAGGATCTTATGTGGTAATTAAACACTCAACAAAACAAGGGATAACAACAAAGAATGGGACAAGTGGATTGAGGGAGAATGGTATAACAGAAAAGAATCATGATTTTACACACAATTTATGTCAAGCAAGTATGTTATGAGTTCCTCTTTGGAAATAAATTTTGGCCATAAACAATGAAATACCCTGCTGCCTCTCACTCATTTCCAGGAAAACCCACATAGTTTCTATTCTTTTTAGGTTCTTATGCTGCTGCCATTTTCATGGTATATATAGAGCCTAATTCTGATAATTTTTTTCATTTTCACTTCTTTAAATGGTCATAGCCTGAAACAGATCCTGTCTTCATACTTTGAAATAGATGGACCAGTTAATCTTCTCCTTTTCTGATTTCAACACTGAATTAAAATTAAATTTGCTTGTATAATAATAAAATATTACTATGAAAATGTGATTATTGCTCTTACTGCAGTTCATAGTCAGAAAAAAGAAAACAAAATAGGAATGACAGAGGAAACATCATCTTGGAAAAAATGGAATTCTCAGTTTAAACTGTCCCATTGTTTATGTAATGCTTTTGCATCACACTGATATTATAAACTGATCAATTGACACATCTTCAAAATTATTAATATTTATAGTTAGCATTTGGTGGTGGTGTGGAAGATGTGAAAGATAAGTGATTAGGAAGCATAGTTTAGACTTGCCTTTTATTTTTTTCTCTCACTATATTTCAGTTTTACAATGTGTCACCAGATCACCTGAAGAAATTAAGGCCTTGATGTCAGCGGGACTACTCAGGCAGTAAAATTAACCATGCTTGTCAGTGTTTGCTGGATCAGGGCCTTGAAGTTCCCCTTTTGCCACTTTTACTTATGCTAATTAGCAGTTGAAGTTAATGGGTCTAATTTTGTGAGTAAGTGCAATTTATCATGAATAAGGGCATTTAATACTTCATGGGGACTAGTCACAAAGGCAAACACTATGCTCAGAAATATGTGTCATAGGATCAGGCCCTAAGGTAAAATGTTTTCTGTGAATAAAATGGAAGAGATATTGCACTCTTCCTGTTTTCAGTAAAAAGGCAGACTGACAATATACCACCACACCCAGGCATCTGGTTGCAAATCAAGATTTTATTATTGTCAGTTAAAGAGCATAGCTAAGTGTTGTTAATTAAACAGCTGGTCCCAGTAAAAAATGCACTTATCTTTAAAGAATGGCTTTTGTAAATAACATACTGACCCCGTGGAAGTGATTCATGAAATATATTTGCTCAACTTAATGTTTAAACTTAATGACAAAGCGCAGCAAAGTTCATACAGCCAAATGTAGATGAAGGATCTTATGTCTGTAAATTATTGTTGGAAAGTTACCAATAATTTAACAGGAGCTGATCAAAATTTTAGGTTTATATGACTTACCTAATTTTGTGTACTAGGCACCTAGATGCAACTAGTGTGATTACATCATCTAAGGTTTCTAATGGCAGTGGCCAGAGACTACCAAGTAGATAACGTTACTTTGCATTAGGGCATACTTTATACACAAGTATCAGAGGGGTAGCCGTGTTAATCTGGATCTGTAAAAGCAGCAGAGTCCTGTGGCACCTTATAGACTAACAGATGTTTTGGAGCATGAACTTTCGTGGGTGAATACATGCATCCGTCGAAGTGGGTATTCATCCACGAAAGCTCATGCTCCAAAACGTCTGTTAGTCTATAAGGTGCCACAGGACTCTTTGCTGCTTTTAATATACAAAGACATCACATTCCAGTCCCTGCACAAATTATCTTAGCAACAGTGAGGTGACGTTTTATATTGGCCCATCCACCAACTGTTAAAAACATCTTGCAACACTGAAATAGTCATATTTAATATTAGAGATGCACATTATAAAAATGTTATTGTCTTTTCAGTACTGAGAAAGAAATAGTTATGACAGTCGCACTGAAATTCAAAAGCAGCTGTATCTACTGAACTTACTCTTTATGAAATAAAAGTGGCTTCACCAGAGAAATTTATCATTTTTCTCCAAATAACAACATTTTTAGCTACAATACATTTAAAACTCCTGCATGAGGATAAACCCAAGATGAATGTATACCAATTGGTGTTGCATAAGAATAATGGCTTTTCCATGGAAAGTCAACATTTTATGAAGGAAGTAGGTGTGAGTGTTTCAAAGCAGGGGAGACCTGTCTGAAAAAGCTATGAAGTCTTTCCAGGAAAGTTTAATCAACACCAGATTAATGGATGGAGAATTGTTTTCCCTCCCTTGCTTACTTACTTACTTTTGAATTAGGAGTAGGGTTTCCAACTGTCTAATCACACAAACTCAACCACCCTTGCCCTGCCCCATCTGAGGCCCTGCCATGTTCACTCCATCCCCCTCCCTCCATCACTCGCTCTCCCCCACTCTCACTCACTTTCACCAGGCTGGGGCAGCGGGGGTGGACTCTGGGAGGGAATTTGGGTGCAGGAGAAGGCTCAGGGCTGGGGCAAGAGGTTGTGATGTGGGAGAGAGGGCTGGGCTCTGGGCTCCAGCTGGAGGTTGCAATGTGGGAGAGGGCTCTGGGCTTTGCCTGGGGCAGGGTGTTGGGGTGTAGGAGGGGGTGCAAGCCCTGGGAGGGAGTTTGGGATTGCAATAGTGCACAGAGTCCTAAAATTCTTTAATCTGGGCCTGATGGGGAATCCAAATCTTTTAATGTAGATCAAGATCCTGACAGAAAAAGCCTGGAAGAATTGTGCTCACAGAGAAAAAGAAAAAGGCCCCAGAGCAGGAACTGAAATATCTGTTAACTGCCAGTCATAAGGAAGCAGACCTAGCAAAAATGCTTGCAGTAGGAAACCAGCAGCAGTTTGAACATGAACAAAGAGTGGCATATCTTCGATTGCAGGAAAAGCAAAAACTAGCTAATATGAAATGAGAACGCCTGTGTTTTGAACCTGAACGAAAAATGGCATATATTCGATTCCAGGAATTAGAAGCTAAGGCCAAGGGCGGATCTAGCTTTTTTGCCGTCCCAAGCACAGCAGGCAGGCTACCTTCGGCAGCACGCCTGCAGGAGGTCTGCTGGTCCCGCGGCTTCGGCATACCTGCCGCCGAATCCACGGGACCTGCGAACCTCCTGCAGGCACGCCACTGAAGGCTGCTTGACTGCCGCCCTCGCAGGGACTGGCAGGGCGTCCCCAGTGGCTTGCCGCCTCAGGCACGTGCTTGGAGCGCTGGTGCCTGGAGCCACCGGTAGCTAAGGCAAAAGTGGACAGACTTAAGCTCCAAATCAAAAGAATAAAGGAACAACAGGAACTGTATCATCCTGGAAAGCGAGCTCCTCTCAACAACAAAGATGGGGATAGAATCTATCCAGTCTGTAACAATGTTGGTATGTTGTTTGACTCTAAGCTGTTGTCTGTGTGTAAGTATCCTCACACCTTCTTGTCAACTGTCTAAAATGGACCATCTTGATTATCACTACAAACATTTTTTTCTCCTGCTGATAATAGCTCATCTTAATTAATTAGCCTCTTACAGTTGGTAGGGCTACTTCCACTTTTTCATGTTCTCTCTGTGTGTATATATATATCTTCTTACTATATGTTCCATTCTATGCATCTGATCAGTGGGCTGTAGCCCATGAAAGTTTATGCTCAAATAAATGTGTTAGTCTCTAAGGTGCCACAAGTACTCCTGTTCTTTTTGCGGATACAGATTAACACGGCTGCTACTCTGAAACCTGTGTGTAACCAGTTTTGCTATGACCAGAAAGAGGGTAACCAAATATACCCCAACACTGACACCTTTTATGAAAATGCTTTTACTGTGCGCTGAGGTAAAAATAACTTCATAATTTGTACAGAGAATGTAAAAGTCAATGATAAAAGCTGTTTAGGGCAAATTAGAGCTTCTAATGTCACTCTTGTTAAAGCAGATTTTGTCAAAGAGGAAGATTACTTACCAGAGCAGAGTGTGAATATTACAATCCTCTATGAGTTTACTGTAAGTGTGCCTTTAGCCAGAATCCATCGTGAATGGAATGGTGTTAAACATGAAGTTATAGCTGGTGTAAGGAAGTTATTGCCTAAGGATCTTTTGATTGGGGATGGTATTAAGGCTTTGTTCAGTCAAGTTGATAACATAAACCAGTCATAGGAAAGAAATAATCGTAAACCTGTATCTATTGGGGGCAAGGATTTACCTATGGAGGGTTTCTCCAAATGTTTGTCTGAGAAAGATAGCTGTTTATCTGTACAAAAAGGCAGTGCATATATGGAAGAAACTTCCGAGTGTCTGTCTGGTATTTCAGAAGTGAATCTGGCATTAGATAAGGCTCAGTGAAATGTTTCTGTAGAGCAGATTAAACCTGATGGACAGGTTAAAGCCCTAACTGAGGAAGGAAAAGGTATAGCAGGGGTAGGCAACCTATGGCACACGTGCCAAAGGCAGGACACAATCTCATTTCCAGTGACATTCACACTGCCCGGTCCTGGCCACCGGTCTGGGGACCTCTGCATTTTAATTTAATTTTAAATGAAGCTTCTTAAACATTTTAAAAATCTTATTTACTTTACATACAACAATAGTTTAGTTATATATTATAGACTTATAGATAGAAAGAGACCTTCTAAAAATGTTAAAATGTATTACTGGTACGCGAAACCTTAAATCAGAGTCAGTAAATGAAGACTTGGCACACCACTTCTGAAAGGTTGCCGACCCCTAGGGTATAGTCTTGGTGAGTGATGGATTGTTGGCTAGTGAAATTTTTAAAAGTAAGCCTGACCCAGGTAAAAGTGATGTGCTTAAAGTAGCTCAGTGTACCCTAATTGAGTGACCACAGTTGGCCCCCACTGGGACCTCGGTCACACACACACACACACACACACACACACACACACACACACACACACACACACACACACACACACACACACACCCCGCCTCTCTCAACCTTGCAAAGCACAGGCACACCTGTACAAAATGATTTCAACTTCCCTGAATATACTCCATTGATTAGTCTTCATCACCCTGGAAATTTTAATTCTTGAAAATCTAGGGTCCAGGCAGGCTATTTTATGATCTATTCAGGAACACTACATTTTGAAAGTGTTCAAGATTCCATCTCTCTGATTGGGACTCTGTTTCCCCTGTGTGAGGATTTCTACATTCTAAGAAACAAGGAATTTACTTTTCCTCCATGTATGACAAATTTGTTCAAGATGAATATTCTGATTTAAACCAGATAAAACTTCTCCATAAGAAGGGCTTACTAAGCCTTAGTTCTTGAGAGGTATAATAATTCTGGCCAGGATTTCTAAGGGCTTGTTTACGCTTCTGCTTATGTCAATGTAATTGACATCATTCAGGGGTATGAAAAAACCACCCCTCTGAGCGACGTAAGTTACATCAACTTAAAGCAGTATCTACTCCATACTATGTCCGCGGGAGAGACTCTCCTGCTGACACAGCTTCCGCCTCTTATTGAGGTGGAGTAATTACGTCAGTGGGAGAGTGCGATGTAGTGTGTCTTCACCAGACATATGTGCCACTGCAGTGCAGTAGTGAAGACAAATCCTAAGTCCTCCCCTAGGGCTCAAAAATGTATTCTGTGGAAAATATTTCTGAAAGAAAGGTGCAGTTTTTATACTTGTGATGGCTCAAACCAAAATCCCAGATCTGAATGCGCCTAATGTTGAGAAAATTTGGATCTACTAATTTTTTCATTTGGTTTTCATCTTGATGGATAACACATTCACATCCAATTACTATATCAAAAAATGCAAACACATACAGCAGAAATATTATTACAGAGCACAGTAAGATATGTATTTTTGTGGGCTGTTTGACAGATGATTGGTTTCTTTGCACATGCAAAACAGAACAATGGGGAAAAAAGGAAAACATGTAGCCTTTATAAATCACCCTTTGGTTTGATGAAATATTCCTAATGTGCCATTTCTTTGTTAATATGTGTTGATTTGCCACATCTCATTCATTTGTAGGGAGCCTCAATCTTTAATGTCAGAGGGGTAGCCGTGTTAGTCTGGATCTGTAAAAGCAGCAAAGAGTTCTGTGGCACCTTGTAGACTAACAGACGTATTGGAGCATGAGCTTTCCTGGGTGAATACTCACTTCGTCAGATGCATGCATCAATCTTTAATCTCTCTAATTCACATTGGGCAGCTCTGTTTAAGTGCATGCATGTGGGCATACACAGTTAGCGTGGATATGCATATGCTAATTTGTGCTAGGCTTAAATAAAAATCCCAGATCTGAATGCTTGTAATATTGGGAAAGTTTTGGCTCAGTAATGTGTATGCAGTAAGGATGGGTGTGTGTCTGTCAGCTATGTGCATGTGTGAGGAAGAAAGCATATGTTTCTCTCTCAGGTTCTAATTCTAATCTCACTAAGGCCATAAAAACTTTACTGGTAGATCAGGTAAGGGGTGTGATTTTTTTTTACAACCAACATAATTATACCAGTAAAAGCCCTGGCAGTTATATCAGTATAAAGGTAACTTAGGTCAAGTCTATATTGCAAACTTTTGCTGGCATATGTATGTTGGTCAGGGGCGTGAAGAGGTTTGAGTTGTGACCAACATAGCTGTGCTAGCAAAATTCCTTAGTGTAAACACAGTATCACGCAAGGGGGACTGGAATAAGCTATGCCACTTTTGCCATTATATACTGGACCCATATAAGGAGTACTCTGCCAATATGGTATGCCCATATATCATACCTGCAAAGCCTTCCTAGTGTGGTGTACTTATACTGATATATACTTCCGATGTGTATAACAGCCCCCACCCCTTTATACTAATATAGCTGGGTCCAAACTAGGGCAGGTTATATCACTTTGACTATGCTGGCATAGTTAAAGAGGTACAACTTTCTAGTGTGGACAGGGCCTTTGAGTGGTGTCAATCAGGAGTAACTCAACTCAAGTCACCAGTGTAAAAGTGGTGCAAGTGAAGCAACACTCTGGCTTTGTGAGACCTGAATCTGCAGGGGTGGGGGGAGTGTCTCTCTCTCTCTCGGACTTTACTGGCCTGACAGGCTAGATCAGTGTTGGGGAGTTTAAAGACGAGTCACCCCCCTCAGGTCTCTCTGGCTCCTGGGTGGGCCCGATCCACTCAGAATCGGGCTTGGCCCCACACTTAGGGCTGGAGCCCCTGTGTGCATTTGTCACTGGCTAGTGGTAGGTGGCGAGGGACTGGGAGTGTCTGTTGGCCGCCTCCCCGCCCTCCGCAAGGAGCAGGCGGGAGGGTCTCTCCGTCCCGCCCCGGGGGAGGCGGAACTCTAACTCCGGGCTCCTGCGGCCGGGGTGCCGTTGTGGGGCCGGACCGCAGACAGCTGCAGCCGCGGCCGCCGCCGCCGGCCGGTAACGTGGCCTCGGGTGCCGGCTGCGGAGCGATGGGAGCGGCCCCAAAGTGGCTCCCTGCCCTGGCCCTGCTTGGGAGCTGCCCGTAGCCGCCGCCGGGCCCGGTGGCACGCGCCGCGCCGCGATGAGGCTGCTCCTGTTGGCCTGTCTCCGAGCCCAGACGGGGAACGCTACCACCGCGGGCAGGATACAGTAAGTGCCGGCTCTGTTCACGGGGGCTGCTCCGCGCCTGCCTCTCTCCGCGGCTCCCTCCCCGGTTCACGGGGGCCAAGGGCTCCCCTGCATCTGCCTCTCTCTGCTGCTCCCTCCCCCGATCACAGGAGCCGGGGGCTCCCTTGGACCTGCCTCTCTCCGCTGCTCCCTCCCCGGTTCACGGGGGCCGGGGGCTCCCCTGGTGCCTCTCTCTGCTGCTCCCTCCCCCGATCCCAGGAGCCGGGGGCTCCCTTGGACCCGCCTTTCTTCTCTTCCCCATGTTCATGGGGATAAGGGGGGACGCCCTGGGATTTGCCTTCTCCATTCTTAAGGAGGATTTTCCTATGTCTGCCTTTTCCCCTTGCATAAGAAAAATGGGGGCACCCTATGCCTGTTTCCTCATCCACAGAGACAAAGGGGATACCCCTCCCCGTGTTGTCCCTGCCTCCCCACCAGGGCAAGGGGGAGCTGTCATCTCCCTTGTGCCTGGCCTCCCTTTTATCCACATGGGCAAGAGAACACGCTGCCTGTCTCTCTCTCTTTCTTTCTCTCTCCCATTCCAAAAGAAGTGGGTGAATTCCTTTATGTGTAAACCTTCCCTCCTCCCCCCACCCCCTGTCCAGTCCACTTCCATAGGGACAGCCATGTGAAGACTGGGTGCAGCATAATGTATTTTCCTATCAGGGCTTCTTTCAGGCCCTGAAAAATTCCTTCATTCAGAGAGGTTGAGACTATAAACACAACCTCAAGATAAGTCACAAAAGAAACATCGCAACCTCTAAATCAGGGAGACTTGAGGCATGTCAGGTTAAGACGGTGGGTGCTACACAGAGCTTCTAAAAAGTTACCTCTCCAGAAAAGGAATATTTTTATCTGTGTCTGAGCAGGGAACTGGGAATCAGGATTCTTACATATTTTCCCTTGCTCTTCTACATTGTGTGATGTCAGGTAACCACCCTGTATGCCTCTGTTTATCCACTTGTAAAATCAGATTGCTAAGGGCTTGTGTACACAAAGAACTTACCCAAGATAAGATAGGATGTGAATTTAAAGTGCAATAACTATTCTGGTCAGTTTCCCCATGTAGACAAGTCCTAGTACATACTTCGTATAAGCAGTGTGAAGCTTCATTAATAAATATAAAGTACTTTGAAATCTTTGGATTAATGGCACTGTACAAATACGCAGTATTATTGCAGTATTGCTGATGCTACTGTTTACCTTGTAGTTTTACTTTTCTATAAAATGTGTGAGAAAAGCGCATTATGATTAAAAGCATAAAACTAGTGACGTTTCATGTTTGGACTCTTCATTGTTTTTGTTGATACAGACTAACATGACTTACCCCTCTGAAACCTGCAGAAGGCAGGTGTTTCCCATTCATCCTCCACTCCTGAGGCCTCACATTCCAACATTTACAGTCCCAACAAGTGATGAGTGCTGCATTCCAAAAGGACTTACACAGCTGAACCTGTTGACAAGCAGAGTGAAACTTCATTGGGTTCAGCTCTACTTCTAGAGAGAAAACTACTGACTTCGGGCTCTAGAAGCAAAGTAATTCAAAACTGCATTGTGAGGGGCAAAGTCCCACTTCACAATGGATCTCGAGATCCCTTCCAGTCCTAGAATCTATGAATCTGTTGGGGTGTACTCATTTCAAGCCAACACGAATCATCCGTTAATTCCCTCCACTCCTGCTGTTTGGAAAGAGATGTCCAAAGCAGAGAGAAATTAAAGAAAAATTGATGTTGATTAAATAAGTATGAATGAATGAAGTGAATGGTTGAAGGTGTACAGGAGTAATTGTAAACTGCTGGCCATCCTTACAGTTCATTACCCTCACAAGAATAGTGTGCAAATAAAGGTGCCTCGTTCTTGTAAGGGAGAGGAACAAAGTTCACTGATAAGGCAGTTTCAAACCAAAAAAGGTTATATGAGGACAGATTTGGTTTCACAGTGAAAGCCTCTCAAAGTTGTAATTTAAATACCTACAGCTTCCATAGACTTTACTGGGAATTGTGGTTGGTCACTACCTCTGAGGCTCAGGCATACAGACCTGATCCAAATACCAGCTGAAGTAGAAATTATTTCATTGACTTCAGTAGGTTTAAGATTAGGCCCTCTACACTCAGCAATGGCTTTGGAAACCAGCCTGCTGACCGAGGCTTTGTGGAAGAGAATCAATGTAGTAGTATGAAATGTATTTAAAAAAGGGGCGTTGTTATCACTGTAACACCTAAGAGCCCTAATCATGGACCAGGACCCGGTTGTGTTAGGTACTGTACAAACACAGAAAAAGAAGTTCCTGGACAGCAGTCACTCTATCCCCATAACTTATTGTACAGTACAACCCCATTCAAAATGAGAATATAAAATAAAGTGGGTTTTTTTGAAGGTGGGGAGCGAAGAAGAGGAGTGGATATAGTGCAAAACACAACACAGGTGTTGCAAGCTACAGCATGTAAGAACCACGGATTATTTTAACTCACAGGAAACCTTGGAATCCCAATCAGTTTGGAACCACAAAACAAACTTGCAGGGCATGAAGTACCATGAACTCTGGAATCGAGTGGGGCTGTCGGTGTTGCCTTTTTCAGATTGCTAGCCGGGACAAACCAGAAGCAGCAATCAATATACTCCTGAGGACGTTCTGCACCAAAAAAATAAAAATTCTGCAAATGTTATTTGTCAAATAAATTTGAAGGCTCCAGCACGACACTGGGGAACACAGGCCCCTGGCTGCACAGAGGTGGGAGATCATTTTGCAGCTCCCTGCCCAGACATGGATTCCGCAGTGAGGCTGCACCCAACCCTGACACAATGCCAGGACTGGCCTGCCCTCTGTGCCAGGTGCAGGCAGGCAGGATCCAAGTGTGAAGGGTCTTAGTGTGGGGGGATCCAAGTGTGTGGGGGAGGATCTGGATGCACAAGTGATTGTTGGGGGGAGGGGGAGTTGTGGGTGCAACTGTAATGGGACTTTGCAAGGGGTCCAGGTGAAGGTAGTTGAGGCTCGGCAGGGGTCTGGGTGTGAGGGAACAGAGCTCAGTGGAGGGATGTCTGGATGTGGTGGTCCAGATGCTGGGGGAATAGGGCTCAGTGGGGTGGGGATCCAGGTGCAGCTGGTTGGGGCTCAGTGGGGTGGGGATCTGGGTGCAGTTGGCTCAGTGGGGTGGTCCAGGTGCAGGGGGAGTGGAGCTCAGCAGGAGGGTCTAGGTATGAGGGGTTCTGGATTCATGGGGGATGGGGGAGCAGCTCCCTGTCAGGGATCCCTCCTCCTGCAGCTTAGGAGCAATGGGTGCAGAAAGTGGGTGTGCGGCAATAGGAGAGGGAAGGAATTTGCAGAGCTTCCTGCAGCTGGGGAGAAATCTGGGGGTTGGTCTGACCCATCCCCAGATGCCATGCAGAGGAAGAGGAAGTCCCATCCTCCCTAGCCCAGCAGGGACTAGCAGCTGAGTCCTGCGCAGGGTAGGAGCCACAAGCTGGGTCTTCCCCAGTTCTGCCCCCTGCCCCACAGTGATTTACTTCTCTGCCGGCTGCCCTGGGCACCTGAAACATACTGCTGGAGGGGCATGCATGTAACTGCTCTTGGGGCTTCCCATGGCTTCCCCATCAGAAAGTCATTTTTCTGGGGGAAAGCAAAAAAATCTGCAGGAGGCATAAATTCTGTGCATGTGCACAGATGCAAAATTCCCCCAGGAGTAATGAATAAGAGTAGGAAAGAATGTATGAAATGGATCATAAAACATTACCTGGGTTTTTGTAGCCATGTTAGACAAAAATTGCTTTCCTATGTAAGTCCTTCATTAAAGCGTGAATAGGGCACACATAGAAAAGAACTGTACCTTTTATATTTTATATTACCAGCAGTATTACTAACAATATAAATATATATAATTTTATATTACCAGCAGTATTACTAACAAACAGTATAGATCTACAGTATGCCACAGCATTAAAGACTTCTCTTGCTTTGTCTTTTCACAACACTTATGTGAGTGTGGTGGGTGCGTATTCTCCTTATTCCCAGAGATTAAGAAGCTGAGACGTACAGCTTGATTTTGAAATGTGCTGAGTACCTGAAGTTCACCTTAGAATTAAAAGGAGAAGAATTGGGTCTATACAAGAGTGAAGGGATTTATTTACAGCCAAACAGTAAATCAGTGGCTGAGCCAACGCTGGAATGCAGGAGTCCCAGATGCCCAGCACTATGTTCAATAACCAGCATCCAAATTTTATTACCAAAAATACTAGATGATAAAAAATGAAAGTAATTGAAGCCCACAGACAGAGAACAAAATCCAACAAGAGTTCACAGTGTTTCTCTAAATACTGGGTTATTTAATTCTGGAGTCTGTAAGTGATGCAACTGAAGCTGTGCCTCCAAGTTATTATTCAACTGGACCATAACAAATGATCTGTTTCAGCCTGAGTAGTGGACAATTCACAATTCCTCTGATTTGACTTTCTCTCCAATGAAACAGCCAACTGCCAGATTCTGAGACCCAAACTCCAATGTAGAAGCACTTTACTCCACATGTTCTGGCACTGAATTCAGTTGGGCTGTTCATGGAGTAATGTGCTACTCAGCATAAGTAAGGATGGCAAAATCTGGCCTGAAGTAAAGAATGCCAGTAATGCAGATGTTCCTTTGGAAATTTACCCACATTCTACAAGGAAACAGTAGAGAAAACACTACCTCAAAATTCAGTATTTCTTGCAAGGTTCAACACTGTCACGTGTGTTCGCTTTCAGAGAGCAGAGAACGCATTTATTTTTATTCCAAAAGTGTTTGTTTATGAATTGGCAAAACAATTTAAATACACAATTTTTATCAGATGAGAAAACAAAATATATCAGTAGTGTATATATGCCTTGGCCCGATCCAGGGCCATCTGTGACTTCACAGACAGTGAGCTTTCAAAACAGAACAAAATAAAAACCTTGTAAAATAGTCTCCAAAGTATCCTCGCCTCATCCTCCTTGAAGTGGTGGTGTGTGTTCAAGTGTACAGGAAGTTGTACTCTTCATTCCCTGAGCGAAAATAAGCCTTTCATGGAGTAAGAAAATCGCACTCTGCAAATTCTAATACTTTAGATAAATCCTATTTAACACCCTGATCCCACAGATATTTATGCATATGCTTATGTCATAAACAGATAGCTAAGGGTTAATGTCTCTTTCACCTGGAAAAAAAGTAACCTGAAGCACCTGACCAGAGGACCAATCAGGAAACAGGATTTTTTCAACTCTGGGTGGAGGGAAGTTTGTGTCTGAGTTCTTTGTCTTCTGTCTGCCTCTCTCTCAGCTATGAGGAGTGATTTCTATTTCCTGCTCTCTAATCTTCTGTTTCCAAGTTGTGAGTACAGAGATCATAAAAACAATAAGGGTTATTGTTTTTTTCTTTTGTATTTACATGTCTATAGTTGCTGGAGTGCTTTAAATTGTATTCTTTTAGAATAAGGCTGTTTATTCATATTTCTTTTAAGCAATTGACCCTGTATTTGTCACCTTAATACAGAGAGACCATTTGTATGTATTTTTCTTTTTTTTATATAAAGCTTTCTTTTAAGACCTGTTGGAGTTTTTCTTTAGTGAGGGACTCCAGGGAATTGAGTCTGCAGCTCACCAGGGAATTGGTGGGAGGAAGAAGTCAGGTGGAGATCTGTGTGTGTTAGATTTACTAGCCTGACTTTGTATTCCCTCTGGGTGAAGAGGGAAGTGCTTTTGTTTCCAGGACTGGAATTAGAGAGGGTGGACTCCCTCTGCTTAGATTCACGGAGGTTGCTTCTGTGTATCTCTCCAGGAGCACCTGGAGGGGGGAAGGGAAAAGATTTATTTCCCTTTGTTGTGAGACTCAAGGGATTTGGGTCTTGGGGTCCCCAAGAAAGGTTTTTGTGGGGAGCAGAGTGCCCCAAAACACTCTAATTTTTTGGGTGGTGGCAGCAGTACCAGGTCCAAGCTGGTAACTAAGCTTGGAGGTTTTCATGCTAACCCCCATATTTTGGACGCTAAGGTCCAAATCTGGGACTAGGTTATTGACAGCTTAACCCGAAGCATAAGAGTGAGTGGTTACACTGAACTCAGTGGTATGTGTATAAATGTTTTCAGGATTAGGGATTGTAAAGAATTTTCAAAGTATTCATTTTAACTTCCTAAATTGTATATTATCTTTTACGTGCCCCTGAACAACCAGTCATAGAGTCAAGTATCAGAGTGAGTCCAGCTTTTTATCCCACCTCTAGACATATCCAGGACCTCAATAGTGGCAACTCAAAGCTCTGCTTCCTTAAGAGAGTCCTTCATAAATAGCCATCTTTTAGAACACTGCAAGGAAGTCTCCCCTTCCATTTACCATTGAGACCACCATTGTTCTGCTTTGATTTGCGTCTGTCAGGCTCACCTCTGTTGGCAGGTTTTGCCATTGATCCCACTGTCCCCATATGTAACAACTAGAGCTGGAGTAGGGAAATTTGTCATCTGGGTAGCCATCAGCTTGGTTCAGGGCCAAGAACTGCAGAGAGCTCTCCTTTCGACACCTTTCTCATCTGGTTTGAGCGTTGCTCTTTACGACACATACACTGCTCGGCACTCATGGGAAAGGCAAGTCAAATCAATCCTACTTCTACACTACAAAAACTAAAGTATAAGGGAACCAGTCACAGTTTCTTGACGTGATTAAAACATGGTTCTATCTTGCCTGAGAGATGGGCTTGCTACCTCTGAGGTACAAAACCACCTCCAAGACATCCAGGATGATCCTGAGCCAATAAAATTGGACAGGTGGTAGTGTGTACTGAGCACCTGTACAGATTTCAAGGGACAGCTACCTTGAAAAAGGGATGAACCAGAGCACATAGCAACCCTATAGGATAGATCAGAGCAAGCTTTTTTAATTGCACTAAACACCAGTGGTAACACCATAAAGTCCCACATATACACAAAGGATCGAAAAGTGTTAGGATAGCCTAATTTTGGCAATTAATTGATTATTAGCAGTAAATATGCCCAATGGCCTGTGATGGGATGGGATCTGAGTTACTACAGAGAATTCTTTCCTGAGTGCTGGCTGGTGAGTCTTGCCCACATGCTCAGGGTTTAGCTGATCGCCATATTTGGGATCGGGAAGGAATTTTCCTCCAGGGCAGATTGGCGAGGCCCTGGAGATTTTTTGCCTTCCTCTGTAGCGTGGGGCATGGGTCACTTGCTGGAGGATTCTCTGCACCTTTAGGTCTTTAAACCATAATTTGAGTTCTTCACTAACTCAGACATAGGTTAGGGGTTTGTTATGGAGTGGGTGGGTGAGATTCTGTGGCCTGCGTTGTGCTAGAGTGATCGAAATGGTACCATCTGACCTTAAAGTCTATGAGTGTCAGGGCTTTAGTATGTTGCATCTGGGTCCCTCAGCAGATAGTTTGTTATGTAGAGGGGATCAAAATATAAAGAGTAACATCGATTGAGCAACACCCAGGAACAGTTTCATGAGTGACTCAAATTACTTTGGAGTGTTTGTTTGCATCATAATTTCTGAAATGATAAAAAATAGCGACGTGATTTGGAGCTGTGGTAATTGAAGACAAAAAGAAATATGTTCACCTCCTGTAGTTAGACAAGATTGCATCAGCTCAGAATTTCTAGCTGAGTTTCTTGGATTCTGAAGTCCTTGGAGTGTGGTGTTAGAGAGTTATTTTCAAATTAACTGTAACATGCAAACATATTGCTTGTACATGATAGTGATGTATGCTAATTGGAATACTGAAGGGAAAAAAAATCTTTTAGACAAGTTAATGAGCACATGAGAACTTGTGAAATGTTTGCATGAGCACCCCGATTGCTTGCCTGCCTGAGAGAATGCATTTCTACAGCTGTGGGGTTTGCGGTTCATTATTATTTAATTAGGGCCAAATTTTAAACCCCATACATTGGTAAACATCCCAACTGAAGTACATGAGACTGCTCATGTGAATAATTGCTCAACAATGAGAATAAAGGCCTTACAATTTGGCTGTATTTTATTATTTATTAATGCTTACTCTGATTTATTAGTTTTATTTCAAATGGTGAAATCCAAAGTAAAATGAATTCCTATTCAATATAATGGAGAAATATAGTACCATATGTTGTGCCAATAAGGCTCTGTCTGTTATAGTGCTAATAGTCTTTCCAGAGCCTCAAGACGTTTTATAGCATTTTTAGCAGCAATTTCTGCACTGATGCCTAACTTCCCCAGGACAGATAATTACATTCTTTGAGAGGCTGTGAAGCGACCGAGAAAGGAAAAAGAATAATATTCAAGAAGCTATTGAAGTCACGGATTTTAACGCCAGAATAATTAATATGTGGATGAGAAATGAACCAACTGGAGCAATATCTAATGACCACAAAAATGTAGTGTTCTTTTTATGATGCTGCAAATGTAAACACTTCATATTTAAAGTTATTTTATATACATTTTGCTGACACAATATGCAAGTTTCTGTCAAAATACAGGCATGTTCCTGCACTGGCCAATGACAATGGCACAACCGTCAACTGACCTCAGTTTCAGTAGGGGGATGTAAAATCTCACTGGTAGTAAGTAGATTGCTGATCCAAAACCCATTTTAATCAGTGGATGTTTTTCCATTGACTTTAACAGTCTTTGTATCAGGGCTTTAATATGAAGAATATTGTTAGATTATGCTGTGCAAAATGTATATCATTACCATCTTGAAAGCCAACAATAAAAAATAATATTGTCTTGATATTTTAAAATCTCAGTTGTGTTAATTTTTGATATGTTCATGAAAACATGTTAAATAATTTTTTTAATAAATGGCTCAATTATAGAGAACTAACCCCATTTTACAGATGAGTAAACTGAAGCAAAGAGAAATGAAGTCCAGGGTCAAATAGTGTGTTAGCAGGAGGCTGGGGAATACAATTTTTAGTCCTCTGCTTGAGCCTAAAATCCTTTTGCACTGAACAAAGTTTTACATTGCACTTTTTTTTGGGGGGGTGATGGTTTGATAGTTATGTTAATAGGATTAATTAACTGGATGCATTTATATTTTCTTTCACAAAGCCCCCTGGATTCAGTCCACTGAGGGCCTGATCCAACACATACAGCAATCAAAGGGAGTCTTTCCAGTGATTTGAAGGACATTGGATCAGGTTCATAGAGCCAGATCTTGCAGTGTGCTGAATGTTTTCAACTTTCATTGATTTCAAAGGGAGCTGATGGTTCTCAGTACCTTGGAATATTGGGCCATGTGAGGGGATGCCTCAGTACCTTGGAAGTTTGGCCATGTGAGGGGATGCAGATCCTATTGCTCGCAGCACACACCCTGTTGAATAAAAATCAGAAGGACATAGAGATATCAGAAAGGGGCTTTCATGAGACAGTATTTTCCAACCCAGGTTGCATAAGGAAGGTGAATATAGGGGATAAAAGTTTTTAAGCAAAATATGTTTTTATTAAGCTATTTAACGTAATGGCAAGTCTGCAGCATATTAATATTCATCATCTTCCATTTGTTCTATTGTTTTTGTGATGAAGGGATCATCTAGAAGCTGTGGGTCACATATGCAGTCTTAAGGATGCTTTTGGCTACGAGAACCCATCTGAAATAGCAAATCTAATCTCTGCAGAGAAGTTTGAAGCAGCTTTGGCTATTCATCTTTATAAAGGAGGCAGACTTCTGCAAGGTAATCCTCTTTCAATTTAGCAGTAAAAATAACCCTTAAAAGAAAGAGACTGAAAGAAAGCAGGAATGAATACAAATAGCTACAAATGGAAAATGTGCATAAACCCATATATAATGTAGTTATTCAGTTTATCCATTTCAACAAATGTTAATAAACATTGAAAATGTTTCTCTGTGGGAGACTTGATCCACAGCAGAGAGAACTAAGTAACTGTACTTTTAAAGGACACAATGTGTTTTATAATTAAATACTTTTACTCCAGTAAGATAAGAGCATTACAGTAACATTAAGATACTTTCAACAAATGTGCTCTTTCAGAGGATGATAATAGCTTGGCTAAGTATAGCAGAGGTCAAACAGAAGAAAGGAGAGAGGCTAATTTGATTTTCTGTTGAAAAATGAATCATGTTTTCTAGACATGAAATAACTTTGAGTTGTCAGTCATGCCAGCTAAACTGCAGGAGACAGCATGTTAGCTGACAAATAATAAAATCTTCTGTTGTAACTGGCCAAGTAGAACAAAATTTTAGTCTGCCATTAATGACATGCTAGCAACACTGGCTTCCAGAATTACAGACAGTGTCAGCAGCTGAAATTGCAAATACAGTCCAATTCTTGAGCTCATTTTCAGATCATCCAAGTCTATACATTGGGTCAAATGTAGATAATGGACTACTTTCAACAGACCAGGAAATAACATTAGTTTTCAGGGCCCCAAAGTCTCTATCTTTCTGGTACTAGGAGTTTCAAAGTTCAATTTATTACTGTTAGTATGCATTTGTACAGTGTCTGTGACAATGGAACCCTATTCAGACTGGGAACTCTGGAATACAAATAAATAATAATCTCTGTTAATCTGTGTATTGTGATTTTTATTCTGTGACAAGACAAAATGGTTACAGGAAAGGTTGATGAAAGGGGTTAAGATTGATTTTACGTGCTATTTTAGGTAGAGGAGTGAACATTAGATTGGATTTTCAAAAGTGCTCAATATTTGGCCTAACTTTACACCAATACTGATTTTGATGGAAGCCAAGTTCAGTTCATGCTAAGTACTTAGAGAAAATCTTACTAATCTAAATAAATCACAATCCCACTGTTCCTAGAAACAGCTGCAACAGCAAACAGAATTATATTGAAAAATAAAATGGAAATCCACAAAAAAAAAAAAAAAAAAAGGTACAGTAATATGATTACCAGGATGATTGAACTGACAAATCTAGAAGAGATTACTGAGTGTTTGAAGGGAGGGGGGAAACAGAATGTGGAGGAGATGCAGTAATTGGTTTCAGAAATTTAGTAATTGGCATGTTAACAGTAACATCTATTCCCTGTATTTTTCATAATAATAAAAACTTGTCATAATTGAAAAACATTTACCAGCATAGTGCCATATGTGAATATTTTGATCCTGATCCTGTAACCATAACTTACATGAGAAAGGGCTGCAGGATGAGGTTCTGTAATAAAATATTAACAACGATTAATAGTTAGGGCCTTAGTTATCTCTCCTCCAAAAGATGGTGTCTTCAGAAGCATGTTGCTCCCAAGCCATGTTTGTACATCGGTCTAATGTTCAGAGGAAAGAGTGCCATCTGCTGAATCATTGACACCACTACCATCCAAAGGTGAAAAAAAGGAGAAAATAAAAGCCCTTTTGCAGGGGAGTGGAACTACATCGTCATCCCTTTGCAGTCATCTTTAAAGCATCTTTAAATGTGCAATATTTTGACTTATCAGTTATGAAGCACAATTATGCTTTAGAGACAAAATGACAAGACTTCTTCCCCAAAGGACTAGCTACAAACACCAGGCAATAGACAGCTGGGTAAGGTTCCTCGACCCTGACCTATAGAACTTCACAATTCCATGTGAAACCCACAAAATCAGTAGCCTAGATGACAGATCTGATAACTGCATCCCTCTCTTCCAATGTTGCTAGAGACTTGTTTGTTCTGCCAAAGTGTAATCTCATTTATCTGGAATTTAAAAGCATGTGTGTTGTAATTAGCAGCAATCAGGTTGTTATTTGTAGCTTAATGAAGTTTAAAAGTGACCACTTGTTTTCAGTGCTCTTGTAATTCTTAAAGAATCGAGGATAATATCCTCAGTCTGCTATGTTGATTAGTTTTTTGGTAACTTGCTATGTACTAAAAATTGTCTGGTTCCAAATAAACAAATGCTATTAGAATGGAATCTCATTTTTATCACAATTTTCCCCCTCTAAGTAATCTTAGGCCATGTTCACATTAAAGCTTTAGCATCAATGTAGAAACGCAGATGTAGTTGTCCTGGTGTAAACTTTGACACCCTACCCTTATAGTGGTGCAAGTCCCAGTTTACACCAGTGCAGTACATTGATGTAACTATGCCTCTGACTAAAAACTTGAGTGTTGATAAGGCCTCATTCATTCACAGCAGCCCCAATAAAATAACATGTTGGCACTCCCAGCACTCTTACAATTGTTGCACCAGCACATTTTGGGACTCCTGAAGTACATTTCATATAGTGACCAAACATTGTTCCTTGCAGAAACTGCTTCTGGATAATCTGAGCAAGTATTGTATCATGGGACAGAATTAAGCAGAATGGTTGATCCAGAGCAGCTTCAGTTCTTTAGGGAGAAACTATAGCAGACTTCACCTATTCTGCCTTATCTCCGACCTTTTCTCAAATGTAGCAACTAACTGGTTCAACCAATGCTTGTAAAATGCTTGGAAGGCAGCTGAGTATGGAAGTTCAGGCTGTTCCAACCAACTATTTATTGAAACAGCCTTTTGGCTGAGTATAGGCAGGGCCTAAGAAAACATTACAGGTAGATAATAGACTAGCATGTGTGTAACAGAGTATACATATTGCACGATCCCATTAAAATTCAAGCTTAACCAGGTGTCATCAAAGGACTGTGCTGATGAGTGTAGAAACATAGCTTGGAGATATACACTGTTGTAGGAATAACATCTCATGTTCACCTACGCTATTCACTAGTACTTTCTTCAAGTCCTAATCTTATTAGATTACATGTAGCTCTCCTGCCTGTCTGTCTCATAGTTATTTTCATTTTGTAGGAAGTAGAATTCCTTTTGGGATCATCTTTGGTGGCACGGATATAAATGAAGATGTCAAACATGAAGAAAAACACAGGGTGATGGGGGCAGTGTTAGAAGAAGCCAGGTAATAATGAATGTAGGGTTTATGCAGAAGATTATTGTTCATCATTATAATAATAAATAGATATTGTGGTTGGTGTTTATTAAAGGCCTGAACCTGTTACCACTAGAGTTACTGGGAGTTTGACATAGACTTCAATAAGAACAGAGCAAACCCTTTGTAAAACTGAATCTGTAAACATTCTGTTCTTATACCGCAGTCACCACTGTGGTATTTGACCATATTAATGACTTGCCCAAATCATACAAGGAACTGGTGGAAGGGCCCTGGGGATTTTCCAAAACACCCCTGGGATTTTCCAGAGCACCAATGTTAGTTAGAAGCTCAAGTCCAATTAAAAGTTAATGGAACTTGTGGTCCTAATTATCTAACCTTGTACTTTGTCTGCTCAACCACAGCTGTTCCCGAGAATAGTGGATGTGTGCATGTGAGGAGGAAATCATATTATAGGGCAGGTAAAAGGTGTAATAATCTTATAATCAGAAATGCAGTAAGAATAATACCTAGCATATTTAATTTATATGTGATCAGATATGTGTGTGTAGGGAGAGGAGAATTTTTTGGAAAATAATAGGTTTGCTTTTTTTAAGGCAGAGCCTCTGGCAGTTTATTGCTCTTTGGTAGACTGGTAGTGAGTTTGCACTGGGATGTTACGTCTTTTCTCTTGCAAAAATGTGATCTATATATCTTAGTTTTTTTGATTAAGCTCATCACCCTGGTATGTGAGTGCAAATTAATGTTACCTGCCCCCACTTATTTCAATGTATATTTTCAGTGGTTTGCGAGGACTAAAACACAGCTGAGAGTGTCCCACGATATCCACAGAATTGTCATTCATACATAACGTGACAGTTGGGTATTTGACCCCCAAACCGGGATGATGATTATTTGTTATTGCAGTAGTGCCTACAGGCCTAAACTGGGTTGGACCCCATTGTGGTAGGCCCTGTACAAACGTATAGTAAACAATAACAATCATTGCCCCAGAATGATACTTTTAAAGCTCCATGTCTGTTTTCTATTAACCTCCCTTCTACACTACGAATGATGTCTATCTTGGGAACCCCGTTCCGTCAGCATTTGCAGTCCAAGTTCAAAGCTGCCCAACTGTTTAATTTCAGCAAAACCACAACGAACAAGTATTTGCATTAGGATCAGTACATTACAGACTTAAATCTGATTCCCCCTATGCCTCACAAAAGCTTTTTCTGTAGCTCATTTGGTGCTTGCATCTGGCACGTTGACAGTGCACTTGACAGTAGTGTCTGAGACTCAAGTTGAAAGTGGTTTTGTTCTTTCTTCTTTTATTTTTTTTGTTAATATGCTTCTTTTTAGAGCTGCATAAACAAAGCAGTATAGACCATGCAGGAAAAATCATTTAGTATTGCGTGTTAACCTGTTGTTTTACAATTAAAGAAAAAATCCAGTGCTACTTATAAAGCTATCCAAGACACTGCAGGAACTAATTCCTGAATCAGAATATATGTGTAACAATGAACAGAGTTTTTGATGACACTTTTCACTCTTTCAGCATCTACACTGACAGAAAAGGAGGGTCTGTCTTAATCTAAAGTCCATCGAAGTCAATGAGCATCTTTCCATTGACTTTAGTGGGGTTTGGAGGCAGGTGTGGGACCTTCCATTTCATGCACTAGAACTCAAGAGTATTTCAAAACCTTGGTACGTTTTTATTGGTACACCTCTACCTCAATATAACGCTGCCCTCGGGAGCCAAAAAAATCTTACCATGTTATAGATGAAACCGTGTTATATTGAACTTGCTTTGATCCACCGGAGTGTGCAGCTCCACCCCTCGGAGCACTGCTTTACCGCATTATATCCAAATTTGTGTTATATCGGGTTGCATTATATCGAGGTAGCGGTGTATTTTAAAATTAATGTAATAACTGATTTAACTTTTATTGACAGTTTATTTGGAGGCTGATTCAGTGATCTTTACTCATGTTGAGTAGTGCTTTACTCTGTGAGTCATCCCACTGACATGCAAGTAAAACATGATTTCAGTGGGAATATTCATAGAATATGGTAC
Source organism: Gopherus flavomarginatus (assembly GCF_025201925.1). NCBI lineage: Eukaryota > Metazoa > Chordata > Testudines > Testudinidae > Gopherus > Gopherus flavomarginatus. The sequence continues at coordinate 22,765,639 of NC_066631.1, read as the reverse complement.
TAATCAACATAAGTAATGGTAACATTAAGTAATGGTGGCAGAATAGGCTTTGTAGCCCTTGATTCTATAGTAAGCTCTGCATGAATGCAGGGGTGGAGCTCACTGAAGACTGAGACTCTAAACCCTGAAGCTGCAAGGTACTAAGCACATGCTGAAATTTAAACACCTGAGTAGCTGCATTGAAGCTAAGGGCTACTTCCATGCGTGAAGTTAGACACATGCTTAAATACCTGAATGAACTGAGGCCTTACACTCCAGTTCAGGAAAGTATCTCTATTCACATCAGCTCTTCGCATGGGCACGAGTCAAAGTCTCAGTGAACCAATCACTAACGCATCATTTATCACTAACACTCTGATTCAGGAGAGCATTTAAGCATGTGCTTGAGTCAGATATGGGTAAACTACAGGGACCGTCCTGCCCGGCCTCTGAGTTCCTGGCTGGGGAGCCTACTCTCCGGCCCCTCCCCTGCAGCCATGCCACTGCGCGGGCCGTGCTCTGGCCTGTCGCTCCTGCTGGGTAGTGTGGAGAGCACAGCTGGCTCTGGCTGGCTGTTGCGGCTGCAAGCTCCTGCTGCTGGTAAGGGGGCGGGGAGCGGGGGGGTTGGGTAAGGAAGCAGGGCATCCTGGGAGGCAGTCAGGAAGGAGGGGGCAGTTGGATGGGGCGGAGGTTCTGGGGGGGCAGTCAGGGGTTGGGGAACAGGGAGGATTGGGAGTGGGAGTCCCGGGGGGCCTGTCGGGGGTGCAGATGTGGATAGGGGTTGGGAGGGCAGTCAAGGGACTGAGAGTGGGTGGGGGGGGAGAAGGGGGTGGGATGCCGGGGGGCAGTTAGGGATGGGGGGTCCCAGGAGGGGGTGGTCAAGGGACGAGAAGCAGAGGGGATTGGGTGGGGGGGGAGAAGGGGGTGGGATGCCGGGGGGCAGTTAGGGGTGGGGGGTCCCAGGAGGGGGTGGTCAAGGGACGAGAAGCAGAGGGGATTGGATGGGTTGAGGGTTCTGAGGGGGGCAGTCAGTGGGCGGGAAGCGGGAAGGGGCGGATAGGGGGCAGGGGCCAGGCTGTTTGGGGAGGCACAGGCTTCCCTTCCCGGCCCTCCATACAGTTGTGCAACTCCGATGTGTCCCTTGGGTCAAAAAGTTTGCCCTCTCCTCGCGTAAGTCCTAGTGGGACTTATATTTAAGAAGATGCTTAAGTGCTGACCTGAACTGAGGCCTTAGAAGTTTAGTAGTTTTCATTTCAGAAACACCCGTGGTAAATAACTCTGGAAGAGGAGGAGAAAAGAGATAGTGTGGCAACTGATACAAAAATATTGTGTGTGAACATTAGACAGAAGCAAACTGAACATTTTTATAAAAACTGGACCCCTATTCTTTTTAATTTGAAGTCTTTCCATTGAGATCTGTATTTCTGTACTTAGAGTATATGAAATCTTGCAAAAACATAGCTATTGCATATGTCAAATAGCTTCTATGTGTAGTCAATGCAGTTTTGTGATAATTAGCTTAGGAACTTTAAAGGTATTTTATTAGGCTGGATTTGTTCTGATGCTTCAAAATGTATTACCACATGCTTTGTAGAGTTCATAATGTTTTCTCCGGTATAGGAAAGGTAATTCAGTTTTCTAGAAGCTACGGTGAACAGATCATCCTGGCAGTATTATTCATTGCATAGTTATTAAAATAAAAATTGATTTTTTTATTATTGATTTCAGGGTTCTAAGCAGAAAAGTTCCATGAATCGTCGATTACTTGTCCAGCAGAATATACCACCAAATTCCATAAAACAAAGTATTGAACTGTGTCTAGCTTTATAATGAGTGTTTCATTTTTAATCAAATTCCTCTAAATGGTGGTTGTACTCTTCCAGGGTCTATTTTCAATTTCACAGTACTTTGTGGACTTGGGAGCAAGAGTTTTTCTGCTTGTTAATGTGATGTATTGAAAGTATAATTGTAAAAACTTGAAAGGGAGCATATGCAACTTGAGAAAACAAGCATTTGCAAAGGCTTTAATAACCTTTAAACTGTCAAATTGTATATGTGGAATGCATTGTAATGGTGTAGAGCAGATACTGCCAAGCAACTGCATGAAAACAGGCTTGTGACTTGACAATAAGTGTAATAATTCAGCACTATGACTTCTAATGAATGGTTGTGACTTCACACCAACAAATTACAACATTAACAGCTCCTAGTGAAAGAACATTTTTGTGGCTGTGACTTTCCAGAGTGCCTCACCCATTGGTACCCACATACCATGGGGGTGCAGTATAAGAACCACAGAGAGTAAGATAGAATTGTTATACTACTTTTATGGAAGACAAACCCAGAATCACAGATTTAATGTGGTAACCCATCTCCCCAATGCCTATACTTTTATCCTCAATATAGGGAAAGGGAAAAAAAGAACTGAGGCCTTACATCCTGATTTCAGGAAGCCGCTCTGTTCAGGGTAGCACTGTGCAAGTGCTCAAGTCCCAGTGGGCACTAAGACATTGTCACTAAGGACCCCAGTGGATCAGTCACTAAAGCATTATTGCTAAGGACCCAGTTAAAGAGAGCAAGTCCAACACATAAGTAAATCCCATTGGGATTGAAAGTTAAATTAAAGTATGTGTTTAAGAGCTGTTCTGAATAGGGATATTTTCCGGAATTGAGGCTTAAAAAGATAACTGTATGGCACATACAACTTTTAGGTATTAAACATGTTCCTGATGTTGACTTTAATTGGCGCTTGATATACTCATGACCTTTGAAAATCAGGCCGGGTGAGTCTGAATTTGGGCACCCAAAATTAGAGACCGCTTTTGTAAAGTCTGGCTTTAAGCAGTCTTGTGCATCAGTGAAACTGGGGTAATACTACTTACCTTCCTCACAGGAGTATTGGGGAGGCATATATTAACTGGCCCATGCAGATCCTGTTGATGCACATTACAAGTTCCTTACTGTGTGTTAACATAGTATGTTAACACGCACATAGAAGCTATTTGACATGCACCCGCGGGGTTTACATGAGCCAGTTAGTGCGCAACACAGTGCACTTCAAAATTCACACCCCCTTTGTGCACATTGTTGCACCATGTAGCTAAGCCCTCAGTCACTTGCCCAAGGCCAAACAAGAAGTCTGTGGCAGAGGAAGGAATTGAACCTGGGTTTCCTGAGTCCCAGGCTAGCACCCTAAACGGTGGACTATCTTTCTACTTTATTTAATGTATTTAGTCCTCCTGTTCATTAATTTTATTTATTCCTCTTCCATTAAGGAAATATTCTATAATGTGAACTTTTTGATGCACAGCTGTTCCTCTCTCATCAACGCTGATTTAAGTAAACAGCATTGATACAGGAGCTTAGAAACAAAAAGGAGACGGGAGAGAAGAGAAGGTGGGGTGTTATACAAGTACTCACTGGTAAAGAGGTGCACATTGCTGGGCTGGGCTGATCTGCCAGCAATATGTCGGGCTGTGTCTATACCACCGCCTATGTCAACATAACTCATGTTGCTCAGGGGTGTGAATTGGTACAGCTGGGCCGCTGCAGCACTGTATGGGTAGACATGCCCTAACTGTATTGGACTTCAGATTCCTTCTCTCATTAGAAAGAGGTGTACCATACCTTGGGAGTAGAAGAACAGCCTGGAGGCAACTATGTTAATCTGGATAAATGACAGTGGGCATCCCCAGTGTCTGGGCTTTCACAATGCAATAAATCCTCACTTTATCTCTACTTGGCAAAACAAATAGAATTCCTGCTTCCTGCATTTCCATCTTACTGTAATCATTTTTATCAGCTTCCAGTCTTTGTTCTTATATACTTTTGTTCTGAAGTGCCCCTTTATTATTATATTTAAAGACTTTAAGCGGATGATCCTACCCATTTTTGTCCATTTAACTAGGTTTGCAGTGGCTTTCACCGAGAAAATGAAGGAACTGGCAGCAGCAGAGTGGGTATGTTTATATGATTATTATAGCATTATCAACTAGGCATTACCATAAAATGTAATTCTAAATAATGCGGGAGAATTTTAATAATCTTCATATTGTGTATTTCTGATTTTTTTCTGGAGGAGAAAACATTTTATATTTATGCACTTTGCCTGGTCAGATAAGTCTGACATTTGAAAGCCTTTCTATTTGAGAAGAGTTTATAGTTGTTTTTAAAGTACTGCTCCATAGCAATTAAAACTAGCCTTTGCCTTTTGAGTATCTCCTGATAGTATGTTTATGTTCTTTCCTTTTACATCATTTACTAAGCCCCTGGATGTTGCCACAATTTTACTAAACAGCTCTATTTACAGTGAGCAGTTTTTTAAATTAATTTGTAAATACTTGCTCTTTCAACACAGAAATTAAAACAAACTCCTTAAGGTGAATTGCAAAGCTAAAATGAATGTTTGGCCAACCCCTGCAATATGAGATCCCCTATTTACCAGGCTGCGAAAGGTATACAGCACCAAAATATGTAATGCCTTATAAAAAATTGTGTTAGTTTCTGAAAACAAAATTAAAAACTTTTCTATGCTAAATGCTGCAGTTGGCCAAATACTGGATAAATGTAGTGGTAATATAACATTAGATAAAAATACATTATTTGACAAATTATTTGAAGGATATTATCTGATCAGCAGTAGTTCTGGATGAATAACAACAAAATAAAATTCATTGAATAATATATTATCTGCTGAATATATTATTTAACTGAGAGTTGCCCAGTTCTTCCAAACACTCTCAGTCCTATTAGAGGCAGCATTATTTTTTTCCCCATGAAGTATGTATTTCCACACTGAATTCAATTCTGCAGTAAGCTTTACATTTAATCTTTACTGGAACGGGAGAAGATTGTTAAAAAGGAATGTTTTCTAATAAAATTGTGTAACGCTCAAAGATACATTTTGAACTGTTATAGATGTCAGCAAAAGATTTTTGGGGGACAAAATGTTTGTGCTTTTTCTTTGGTACTTGTACTGGGTGTTTCTGGAGAATGTATATTGTATTTATGAAAGTCCATACACCTAATACATAAGGTCCTGATCTTGTAGGCAAACCTCTTTCCCCATATGTAGCCCTGTTGACTGTAGTGAAGTTTCATGTGGACATAGGAATCCACATGTGTGGAACTCTTTGAAGGACTGGGACCTAAATGTGGTAACATTCATCTAAGCCCTCATGCTTCACCACTCAAGTCAATGATAGCTCTGCCATTGACTTCATTGGCTAGAGGATCTGGCCCTTAATTGCTAGGATTAGTTTTCTCCCAAGATCTGGTGTTAAGTAATTTACTTCTAGAGATTGATATTCAAATATTATTTAAGTAACATATGAAATGAGTTCAGTAGCCTCATCCAATTTTTTTTAGTGAGGTGGATGTGTCCACTTGATTACTTGAGCTTTGCATAGTCCAGAATTTAGTCCAAAATTAATTCATTAAAGCCACCACAGTCTCTAAAACAAAAAGGAATTAAAGTGAGAGAGTGAGGCTGTGATCTTAAATGTCTTGTTCCAAATTCATTTTGGGGATAATTGAGCTGAAGTCAAGTGCAGTCCTACCATGGGTGAATGTGGCCACTTTCCTAAAATTATACTATTAAAAATATATTGAATCGACCAAAGGAATGGGGAAAGTGAAAGACAAGAGAAAAATGTAAACTTACATTGAAATTTTACAGTGAGTCCCTCACAAATTTCAGAGAGAGACTAAATTAAAGAAGTTTAAGAAACAGGCCTTGCAAATAAATCAGACAGTGAGGTTGGACAAAATCAGTTGTGCAAGAAATGTGATTCTCTTTGCCGATTTCTGTCTGAGCATTCTGCCTGAAGGCATGGGTTTAGTGTAATTACATTGTCGTCAGATTTTGCTTTGTTTAAATAATCCTTCTTAGTGAACAGATTTGGCCCAGTATATAATTTAGCTAATACCACTAATTATCCTCAAATAGAAAAGCAGTAGAGCAGTCACCCAAACACCAATAATCCAGAATTGGAAGCATTTAGTTTGATCATATTTTTTCCTCTTTGTCATTTGTGTGTTTTGTTTTATAATTGCACTGCATGTGCTGGAAGATATTAAAAGGAAATAACCTTTGTATTTGTTTTGAGTGGAAGTAGTTTAGATCATGCAACAGTATCCACTGTACTAATAAAATAACACTTTGCACTTCGATAACACCTTCCTTTTGAAGGCCTTGAAGTGCTTTACAAACTTCAGGCCAGATCCTCATCTGCTGTAAATTAATAAACCTCCATTGATTTGAATGAGTTAGGTCAGATTACACCATCTGAGGCTCTGGCCCATAATATACCAGTTTAAGGGCCTGTATTTGTTCCTCCAATTACAACCAGCATTGTACCTGCAGTACTGCAACTCCCTTCCAGGCAATGCTGTTATTTGTAATGGTTGGGCTCACCTCTGCTTGAAGCTGGGTAAGTTGCAGCAGTTTAGCGTTCCTTACCTTTTCTATAACTGGTGTTTGCACTAGGGCAGCTACACTTGTGGCTGGCCACCAAATGGCTGTATTTGGGGCCAATGCCAAATGTATACAAGGCCTGAACCTGGACCCTTCACAGATGCTTAAGAATGGGGAAGGCACAAGGAACTGGGCACAGCTGTGGTCTTTGCCCTCACTTGAGTACAAAGACTGCTCCTGGCTAGTGTCATTAGCAGCTCTAATAAACCCAAAGAGAGCTGTGGAGGACCTGGCCCAACCCATCCTCCACACCAGGCAGCAGAGCTCGCCAAGTTCAAAGGGGAGTACATACTGCATAGCTTAAGAGGTTGGGGTAAAAGGTCTGCTCTCCAGTTGCTCCAGACAATACAATATTTCTGCTCGGGGAGTGATTTTGATCCAAATACAGGTGCTTGAAACCACTGCTTTACATTATTGCAAGCTTGTTTAGGAGTCACCCTCACAGTATAGCAGAACTTGGTCCATTCATTAATTGAAACAGCAGTTCCTTTGGAAACTGATCTACAGATAGCAAGAGGAATCCCTTGGCTGCCACTGGACTGTTCACACGGTGAAATGAACTCAGAAAATTTGCACCGTTTGCATATACTAGCCTGACTGAATGAGCTGCAACATGACTGACTCCAGGCATTTCTTAAGAGGGTATTTGTCTCTTTACAATTCATTCCTTCTCCTGCTCTCCACGTGTTCCCTTATTTCTGATCTAATAATCACCAACAGCAATAGGAACTAACTGCATGTACCATCTCTTCCATTTTAATTTCCATAGTCATGCAATCATTTTCTTTAGGCATTTGCTTCACCACCCTTCCTTCCACCAACAGAAAACTGTTTGGAGGTATAGCCCGTATGTCCAAACAGTTTAATATTGCACAGTAATATTGTCTACAGTTTCTTCACCATTGATTGATTTTAATCTGATTTTGTCGTGTTCATTAAAAGGACACCCAAAGAGATGTGTGATCTAGTAATTTTGTATTATTTGTTGTCAGTAGTGACCACAATGTGCCAGGCACTATACTAGCATCTAAAGACATGGTCCATTCCCCAAAGAGCTTACACTTGAAAAAGACAAAACAAACAGCTGGACAAAAGATTGGGGAAAGGAGTAAACTTGGACTCTGGAATTCCTAACCCTGTTTCTGACATTGACTCCTTCGGTAACTTTAGGCAAGTCATTTTTATCTGGGCACAGATAATGTTGGCTATTAGTAATTAATATATTAGCAGTTAGCCATCTAATTGCTTCTGTAAAATCTATCTTAGGTACATATGGCTCCGATCACCATAGTAATGGATCACCTTACAATCTTTCAGTGTATTTATCCTTCCCTCACTCTTGTTAGGCATGGCTGTGCTATAATCCCATTTTACAGATGGGGAACTGAGGCACAGAGAAGCTAAGTGACCTGCTCAAGAGCATACAGGACATCTGTGGCAGAGAAGGGTCTCCCGAGTCTTAGGCTAGTGACCTGGCTTTTAAGTACTGTTATGTCAAATAAAACACCCGATCCTCTAAGAAAAAGCACAGGATGTGGACATTTCAACTACAAACACTGAGAAACACAAATGCACTTTTCTGTGCTATTCTCCTCCGAATATTAGGATTCCTTACCCATTATTTCATACTAACGTGAGCTGCATCACTCCTCCAATGTTCACTTTCTTAGTTAGTCAGTAAATTAAGAATTTTAATTCCTAGCAAGTACTAGAAATTGTATGGTGCTCAGAGGGTCATATCCTCCAACAAACTCCTTTCATTGTATTGGATAAAGTATCTTTAATTAGGAAGTACACAATACTACGTTTTAATAATACATAATCTAAGTACGTGAAATATTGTAAAAAGCCCTGTGGTTATGATCAGTCTGTTATTCCAACAGTGTAATCTCAGTGGGAAAAAACGCTTTCCAATGGCAGTTTTATCACCACTCAACTGTTCCCCTCCCCACTTTTTTTAAAAGGAGAGTACAACAAAAGAAATGTTATCTGTGGCCAATTTCACATGCACTCAATTTCCCCCTATGTTCACTCCTTATAGGCAAATTTCTCTCAAGAGTAAAAATATACACATCTACTAGAAAAACTATGTCAAGGGCCCTACACAGCGAAGCACCTAACTAGTTCCTTAACTTTAAATATGTGAATCCCATTGACTTCAATGGATTTAATCATGTGCTTAAATGCTTCGCTGAATTGGGATCAAGGAGAAGAGCTGTGGTGTTGAAACTGTCTGCCCCTGCTCTAGCTCCGTCCAAAGCAGCAGGAGTGCCATTCTGCAAGTCCTCACGGGTTGAGGCACATTCTGAAGCAAGACTTAAGAGCCAGGCCATATAGTGTACGAATTTGAATGAATACGATTCCTGATCAGGCCCTGTCTACCATTTTCTTGTGCACACTGCTGCATAATTTGCACCAGGGAACTATAAATTAAACTGAAGGCAGCCAGAGGACAGGCTCATGTTAATGGTGGTTTTTGAAATGTGTACCTATTGAGGATGCAATTAAGCCAATGTAAAATGTGGAATTAGAATTTAGCCTAATTCTGTAACACGCGTCCTACAGTACAAAGCTGCCAAACTCTCAGTAGCATGATGCTGTTTTTGTGTGTGTGTGAGGATTAAATATCATGTTTGTGTATTGTGTGGGACAAGGCCATGTGATTTGCCTTCTACAATATACATGGAAATGTGAAATTCACATCCTATAAGTAACAGCAAGATAAGTTCGGAGTTTATATCTGATAGTTCTGAGACAGTCTTTCAATAGTATCCAAATCAAGAAATGGTTAAAAAAGCTGTATCAATACAATTATCTTTGTACCATAAATATCATACAGTACAGTGAAATTGAATCCTATGTTTGTGCTAAATAAAACAGGGGTCAAATCTGCAATTTTCAAGTATATTCTACAAAGATCTGAGCACCAAAAGCTCCCATTGGAGACAAAGGATCTGAATGCTGACATCTTTAAATCAACATGGGATATCTTTCTAAAACACAAGATACAAGCTAGATGCAGATATTACCTGATGAATTTCACAGCCTACATCATATTAATGGTCCCTTCTGACCTTAAAAATCTCTGAGAGTAGCCAGATCCTCATAGGAACAGACCAATGGTGAATTTTCACCTCCTCAAAGAGTCACTAAGATATAAATAAATACATACATATATCATCCCTTACCAGATTTGTAATATAAAATCTAGTTAATTTTAAATGAGAGGGTGTCATTTTGTACATTTTTAATAAGAATTTAAATTAGGTGATACAATTTAAACACGTATTATCATTGGACACTCTTTAATGTTCCCATTGGTACTGACTAGAGCTTCCCTGTTTTATGTTTCTTCAGTGTCACTGACAAATGAGGCTGCAGATAAAGGGGTTGTGGTCCTAAAAAACAACCAACCTTTCATAATCTCAGCTCAGTGTACAGTTCACCTATGCATCATTCATTAATCTTTGTTTCAACAAGAATGCCTGGTCTGGTGACAGCATAAACTATAATTTGACGTAGTGTGCTCTCCACAGGTGCTCTTATAAAGAATATTCTAGGTTACAATATATCCTTTGTTACTTCTTTCCACTTCAGTGCATAACTGAAAGTTTTCAGACTCATGCTAGGCTTTGTATTTTTGTACACTCACTGGGTTTGTAACTTAGCTCTTAAGCAAGTGACATACTAGATCCTAAGCAGTTATGGTATTTCCAGGCAAGTGAAAGAACAAATACTGAGCCAAGAAAGTCCAATCTGTACATAGAGCATTATAAAATATATAAATACATGTGGGGCTCTTGGCAATGCTTGCGGTTTTCATTTTAGTAAGAACAGTTAGCTCCGATTTTGAATTGGCATTCCTTTGCTTTTTCATGGTTTCAGTGAGGTCCTTGAAATATTTGGATTAGATCATCAGTTAGTGTAAATCAGATTCAGTGCAGCTACTCCACTTTATGCCAGCTGAGGATTTGGTCCTTTGCATGTGTGTGTAATGAAGTTATTTGCTCTGTGTGGACATTAAGGGTGAGATTTTCAGATTCCCATTGCAGTTAGTGAGTTTTACCATTGATTTCAAGGGGAGCAGAGTTAGATGCTGCTGAACACTTCTAAAAATCCCACTCTAATGATCTCCTGGCCTCTTTTGTAGGGGTTTGCTTCAGTCTCCTAGACCAGATTTCCAACTCCCCTAGTTTGTTCACACATCAAATTGCAGAACAATTGGTTGCCATCCTCTTCCCCACATTGCTCTCCATATGTAGTTAATGAAGTGTTTGAGCTCTTTTCGATGGACAGGTGCTATATAAATATGAGAGGTTATTTGTTACGGTATATCTGAGAGGTGTTTATGTTGTTGCATACCTCTTAAAGCAGTTTTAGGTTTTTTTTAGAGCTCATGGAATAAGAGTATTCATACAGGATCTGTAGGGTGCAGCCCATGACTATGGAAAGACCTAATCTAAACAGCATAATTCTTGTCAGCCCTAGCCCCCCTTTAATTACAGCACTGGTGTTCATCTGAGGAGTGTTTGTGAAGTAGCCAGTTCAGTGACTTCCAGTGAACTTCCTATCCCCTTGACTGGGCTATTTCTGGCTGATGACATACCACTTCCTTTTGAATTACTTTCTCTCTTGTTTCCGTTGATGTTAATTTTCAGTACGTGAAACTGAACGTGGTGACTGAACTATAGAGAGGGCCAGTCACATAGGACAAAGCTGAAAAACAATATGTGCAGTTGTTTCACATTTGTTTTTGAATTGGGGCTTTCTTCTAAAAACAGCGTGTCTCTTCCTGCCATAAAGTCACTATCTGGCACTTAAAAAGAACAGGAGCACTTGTGGCACCTTAGAGACGAACAAATTTATTTGAGCATAAGCTTTTGTAGGCTACAGCCCACTTCATCGGATGCAAAGAATGGAACATATAGTAAGGAGAGATATATACACATACAGAGAACATGAAAAGGTGGGAGTTGTCCTACCAACTTTAAGATGCTAATTAATTAAGAGAAAAAACTGGCATTTGTGATTTCACAGGCTGCGGCCCGAGGACAGCCTTAAGGGTGGGTGATGTGCAGGTTCACAATCTGCTGACACAGGTGAATATCCTAAATTGCTTATATCTGGGGATGCCAAACTCTGGATAATATAGGGACTCTCTGCCCCAGTAGGCAACTCCTTTCCACAATGCTCAGTCTGAGCTATTTAGGGAAGCACTAGCCAGTTCTATAGTACAGCGTAATACTGTACTAGGGCCAGTATCCTCCAAAAGACGGCGGATAGGATTGTCTGGATGGCAGCTGGTCCTCAGGCCCCATGCTGTAGAGGGAGACACCACAAACCAGTGATCTGTACTTCACAAGAGTGCACCCTCGCCTCCAAATCCAGGCCAGCACCTCCCCCTATGTGGGTAGTAGTACCTGCAGCAAAGGAGGGGGTTATATTTGCCCCATGATAGAAAACATAATTGTTGTGCAGTTTCAAACCCTGAAGCTTTCAGGGATATCTTGGGAGAATTCATAGACTAACTACACCAGTTCAGCCAGAAGGGAACTTAATGCCTCTTCACAGGTGTTACAGTGAGTGCTTGTAAGTAAGGTGGTTTTGTTTGAACACACAGTTTTGTACAGATGTTGCTCCTTTGGTTGTTTGCAATGCCTTTTTGTTGTAGAGAGGACCTGAGGGTACTTCTTGACCAAAGGCCTACTTGGCTGTTTTCATGGCAAAATGCATATTATACAGCCTGATTTGCTATAGAATCAATTATGGAGAGAATGTAGGCTGTGAAGGAGCAAGCCCGTGTTTAAACACATAAGCTTTGTCTACATGACGGAAACAGCTGTATCTGCACTGTATAGCTATTCCAGAATACCTGTGGAAGCGGAGTAGTGTCCACAGAGGGGAGTTATTCCAGAAGCTATATCGGAATAGTTATTCCAGAATAGTTATGCTGGTCAATTTTCACACGTAGATAAGCCCATATATATTCAGCAGCAGTCTTTGACAAAAGATGCTGTGAGAGATAAGTGGGGTTTTGTTTCTTGCTTGGTGTGTTTGAAAGGCCCTTTTTAGATAAATGCACTTTGATGAAACTGATTCTGTGGCTTTTAAACTAATTATGGTTTTTCTGCTAGTCCCAATGTTTTTGGAAACTACAGCCTTCCTTCTGCCGAGAATTAGTTCTCTCTCTCTCCATGCAATGAGCAGGCTAATGGATGCTAGAAGTGTCATTAGCATAAGCGAAAAAGTAGGTTTTATATTAATCTGATAATTGTATCAAAGTGCAAAATTGGTTGGTTGATACTATAAAGATTGATTAAACCTAATTTTAATCACTGATCTTCATGTGCATTTGACCTTGCAGAAGTGTTCCTTTCTAATGGTCAAAAACCCTTTAGAAATACAGGTAGTCTCTTTTGCTTCTCAATACTCAAAGGGCAACTATGTAGTTGAACATATCACTGCATTAGATTATTTTGGGTCTGAACAGTTTTTTGGGGGGAATGAGCCATGACATTTACTCTTTTGCTCTCCTCTCTTTAAAGCCAGATGCTAGAAGCAAAATATACATCCAGACTCAAGGTAAGTTTTGAAATATTCAAGGTATGTGCTTGTTTTGAAGCTTGCTACCCTCGTGATGCCTACTTAGGTGGATTTTTCAAGTGATACAGAAGTCTTGCTGAAATAGATACAAGATGATGGCCTGGCTCCACTGGAGTCAGAGTTTTGCTGTTGACTTCATTAGGCCAAGATTTCACCTAGATTTTCAGGTGAACTCTTGAGTTTGGGTGACTCAATTTTCAGCTGCCCAACATGACATATTTATGGGCCTGACCCAAAGCATGGTGAAGTCAGTGAGAGTCTTCCATAGACTTCAATGAACTTTGCATAAACTCTTCACTCCTAATATTCAAAAAGTGCCAAGCACCCAATCTCTAAAAATCAGGCCCCTTTAACATGCCTCAAGTTGGTGTTCTAAAACCAGAGGCACTCAAAATCAGTATTTGCTTTTGAAAACCTTGATTGGACAATTAGTGCAGGGAATGTGATGCATTCTGTTTGTAAAGCGCCATGTACATCTATGATGCCATCTAGGTAATATTTAATCAAAATTAAGACCTAGCTTAGCATTTGAAATGTGGCTGCTTCAGCTGCTGCTAATGTTACTAAACTAACCAACTGTAGAATGTGAAAATAAAATTTTAGATGTTTAACTTTGGCCTTTTAAAGAGATTTCTTTTAAAAAAAATGTGTATTGTGGGGTTAGGGTTTAAGATTTATTAAGAGATTAAATATACATATAATTTAGCAGTGACATCAAAGGATTTAGGCATGATGTTTTTTTATTCCACGTTTCAGAACCAATCCAGATGATTTTCCCATCAAGTAAAATCTACCTATGAGACATCCAGAAAACAACATAGTATTAAGAGGCCAAACCAACATTGGTGCAAGTAGGCATGACTCTGTGGATTTCCATGGAGTTGCACCCTCTGAGTGCATTTGGCCCAAGGTATAAATATTGGAAAAATCAAACTGAATGCTACAGAAATTCTAGGCAAGGAAATGTACATTCTAGGAAAGGAAATCTTGAAATGGGAGCAATTTCAAGTGGGATTTAGAGTATTTGACAAAGACATTATTCACTCAGTACAAGACTTTAAGAGCTATAGTTCTGCCACCCTAGGTCAATAAAACATGTTGTCCTTTTCTTCCCTTGAATCTAGGAATTATGACCACACCCAGTGCAACTTTTAACTGGAAGAGATTTCTACAAAATGCAGGTACCATGTAAAACTGCTTTATGCTTCTGAACAAAGTGCATGAAGATAATAGCTTACATATGCTGCCTCTTCCTCCAATTAAGTTTTCAGTACATATTCTTGATCTGTTTGAATGATTTTCTGTTTTTGTTTCCGTTCTGGAAGGGATCTTAGAATATGTAAGTTGATCTGTTGTTTAGTTATGGTTTTTAGTGCTCTTGAAAATGAAGGATTAACAGTGCTAGCTAGAATCATGCAGTCAGAATTCTGCCCTTGCTTGTTAATCACAGCAGCAAACTACCCCTGTATTCCTAGTCACAGCCTTTAACCATGCTTAAACTGACAAAAATGAAATTGCACCAAACAATAAAGTGGCTATGAGATATGGTCAAATGTCCCCTGGAAACGTAGTTGGCAATAACACTCATTTCACTCATGAGTAAAGCACAGATATCTGAGCGTGCTTGTGATACACAGAAATGTGATGGAGGCCAGTATGACAGAAGAGATGGGTAGGGGATCTGAAACAGCAGTTCAAACTTTCACAATCTAACTCCCACAGTGAGCCTAATTCTTGACCTGGAGAGGTCAGATATCATTCAGTATTTATGCCTATATGCTATATGGCCTCACTATGAAGACTTTCAACAAGAATGGTAAGCATGCTTGGACTTCTGGACAGGCATTGTGTTGCCACTAAACTATCTGGCAACCTCTTTATGGTGCCAACTTGTACATTTCAGTCTGGGCTGAAACTTGGTTTCAAAGTAGGAGAAAATTTAGGAAAATAACAGATTGTTTTATTAATAAATTAATAAGTCTTTTAAACAGGCAATTAGGGTATGAACCAGCTTCTACTGAAATCAATGGGAATTTTGTCATTTATTTCAATGAGAGTGGGATGAGACCCCTAGCACCTGACCTAGGGTTCCTAGAAATCAAGCATAATCTGCATGTTGTTAGAGTTGGTTGAAAAAATTCAGAGACAACTTTTTTTTTGTTGGAATTAGCTGAGTTGTCAAAATCTTTTGTGGGATTGAGTAGATTTCTATTAACTTTGCATGGATCCCAGGCTGACAGCAAGAGTCTGTTCAATTTCACTGCTGCTGCTGAGTGATATGCAGCTCTAAAACTGATATTTATGTCAATTTCAGTCAGCATCTACAGCTGGATGAGTATGTTTCCAGAGAGCATATTTGTTTCTAAAACAAAATATTGCAGCTCTTTGTCCTGATTTGGGTGGAAAGTTTTTAAGAGTCTCAAAAATTTTCCTGGGATGAGAAAACTGACTTCCTGCATATCTTTAATTATTGTTATTAAATATTTAATCAGGTCCCCATTGTGCTGGGCACTATACAAATATAGAAACATAGTCCCTGGTCTGAAGGACTTACAATCAAACAGCGAAATACCAGGGGTGGGAAAACAACATACAAGCAGACGTGTGTGCCAGACACAGCATGATACATTTTTAAAGGATTTTTCAATTGCCTATTGGATAAAATGCCTATTTAATTAATTAATTTAGAATTAGTATGCCTACTATACATTTAACCCCTGGAGCACGACTCCTTTGAGTACATCATTTGAACAGTAAGTATAAATTCTTTAAAAGTTATAGTTCATATAGCTTGAAAATTGGAAAGTTAATTTTTCCCCTCTCAAATTGAAACACAAATTGTTTTCTTGGCTGAGAACACCTTTGCCATTTGTCAGCCAAGAACAAAAAAAAATCTTACTGACTTCCTTATCTGAATACAAATAAATACATACATAGAAGCAGACTAGATTCAGCAAAGGGTGTGCCTAATTTTTGGGGGGTGGGAAAATCAGGACTGCAGAGTGAGTTGTGGCAACTGAGGGTTTATAGCTTTGTTATTTCTTCTCTCCCGTCCCCCTGTAATCTGGCAGTCAACAGCTATCCCATGTTCTGGGGACCCTTCTAAATTTTTTAAACTCAGATCAAATACATATATTAGCATTATATGAGAATTGAGAAAGTGTTTCTAGCATATAGCTATGGTTGGTCATAATCCACTACCAAATGAGTAGCAATAAATAAAGCCTGCAAAAAGAGATTGGGTTTCACAGTATGTCCAAAAGACAAGTTAGGGCCAGATCCTCTGCTGATGTAAACTAAAGTAGCTCCATTGACTTCAGTGGCTCTGTGCCACTTTATAACAGACTAGTTCTGGCTTCTTAAACTTTCAGTTTAAAGGGTCTCTATTTCTGAACTGCCATAGGTGAGGGGAGCTAAATCTTTGGTGCTTGACCAGAAGGGACAAAAAAGAAGCAGGCACTGAGGTATCCATGGACAGGGAAACTCAAGAGTTACAGTAGCCTGGTTGGTTGCACTGATATTCGTAGATTTCAGTGATCATTGTGATAATCTGGTCTGACATCCTGCGTAACACATGCCATACAATCTTGCATTTTGAGCCCAGTAACTTCTGAAACATATATGCAGCACATGCTACTTCTTCATGTAATGACCCTGGGGGAAATGCAGGCGTCTGGATCATTCCTTGCTGCGTGCAATATGTCTGCCATGTAGACCAGTGAATTGTACCTGTGCAGCAAGCTTATGAGCCCCATCACTGTTACACTGAGTTCCTACCTCAACCCTTAAGTAAAAGCGAGCTCTTCTAAACTTTCCCCTGTAATGGCACATCTGGGGGAAAGGCTAATTCAAAAAGTCATCTCCCCATGACACTTTGATTATTAAGGCTCCTTTTCCCAACTAGAAAAATTTTCATGCATTTTGCCCTGGAATTTTTTTTTTTTTGGCATCGTACTCATCAATCTGATCTTCAGTAGATCAGCTCTCTCTTCCGTTGTTACAAATGAATCCACATTATTCAATTGCCCTATCATGTCAGTAAATGTGTGTCATTATTCAGAACCCATGTCCAATTTTAAACTGAGCATTGTGAGGTTATTTCGTTCTCAGTAAATCACAGCACACCAGCACAGCACCACTAAGATTAATAATTTTCAGAAGTATAATGATTTGTCACTTGCCTAATATGGCCCCAACATTGATTGGATCCTGTGTCTCACTATTTTGTGATTAAAGGAATAACAGGGTCAGAGGGTGTGGGGGAGGAGAAGATTCCTCATAAATGCATTTTGTCTGATATATTAAGGGCAGTTTTATCCAAATGTACTCTAATGCAAAAGTGCAAAATAATTCATAATTCACAGACAAAAGCAAACAGTGACTGTCACTTCCTTGCCTGCTAAGTAATAACTTGAAAATTGACAAAATTATTCAGTGTGTATTGATTTTATGACCAAGTATCTCATCTCATTTGTCTTATCATCAGTCCTGCTCCTATTTCTGTCTCCTGGGATGGGCTGCAGTTCTCATCAACACTTCCCCCCCATACCCTAGCATCACTGTAGCATTTAGAACATCTCCCATTGTAGCAGATCGGGTCTGGTTGTTTGTCCCTAATTCCGTGCTTGCTGGAGAATAACAAAGGGAGCAAAAGGGGTGCTTTTCATGGAGTTTGCAATTTCTAGATCCAGTCTCTCATATTCAGAATAATGTAAACTAGTAGCAGTTAGTGGCAATTCTTAGAAAATATAGCAGTGACAATATTTTCCTGGAAAGTAGTGATGTTTTGATTCAGTTAAAGCATATACTTGCTCAATGCAGTGCACTTTAACCAGATCATCTACTGTTTATGTGGTTCTATGACTACCCAATCTAGTTTATTTTATGAAATTTATTTTCTTTTTGACTTCTGTCATGTATTCACTGTGATTTCTGTCCTGTCTCTAAAGAGGGTTAATAGTTTTTTCTCCAAAACCCGTCCCAATAACTGGCACATATTTTTAGAAGTGTTCTCCATCTTATGTGCCCAACTCAAGTCAGACAGTACCTAGCCCTACAATTCCAACTGAAGTCATTTGGAGCCATACATGCTAAGCAGCCCTGAAAATTAGGCCATATAGTGCCAAGTAAGTGTCATAAAACCAGTGGACTCTTTTGAAAACTTTGTTTTTTTCCTATTTGTATATGCCCTACTTACGTAGTCCAACTTGGTATTGAGTTCCACAAGCACAGTGATGCCTGATACTCATGCTGAATAGAACTTTATTCCACAAATAGTCCTATTGAAAGCAGTGGGACTGTACATGGAGTAAGGTACAAGTAGAGACAGGGTGGCAGAATCTGGCGTGGATCAATTACAGTTGGTGCTAAAACCAGCCTTCCCTCACCTGCAACATGCCTAGCAGATTTCAATGAATGGTGGATATAAATTACAATTGCCTAATATAAGGAAGAGATTTTTAATTTTTGTAATAATATTTGAGGGTACAATGAAAGAATGGCATAAAATCATGAAATCTGTATTTTAAATCATTAGGCTTCCGTGCAGTCATCAAGGGACTGATGCTAATGCTTTTTTAGAGTTAGTGTACCTAAGCTCCCAGTGGAAATATTGTCACCAACTGGAGATTATGAAGCATTTTATTGGATAAATCTGCAAAGAGGGAACTTTTGGAATTGATTAGTATTTTATTGGTTGTCAACTTTGCAGTCCTTTCTGCATGATGAAAAGAAAGACTGCAGACATCAAGAGAGAAACCAAACGTCATGGCCACCCCCAGATTTAAACTTAAACTGCAACAACACAGTTATCCTGGAAGCAGATTTCTAAGAGAGAAACTTTTCCTGTTGATGCTTAGTAACTATCCGAAGCATATCAGTCATGTCACCAGTATGAGATGCCCATCTGTGGACCTAAAAACAATGAGATAGCGTAGACTCCACTGAAAATTTGTCAATAGAAAACAACAACACAACCTACGTCAATGTGAAAACCCAGATTTGTGTCCTCTGCTCAACAATGGTACATAGCTGCTTGAGCTAGGGACTGGTCCAATGCCCACTTAAGTTGATGGAATGACTTCCATTGATTTAATTGAGCATTGGATTAAGTTCCTAAAATCCAAATAAGGGCACTGTGGTTCAGAAGGGTAGATTACTGTACTGCACTTTGTTAGTTATAAATTGAGAAAGATTGATTAGATTTCAATCCTATTCTGGCAGGAAAGTGAACCAATATTAGACACTTCAGGAAGGTCCCATGATCTCTTAGGATAAGGTGTCACTGTAGAATCAAACAACCAGCATCAGACATAGTCTTGGTGTTTAATTTTCCTCTGCTAGGGCAATTTCTGAAGATGCCTTGCTATGGAGTAAGACTGAAAATGTTACGTGACCTATGGTGGCATAGATGGGATTGCACAGATGCATTATGTTTTCCCAAAACTATGGAGAAAGAGACAAGGTGAGTGCAATGTTAAGGAAGACCAGATGGTGAAACTCTCTGTGGAAATCCAAGGGACTTCAGCAAGCAATGGTCATAACACAGGGCAGTCTGGTATTTTCCTCACAGTCACTATCTAACCAATGATCAAAACACAGTTCTTAGGTATGTTCCTAGTAACGGGACATTTTTTGAGGGCTATTATGAACTCCTTAATTATGCCAGTCAGCAGTTACTCACCCTAGTGGTCGCATTGGACTGAATAGGATTATTGGAGTGAGTTACTACTCAATGTGAGATGCTCATAAACGGGCCTTAAATTTACTTGTAGGGTAGGAAGCCAGGCCTATGCTCAAAAGAAGTGTAGTCCTATTCACACTAATGTTGTGAAGTCTGATTCTTGAATCTTCGGGGGAAAATATCTTTTTTTTTTTTTTTGTTCACATACAGTGAAAACCATACTGCCATACCTATTACTGATAACTAGAAATTATAGAAGCCATATGATGCTACATTTCCTGCAGTCTAATTTTTTCAGATAAGGTCCTTATCCTGTGAGGTGTGGAGTACTTCAGTGGAATCAATGGAAGTCGAGAGTGCGCAGCACCTAGGAAAATTAGGGCCCTGAAAGTGCAAATGCCCTCTAGTGATTAATTTATGGTAAACTACCGTATGTACTCGTTCATTAGCCGACCCCCCAAGGTGGTTAAGTAAAAATAGCAAAAACTGTACGACCCTTTCATAAGCCAACCCTATATTTCAGGGGTTGGCAAACTTTGGCTCCTGGCCCGTCAGGGTAAGCCGCTGGCGGGTCGGAATGTTTTCTTTACTTGGAGCGTCTGCAGGCATGGAGCCCCTCAGCTCCCTGTGGCCACAACCACTTCCCACAGCTCCCTTTGTCTGGGAACGGTGAACCGCGGCCACGGGGAGCTGAGGGGCTCCATGCCTGCGGATGCTCCAGGTAAACAAAACGACACTGTATTAGATATTCAATTCAGTGATTCCACAGAGTTTAAGCAAATTTAGGTGTAGACTTGTTTATAAGCCGACCCCCCCTCTTTGATGCATCACTTTTTACCAAACATATTTGGCTTATGAATGAGTATATATGGTACTTTTAGTTTCTTCAGTTACAATGGAATCTGTCCCCTGTATCCTCCCCCTTCTTTCATTTCAAGGGAAAGGATTACTTTGTAGATTAAGGTCCCAATTCAGCTAAGCATTTAAGCATTTCTTTAAAGTTATTCATATACTTGTTCTTAAGTGTGTTGCTGAATGGGGACCTAATTGTACTAATGATGGACCTAATTCTGTTCTCAGTGGAGTCAGGATCAGCAGATGATAAGGTAGAACTGAAAAGCTGGATTTCATTGCATTATGGGAACTGCCATGTAATGCTACTGTAGTACACAAAATGAGGAATTTGGCTGGGCTGAGCAGCTAAAGGTATTTAAAATCATGAAGGGTTGAATTTTGAGAGTCAGAGACAAGATTTAAAAAAGCCAGTGTTGAAGACCTAATGCTGCAAAACTCTTACTTATGAGAACACAAAAGAAATTAGATGATTTACCGTGACATTTCCAACATGTGGCTGAAAGATGAATGTAAAGGACAAAGCAGAGTTAGAAGACTTACTGAGCATATCAAAGATATATTCCAGTGGTGGACAAAGTCACTCAAGATTCAAACTCTGGAAGATAAAATAACCATCTCAAACAGAATCTGAAATCTCAGCAAGAAACCTATAGATTTTCTTTTGTAGGAGATCAGTTAATACTTTGAAATGTGTAGGAGACAGAAAAATGAACAATTTTTCAAGAGAGATAAAAGATTTGGTATGGTTCAAAGTGAACAGAAAGGAGGATTCGAGAGGGGATTTAACCTCGCCCTCCAGTCATAACTTAGACAGTTTCTGAACAAAAGAGAAGTCAGGTGGATAAGCCTAAATAATGTGGACCTGGTATGGTGATCTAAAGGTCTTTGGAATACAAGTGAAAATCAAGTTCAATTCAGGGATTAAAAAAAATTAACCCTGAAGACTTTGATTGCCCTTGACCCAGCATTCATAGGGGCAATCTTGTTTGAAGACAGTGTGCGCTTATGTGTAACCTCATGTCTTAAGTTATTTAAATGCACAAATACAATCAATATACCTGATATAAAATATATATTTGACCTCTAATATGTATCATTTTCAAATCTTAAACTATAAAAGGTAAAACATATGTTAAAAGTTTGTTTTTTAAGGATTTTTTAAAAAAAATCCTGTCCAAAACAAGCACTTTGAATATAAATCATCTAAAGTTTGGTTTTCCCCCTTTGGAAACTCTTGAATACATTTCATGAAAACAGCCATTAAAATCTCAAATAAGAAAAATGTCTTTATCTGAACAAACAGTGAGAAACTAGGTCACTTGAGATAAGATGATCTCAAACTGCATCCTTACCTCCAGCAAGTCAGAGTCTGATATCACCCAGGCACATAAAAGCCTGTGGCTCCTCAGTAAGATTTGTAAGAACAATTTTATACTATTTATCTGAGATTGCTCTATCAGTTTTTTTCTTGATTGTTCATACTGGGATGGTGTTAAATAAATTTGCTATTTTAAAGTCCTGTTAAGTGATGGGGGCTGTATTTTACTCTTGCCTTTATCATAAAAATAATGTATTCAGGAATGCTTCAGAAATGATTCCTGAGATGCTACTTAGTTTGTTTCTGTTATACTATCTTGACATCCAACACATGGGTATTCTCAAGGCCTCATATATATAGTGCCATGCTATAGCTCAATTTTGAAGTAGAGTCCCCTGCTTTTTGCTGCCTAATATATATTCTTTATTTAATCTTTTTATATATTAGCTTTGGCAACATCTTCCCCAGTTTCTATGACCCTCACATTCCTACTGCAGGGAGGAAAGGACTGGAGGATTTATGTAGCAGTGGATCCTCCAACACCTAGGATTTAGTGCCACTTCAGTAGTTGGTACTAACCAAATGTCTCCCTGAAACAGAATATACATAGTCTTTCCCAATTAAGTATCAGTCATTGTCATTTACTACCATCAAGCTAAATAGATTCCTTAGGAGATTGCTTTTATTAGGCTGTCATCCTGATAGAGGCCGTGGCTACATAAAAACTTCTACCAGTTTTATTAAACCAGTTTAAGCTAAACTGGTTCAAACCCCTGTGTGGACACTTAGAGGAGTTTATTTCAGTTTAGCTTAAACCTGTTCCTAATCGACTTAAGCTACACTGAAATAAGCATAATTGAAGGTGAAATAAAAGCATTCACATCCATTTAAATCAGTTTACAGTCACATCTTGTATTAACGACTCTATTAAAGCCTAGACTATAAGCATTTACACATGAGACTTTGCAGAGCAAAGAGAATAATATATTTTTTGTTAGCCCTCAGCACATAGCAAGAGTGAGAAGAGTCGTGGAGCCAGATGATAATGGATTGTTCTGTCTTCGGGGCAGCAAAATGTAGTCTTTATAATTACCTTTAAAATACTAACATTTCATTTTAAAAAAAAAAAAAGCACGATCACTAGCATTCAAAACTTGAAGTGTCTGGAAACTAACAGGATGTCATCCAAAATATTAATGTAAAACCTGTCCGTTTAGTAGCCAAGAAAGATTTGAAAGCCCTGGAGCCTGAAGTTATTTCCCCACTAGCATGTTTCAAACCTAGAGGCACCACCACCAAGTTTGAGAAGGTAATTGATCACCAAGTCCATGGCAGTTCTGCAAAGTCTGTTAGTAATGGTGCCCGCTGCAGTGATGGTATTTGCAATGTTGACATGGATCCACTAAGGACGAGTGAGAACACAATACTTAACAGAGCACTGAACAGCCATCACATGGTAATACCATTTGAGCACTGTCTGCCTTGGCTGGATTTGAATAAGGCAGGGGGTCTCAAACTTCATTCCATCGCGACCCCCTTCTGACAAGAAAAGTTACTACATGATCCCAGGAGGGAGGACTGAAGCCTGAGCCTGCCCAAGCCCTAAATGGGGGGAGATGGGACAAAGCTAAGGGCCAAGCCCTGCCACCCCAGGCAGGGAGGCCAAAGCTGAAGGCCAAGGGCTTCAGCCCCGGGAGAGGAGAGGGGCAGGGGCAAAGCCGAAGCCCAAGGGCTTCAGTCCCAGGCAGGGGGCCTGTAACTTGAGCCCAGCCATCAAGGGCTGCAGCCAAAGCCTGAGCCCCTCCGCTCTTGAGCTTTGGCACCAGGCGGTGAGGCTCAGGCTTCGACCCCGAGCCCGAGCAAAGCTAATGCCAGCCTTGGTGACTCCATTAAAATGGAGTCGCGACCCACTTTGGGGTCCCAACCCACAGTTTGAGAACCACTAGAATAAGGGACTTAAAGGAAAATTCAAAATCCCAGGATTTAGGAAGCCATTTCTTCATAATTGGTTCTTAAAAGACCATCTATTATTTACTCGGTTTATTTAAAAAAGCTGCTCTGACTTTATGGAAAACTTTGTAAAACATTTTATTTTCGGGACATAGGAACAAGTCTACTTGTACAGGATAAATAAAGATCAAAGGAAGCAAAATATTAAGGACATCTCCCCAAATATAGGGGCAGAGATTCTAAGAAAGAATTTACCTGTTTCTGCCTTCTTGTTCCCCACTGAAAGTCATAATTCTTTGCTAGTGACATTCCAGTTGCTTGCTGTGAAAGTGACTGATATGACAAAGATAGGATTATGATTTCAGATGAGGAACAAACTGTAGGAGCGGAACCAACAAAGATCTTGTTTTCATGCAGAAGTGTTATATAAGCAGGGCGATATCTAAGCAGAATGTTTTGCACAAGCTGCACCTGATCTTGAGAAGCTTTTTGTACTTTTGTTGTACCTTTCAGCTGAGGGGTTCAAAGCACTTTACCAACATTATTTGGTTAAGCCTCATAACCTCTCTCAAAGTATTATATCCATTTTACAGATAGGTAAACATAGGCAGTTTGCAATTAAGTGACTTGCCCTAGATCAGGTGAGTCAAGAATACAGCCAGGCATAGAATACAGGAGTCACAATTCCTAGTCCTCTGTTATAGCTACTAGACAACATTTCTTGGGCGATATTCTCTGCTAGTGTGACTCCAGTGACATCAATGGAGTTACACCATAGAAAATTTGGCCTCCTCTTTATAGTGCAATTATACTCCGAAATATCACAGTAGAGCAGTTATTTTAATAGCCTGTTAATGGTTATCAAGTTTCTTTAATGTACAAGTTTCCTTTGCAAAATCAAGATGGTATGTGCAATACAGTTTTTATGGGTCAAATCTGTGCTCAGTTACACATCTGAAGTGGAGAGTGGAATTTGGCCCAGCAGTAGCTGAGACTTTTTTTTTCTATTTATGATGCATGAGCCAGAACACAATCCAGCTCATTGCCCCAAAGTATTGACTCAGTAGCACTAGCAGAAGTAAAACATAAAAAAAAAAATTATTTTTGTCACTAACGCATGAAGAATACATCAAAGGGGCAGATCAGTTGAAAGTGTTATTTTTTGCATTAAAATTGTATTACAGATTAGGTAAAGCTTCTTGGAAGTGCAGTACTACAACAGAAAGTGAAGCTTCCACTTAAGCTGAAAACAAAAACTAGGTGCTTCCTTTCAGACATCAATTTCCACATAACTGTTATGGCTGTAGCACCTAAAAAGCCAGTGTTGCACTTACTGTATTACTGTGCTCCCCGCATTAGGGCTCTTGAGTATTTTGTGAGGCTAAATCAAGAGTGAGAATGCTGAAATGATTGCTTTCTTGTACAGATAGCTATAGTTTGCTTTTCGCAGCAGGGGCTCCAAGATGTCTTTGAAAAAGCACCGAGGAGGTGCAAATCTGATGGTAGCATTATCTTGATGTGAAAATTTAATCATCTTCAGTGAATAAATAGAAAGCCAAGTAGACACACAGGTGTTGCTTAAGTCTGACTGTAAGCAGCCCAAGAGTGGAAGAGACTACCGGCAGTGCGGATTGGCTGCGATGCTCCTGTGAAGCAATCTTCTCAGGACTGTTTTTTGATATGTCCCTAAGAGGATTAAGTTGGGGAAAGTCTGGTCATAAAAATGAATTGGGCAATGACTAAGATCTACTGCATATAATAAAATAAAATTGTATGACTGATTCCTGCCTCAATAAATTGAATTGTAGTGGCAGGTAATTCCTTCCCCAGATAGTTCCTTTATGACAGCTTTTAGGAACATAGGAATTGCCATATGGTATCAAACCTGTGGTCCATTTAATTCAGTGTTATGTCTCAGAGTGGATATTAGGTGAGCTTTCAGAGGAAGGTGCAAGAAATCCCATAATGGACTATTAGGATGGGGTTTTCCTGTCTAAGGGAGTTAGGCACCCAGTTTCCATTAAAATCCTAACTCCGTTAAGCCCCACTGAAAAAAAATCACAGCCTTATGAAATAACCTGCCCATAAGAAAAGCTGATTGTGAACGTTTGTTCAAATACAATCAGTGGAGATTATACATGTTTTCAGCAATTTGTCCTACAGAACTCCAGTAAGATGTGTAGAAAGTGCACAGGTACATATGTGATATCGTGGTAGCTTTAAATACTGGAAGGACGGAGAAAATCTGTTACAAAATTAAGCTATTACCGCTTAGCATTTACAGATGACCCAAACCATAGAGCTGCAGAGTAGTGTGGCCTGGGTGTAAAGCATTATGGTGGGGTTTAGAAGACCCATGTTCTATTCGTAGCCCCACCACTAGCCTGCTAGACGGCCTCAGGCAAGTCACTTCATCTATGTCAGTATTTCTTGCATGCGGCGACCACGGGGCTTTCCTTGTGGCCACAGCTTCCTGGACTGTGATGCGGGGCGGGGCAGGGGATTATAGAGCAGTCCCGGATGCACTGCCTTGGTGTTGATTGCTGTGGCTGCCAGCAGGGTTGGACCCTGCTTCCCTCTGGAGACACCTGGGGTACAATGCTGGAGGAGAAGGCAGCCAGTGAATTCCCCACCTTTCCAGGGACAGTGGGGCTTAGGCTTTAGTCTTCAGTGCTGGGGTGGTGGGGCAGCAGACTGTGGCCGGGGGCTTCAGACTCCAGCCTGTGCAGCGACAGGGCCCAGGCTTCAGCTGCAGGATTTCTGGCTACAGCCCCCAAACTGCCTCCCCTGACCCTCCCCCCCCATCCAGGGCTGAGTAAGTCAGCTGTGAAAAGTGATACTTGTATGGTTGTTAATATCGCTTTTCACAACAGACTTACTAGCTAGTAACAAATAAATTACAATCATTTGGACATGTATATGTGCATATTTATTTGTTTTTCCTAAAGCTAATTAAGTATATTAGGAAAATGTGTAAGAGCGACCACTAGCAAGAGTTGGTGGCTGCACTCTGAGGCTACCAAACAATTTGTCCTGAGAACCCCTGCATTTTACATGGGGATACTGGATCAAAGTGCTCTGAGATCTACTGATGAAAAGCACTTTAAGTATTATTATTTATCCTGTGAGTTGAGGTTGTCCAGAACCTACCACAGGGGTGCTCAGCACCTTCCAGATTTGGTCCCGCAGTGCTTTTCATCTTCAAACTGCTTTACAAACATTACTTACACAAATAAATAAAAAAGATAATGCAGAAAAAAGATGCTAAGAGCTAGGAAGAAACAAGTGCCAGGATATTAGATTTTATTAAGGCCAGATTTTATGTTAAACCCAAGGATCTTCATAACTTTTGTGATGGACTCTATACTCATGGTAACTGAGCTCTGGATACTCATTGCAGCCTGACTGAAGTTTTAGTGCCAACCTGATGTTCCAATCCACAGCAGCCAAAGAAGTTAAAAAGTATCAGAAGATGAAGAGAGCTTAATTTAAATCAAATATCTGTGCCGTACATGTAATTAAAATTCAGGCAGAGTTTTGCTATGGTACTCATAGTCTGACCTTTTTTCTAGCAACTTGCTTTGTGGAAGTTTAGATTATGACTCAAAACCAGCCTTGGTTCTCCTAAAAGCATAATGCCTTAATGAGGCATCACAGCAGACAAAAGGACCTTTTTAGCCCAAACATTGTGTATTATGAATTATTCTCGGTCCAATAAACAGCATCATTATCTACCTTGTCTGCTGCAGCTGCTCTGTGACAGCTAAAACTATTCAAATTAAATCAGAATGACTCAATAGCAAATGCTGTGAAAATGAGCATTTAAATCCCCAAGTTAGATTTTAATTTTAAATGCAATATCACTTGAATATGTCATGAACTACCGATTGTTTATGGCATTTTCAAAATGCAAGTTCAGTTCAGATCTCATGCTAGTTTTACACCAGTATAACTCCATTGACTGCAGGGGAGTTATTCATGATTTACTCCTTTTAAAGTGAGATTAGAATAAACCCCGGCGTAAAGATAGCATTCAGTGAAAATGGAAAATCATGAATATGGGATCAATCTAAGTAATGCTGCTTCATTCCATTTCCTATTGCCTTCTAGAGTTACAGGATCTTTGGGAAAGCAGAAGTGTGAGAAGGGAGCCAACGTGACAAAGAATAAAACAAGATTGTCCTTGTTTAAATAAACTCTGATTCTTAACTACTGTTGATGCTTTTTGTTCCAAGGGAACCAGTAGATACATACAAGCTATTCCAGAAAGAAAAGATGGCCTTGTGGTTCAGCACATGGGACATTTGCATTCAATTCCTGACTTTCTCACGGACGTGTATATGGCCTGGGGCAAGTCACTTAAATATTTTCCCATCTGTAAGATGGGATACTACTACTACCCTGCCTCATAGGAATAGTGAGAGGATAAATTCCTTTGTGTTTGTGTAATGATGAGACAATATGCGAGCCAAATCAATCAACAGTCAGAAATAAGCAAATTTATACCAAGCCAATCTTGTTCGGTCTTTTAGGCTCAGTTCAGCAATTCAGTAAAATTAGCTGGCCATAAGGCTGAGGTTTTGTTTTACCAAGAGAGTTTTAGAGGCTTGTTTCCCTTCAATAAAGGTACTTGATGATTCATAGAAGTGGTTATAAATGATTTAAACTCTTTTTGATTTATCATGTCTTGTCTCAGTTTTTGTTATTTTCTTCTTTCTATTCTAGAGCTCACTTGACTTAAAACAGGATCTTTTTGTCTCTGAAGAGTCTATTTGCTGCAACTGTTTATCTCCACCACCTGAAGTGTGTGTGGATTTTTTCAGTCATCCTTGAAAGACCAGCAACTCTTTAATAAAATGAAAACACTCAGATGTGGGCAGAGATGACCTCATAAATAAAGCACTTGATGAAATGGTTTAGCGCTATAAAGTTTTGCGACAATTAGGTATATTGGCTATCCTTGCCACCGGCTCAATAAACGTGTGCATGGAAGGACAATGAATTGATCTGCTCTGTGCAGTGTTCAGCCAGGAAATGGAAACTACCAACCCCTTAGAATTGATTAGGTGATGTTTCTGTTATGAACAAGCATTCAGCAGTTTGTGGATTATATTAAATTACGGTGAACACATTTGATCCAAGCACATCACATGGTGACCCATCCCCAGAATTACATTCTGAGTGTAATTGTGCTATTGCAGAACCAAGCAACTGCAATCGCATACATTAGATTGTCAGTTTTTAAACGACATTCTAACAAGAGTCGATGGAATTTTATGGTTCCTATCTCTGTGTTTCCAGGAGCATTTAAGTGTGGGTGCTTTTATTTTTTTTTACATTGAGATTTTTCGATTATTTTAAATTTGCATTTCTTATCCACACAACGCACCGTTAGTTCAAGTGCGACTTGAGAGGACTCCTCTTGACAGATTAATTTTAACAGAAAGATATACAATAAATAGTGAAGGGTATAGTTCATTATCTTCAAAAGGCTTTCTTGTCAGTGTGTTACAAAGAAAATTTAAGATTAAAATAAGTGCTTTGCAGTCATTTAAATTCTGGTTAAATATTCCAAAGGATAGATACTGCTTTGGAAACTGAAGCAATAGTAAGGTTTTTGCTCTTAAGAAATTCCTTTCATATGAAGAACTCACATCTCTACAAACATGAAGAGCTTCACATCTCACAACCCTCTTGAAATGGGGCCATGTTCTTGCCTAAATACATATGATCTCTATGTTACTGATTGGGGAAACTGACGCACAGAGGATTTATATAATTTGCCCCTACTCTTATAGGGTTGGCAGTAGAACCTTTGGTTACCAGTTGCTTTCGCTATATACCAGGCATTACTGCCTGTCTAACAGAATGGGTTTTGAATATAGTTCGTATGATTATACACCAGGGGTAGTCTACCTATGGCGCGAGCTGATTTTCAGTGGCACTCACACTGCCTGGGTCCTGGCCACTGGTCTGGGGGGGAGGCTCTGTATTTTAATTTAATTTTAAATGAAGTTTCTTAAACATTTAAAAAACCTTATTTACTTTACATACAACAACAGTTTAGTTATATATTATAGACTTATAGAAAGAGACCTTCTAAAAACCTTAAAATATATTACTGGCACGCGAAACCTTAAATCAGAGTGAATAAATGAAGACATGGCACACCACTTCTGAAAGGTTACCAACCTCTGTTATATACTATCAGGTTCTCCATTATATCCCCCTGGTAATATCAACCCTGACTGACTAGATCTTCCTTTCTAGGGACAGATGAATTATTCATTTCCATAAGTGTCATTTTAAATGAGACCAGCATGCTAAATTTTTCATCAGAGAACTAAAGTGGTCTTGATGGCATAGGTTGGTATTTAACTGCTACATCACTTAGGATACGCGTACACTATGAAGACTATCCCAGCACACTACATTGCCTGGATAAACCCATAGTGTAGATGGAGGAACACCACCTCCCCGAATGAGAGTGGCTACAGCAACAGAATTATTCTTCTCTTGACATAAATGTATCAACAGTAGGGTTTAAGTTAGGTCAGAGGTATGGGTTTTTCACACCGTTGACTGATGTAGCAATGTCGACCTAACATAAAGGTAGAGCAGACCTTAATATTCTAGACTGTAAAATATTGCTTGTTGCTCCACTGAAACAAATTCTAGATATAAACAGTATAAATATTTATTCCTTGTAATCTATAGACTCTTAATGTAAGACTGCTGTACTGAATGTGTATGACTGTAAAAGTAACTAACAGGAGTACTCCGTTATACTCAATACCACATGGAAAGAAGTGGAGTCTGCTTTGGCTAAGAGATTTTGGACAACTATAGATAAATGTAAACTTGCAGTATCGGAGGTTTAGAGCATTCCATCACATAAGAGCAAAGTTGTATCTTTTTCATTCCCTGCAGGCTAAGAACAACAAATACAACAATGCAACCTTGCACCCAACGAGTTATACATAATATGCATTATTGTGGGCATTTGCTTGGCTTTATTGTTAGAATTTATCATTACATTTATCAGATATGCAGTCCAGTTGACTGACTACTGGATTAGGAGCCAGAAACTCTGGATACTAATCCCAGCTCTGGTATAGATTCTCTTTAAGCAAGAAATTTAACCTCTGCGTCAGGTTTTCCATCCATAAAAAGAGTAATATTTCCTCAAGATGCTGGAAAGTGACTGCAGTGGGCTTTGGATTAGGCACTTATTGCTGAGGAAATGCATAGAGATAGACCGTTCTTAGCGTTACAGGGTAGGGTTTTCACAAGCTGTCAGTGTTGACCTACTGCTCCCACTGAAATTAACTCCCATTGGGAGTAGTTAGTTCAATGCTGGGTGCTTTTGAAAACTGTCACCCTATTTATATTCCTGGGATTACTGCACAAGTTGCATGCTCACTCAGGAAGCAATTGTTGTGAAGATATTTTACTGTTGTAACTGCATTCGGTATTTTTGAAAATATCGTGTTACAGGGATCCCTCAAGACACAGAAAATTTACGCTTGTTTCTTTTGATATGTGGACTTAGAAGAGTCAAGGACCCTCTTTATTTAGTGGATGTATTTTCAGGTACGTGCCCTGCTGTTTAAATGTCTGTGCATTTTCACTGGGTTTGGTTTTTTCCTCCAAAGACCATTCAGATAAATTTCTTGGTGTTGATGACTTTACTGTAAGTTGTGTTTTTCTCTGCGGAATACTTCATAATATATTTATGTTTTTAAAAAGTGTTCCTATAAACATTGATCTGTTGAACACATTATTTCTGTACTGTGTCTTTTCCTGCCTCCTGGGAATAACACGGCATTGCAATCAAAGAGAAATATTTGATGCTTTTGCTTGTTGAGGGAGTAATTATTTTGCTGCTAGCATACAATAGTCATAGTAGACAAAAGAAAGAAGTTCACCTATTTCAAAAGACGTTTTTGGGCTTACTGTGTCATGGTTATTACATATGTTTGCAGGTATACTAAGGAATACTATTAAAGTTACAAGAAAAATTCTTTTCTCGTGTTTTTAGGGCAAAGCAGCAATCTAAATTGAGGTTTCTTCACATAGCGTGTGAGACGCTCTTACAAAGCTAGAAAGGGTTGCAAACAAACATTTCATTTACTTGGACTCCTGTATCAAGTTCAACTATGACAAAAAGTTTCCATTCAGTTCCAAAGTTCGGGCCCGTTGACATCACTTACCATGAGCAGGACTCAGATTGCTCATCTCCCACAGCCCTGCCTTTGCCTTTCATAAAACATTAGCTGAACACAGTGAGAAGGAAAGCAGGGCCGTCTTTCTAGGAACTATGTTTTAAACGAGGTGCTCATCAGTATCTCCTTTATTTTCTTCCTGCTTTTACAGGGTTTTTATCTGTGGTATGGTTTAGTAGTAATAGTATCAAACCACCTAGAAGTCCCAGTCATGGAGCAGTACCCCCTTGTGCAAACACAGAACACAAAGACAGTTCCTGCCTCAAGGAGCTGCAATCTAAGTATATGACAAGAGACAACAGTTGGAGAAGGAGGAGAGAGTTGTAAGAGGAGAAGGTGGGGACTGATGGGGGAAACTCACATTGTATTTTGTCAGTTTTCTTGTGACAAGAAATTGGTAAGATCCAGTGCAGAGAGAGAAGTGGTGGCAGGAGGAAAGGAGGGTTTGAGGAATAAGTCAAAGGTGATAAAAAGACAGCTGGGATTGTAGGTTTGGATTCAATTAAAATCGGAAGAGTAAAATTATTTAGCTAGGAATATGGCAGAACTGAAGGAGAGAACAAATTTGTAGTCGAGGAAGTCAACCTGGTCACAGGATTTCCACCAGAGACGCTCCGCAATGCAAGAGCAGGAGCAAAAAGAAGTGGATGTTGAGGTTGAGCCAGGGCTGTGACGTCTGCAGATATCTGCTACTTTAAGTTTTAGATATCTCAATCATTTTTTCAAATTGGTGTTATTAGTATCACGAACCTGTCTCTGTTCTACATTGGGGAATCAGGTAATTGTCTAAACTAAAAGTTGACTTTTATGCTCTGTTACACTCTACTCTTATTGTTTCACTTTGTTGTTGAACTGAAGCACTGATGCCTTTCATAGGGTATATTCCTTCTTTGGAGTATTCTGAGATTACTGGGAGCTTCGTAAATCAGTTCACTGACCCAAGATAATGAGATGCACTAGCTAAAATATCAGTTTATTGAATGGTTGCTCCATATAAGTAATCATAGAACAGAAAC
The DNA here is from genome assembly GCF_025201925.1 of Gopherus flavomarginatus. Classification (NCBI taxonomy): domain Eukaryota; kingdom Metazoa; phylum Chordata; order Testudines; family Testudinidae; genus Gopherus; species Gopherus flavomarginatus. Next base: position 22,732,536 of record NC_066631.1, on the reverse strand, counting down.
AACTCCCCAAACTCTGTGTCAGAATACACTCGATTCAGTATAAAATCTATCCTGTATCCCCTGCGAGTAGACTTTTCTTGTATTCCTCATCAGATTTCTGTAAAGCCACTTTCTCATTATTTTTCCCCTAACAAAGAATGGGCAAGGACACTATATACATGTTTTTTTTTGGAGAGAGAGCAAGAGATTCATCAGGTTTGTACATGAGACAAGTGAGAAGTAGTAAGGGTTTCTTTCGGTCAGCTCATCATAGCTATGCTTAATACAGCCTCAGTACAGAGAGATGGACTACAGTGCCTCTTAGGTTCTTCCAAGCCCTACTTTTCTGTGATTCTATCATTTTTCAACTTCAAAACAAGATTAAACTTTAAAATGTAGCTAAAAATTATGAACTAAAAAGATGAGTGACCAGCTTGAATTTTAACTTTTGTTGTAGATTGGAAAAGTGTGGGTTTTTTTTAAATGAACAACCAAAAAAAATTTTAAAGTCCTTTCTAATTGGAAAATTGATTTACAATTATTCCATGTTCAATTATGATTATTACAGTATCATAATTCACACAGGGCGTACCATACATATAAGACAGAATCCCTGCACTGAGAACAGGATCGAGGTCTAAAATAGATATAATGTGGAAAGTAATGACAACAGATCGGCTTAGGAGGGAGGTGGTCAGAGGTGAGAAGAGCAGTAAACGTTCGTATTTGTAATGTTTATATCCTTTGTGTCTTTTTGTTCTCAGTATTTCTTTTTGGTACATTTCACATCAAGATGTATAAAGTCGAACACTGATACGAAGGTTCATGTGAGGCACAACCAAAATAAGGCAGGTCTGAAATTTGATACACCAATTAAAAAGCAATATATCTGATAATTATACAGAAAACAGATCACACCAGCCAATGAGATTCACTAAGTTACTCTCAAAGTTCCAAGCTCTGTCTGAACTAGGAAAATAGACCACATTTGAAGAGGTCGGATGAAACATTTTAAAACCGGTTTTAAAGGATAGACAAAATCTGACTTCTTAAAAGAAAGTTGTTACACTGTGGGTGGTGAATCTACAGGAGAGCCTAACATATTTTAAAACACAACCTGTTTTCCTAGTTTAGACATACCGCATACCCTTTGGAATTGATTAGATTATTTATATCAAAGCTAGTCATACCTTTTACTAGGTGTTCACTTTTGAAAGACCCACATACACAGCAAAGGCATGTTTCTCAATTTAGCTGTGTCAAAAGCGTGAATGGATGAGTCTCTTCTGCCAGGATTTGAACTGTGGCTGCAGGGAGCCCAGGCATTCTAAATCTTAGCCCCCTACAAATCTTAGACCACTATTCTGTTGAGCCTATTATGCAAACCCTTACTATACTGTGTAGGGCTTATTACCATGTGTAGTCTATGTTAAAGTCAAGTAAGTGTTCACATGAGTGGGCCCTATTTCGGCAATGGAATCGTTGGAGAGAGGCATTTTTTCAGATTCTAGAGTTACAAACAGTATACAACTGTAATGACTTTGCAGTTATTCTTTCCCTCCACCAGTAACAACAAAACATTGCATTTCCGCAGCATTTCCTGGGGGCCACATGCAGGTGCTCGTGGTAAGAATAAGTCGTGGTCATTTCGTCAGAACAAGAATCCAAACCACCTTGATTAAGTAACCCCATTCACCAGCATCCTGTAAAACGCTTCACTGTTAAAAAATTATTCTAAAATAATAACTCAGCTTAATCACAAAAAATAACACTTGAATCATAACAGAGGGAAAGAAAAATGAACACTAACTTCAATAATGTTAATGAATCAAATATTGTATGTGAATGTTGAAGTGAAAATCTGATCTACTTTCCATATTTAAACACTATCACTAATGCTACTGTCCGAATTCTACCTGTCTGAGTCATGCAAGTACTCCCATGGTTTTCAAGGGAGGAGGACTTGGCCCAGTCATTGTATGTGATTGTAAGAATATTAAGCATAATTTGTTAATATTAAAAAAAATTTACTGTTGTTTTAGAGTGGCACAGAAGAGAGCCCCATATCCACCTTGTTATAATTGGACCTGCAGTAAGTTGGGGTTTTTTTTGCTTGTTTTAATTTATGTTTACTCACACAGATTTATTTTAGTGGACAAATGAGATATTTTTGACAATTGTTTGCAAATGGAAACCGAGTTAATGGTGTTTGAACTTTTACAAAGACTCCATGGCTGTTCAGAAGATGTTCTGAGCTGTGGAAATCAATCAGATTCTAATTTTCCAATTTCCAAAGCTCCCAATGGTTCAGTAGGGTCTGATGATTTCCTGGTAGCCTGAGGTATTAGAGCTACATTTAGAAGAGAGTCTAAGGATCTGTTCCCCATGAAGTCAATGACAAAAGTCTGGCTTCATTCAGTGATAGCTGGGCAGACCTAAGTTATTTGTAATATGGTAGCAATTAGCAGTCCCAGTCAGGATTGGGGCCCCACAGTGCTAAACATTACATAGATATATATGGAGAGGGTGGTGCTTGCCTCAAAGAGCTTACAGTCTAACTAAGAGAGAGTCAGAGTTGGTATAATGATCTCCAGTATGTATGTTCACCAACTTAAGATGCCTAGAGTGAGACTCAGACCCACTTACTGCGTTGTAACTTACACCTTTTACTTCCTGGCCCATGACATCTGAATTTGGCTCTCTGAGTGTAAGGATTCTAAGCTGGTCTATCTCACATGCCTAAAGACAAGAATGAGTAGTGTAGCAAGTGTACGCCAAAGTAGCCCCCACCCATTTTTACCTTTCAACTTCATCCAGCTCCTTGGCATACAAGTTCCACCAATGTACAGTCTGATCCATTGACTTTTTCCATTGACTTTAGTGGGCTTTGAATCAGGGCCCTTCGACTAGCAAGCAATTTTAAATTAGACTTTATATGTCACCTCTGAATTTGACCCTCGGATGCAAACTGGCATACGTCCCTTGACATCAGTGGAGCTAGTCCAGCTGACTGCATCCAATGGCCTTGTGTCAGTTTTGTAGATGTAGAGGACACTGTTGCGATTGGAGCACATATACTCTCTCCAATTTAGAATTTTAAATTCTGTACATTCACAAGACTTGTTAATGATATTCATTGATTTCAGTCTCAGAGAAGAGGATTTATTCCCACATTGGACTACAGGACCAACTTTTGGAGGGGAAAACTGCTGGTTTAACATTTGAATTTTAATATTTACTAGGGTATTCATACCATTCGTTTAACACACTGAATCTCTACCATAGACTCAAAAAGGAGTTAAAAGGTCAAATCTTGTAAATGAAATATTAGAAATTCATATTTCGGTGTTAATATTTTATGAGCAGAGGTTATCCAACATTTTAAACGACAGCAGTTATCATTCCTGAGTTTTTTCCAGAGCCTTGTGTTATGAAAATTTGTAATAATATGGAGGTGATATCGAACACCACCTATTTCCTGGCATACTTTTTGTAGCTACTCTGCAGTGTTTAGGGCATACAGGTTACTGCAGGCAAAGTGTACAAAGAGAGAATTGTGGAATTTGGTGTGAAAGTTGCTAACATATTACAAAAGACATGTGACTGATTTTCTGTTAATAATGTCACTGCTAGATTTTTTTTAAAGAGCTGTAAACTTCAATGTAGCAAGATACTTAAGCATGTGACTAGGCCAACCTATAGGGGGACAAAGTTAAGCAGATGCTCAAGTGCTTTGTTAGGTCAGGGATCTAGTGCTTAGTACCTTGCAGAACTGAGCCCTTATTTGCTTCTAAAGTCCTCCAGATAGGTTTGTTTTAGGGTTATTTGTAACAAGATTAGGTTAAAAAAATAAAAAAAAAATTGATTTCTTTTTAAGTCAGTGTCCCTTTAATCACCCAATTCTTCTTACCCGCCAAGAGTTGTTTGTTGGTATGGGCATCTGTTTGTTCTCAATGTGTCTCCTACCTATTCAACTGCAAGCAACATCCTGATGGCTTTAATTCCACCACTAAGTCATACGTCTTGCTACCTGCACATGCATAGTACTACTCATGATAGCCTAGTAGGTGAAGATTTAGGTTCCAGTTCTGCCAACACTCGTGCTTAACTTCACATATGAGTGGTCCCATTAATTTCAGTGGAACTATTAACCTATAAAAAATTCAGCACTGTGTAAGTGTTTGCAGGATGTATATCAAAATTTAGCTCCACATGACATTTCATGTCTCAGCTGCTTGAGATGGTTTACCTTTAGTAACCAAAACAGGGCTCTTAACTAGCAAAAACTAAAAAGCTGAGTCACCCATTTTATTTTTAATAAGTATTTTAATAGCCTTCTCCTGCAATTACAAACTTAAGAGTCCTGCTGAACTGCAGCCTGTCTTATGACGTGTATTTGTCTGCTGATATGAAGTCTTCCCTTCCCCAGTTTTGGTGTAATGCAGTTTCTGTTCCCATTGAGTTTGCTGATTTTGCAGAGGGTCATGCCTTTGTTTCCTTCAGTTTAGATTATTTTAATGCCATTTGTACTAGTCTGAATGTGTAAACAATTAGCAGACGCCAGCTGGTACAAAACGATGTTAGACTTATTTCTGACACCAGATAGTGAGTACAGAACTCAAGCTGAAAATCAGTGATGTCTGTTTCACTTTTAGATTCTGAGTGCTGTCAAGTTTTATTTTGAGACATTAAAGGGGAAGGTTTAGAATAGTAACACCTCCTCCCCCCGGCATTTATATTGGTGTTAGGTTTTACAGATGTGTGGCTCTTATACAATCCATATTTCAAGCTAAATATGAATTTGCAGCATTCCTGGAAATGACTTGCATATATTTTAATGACAGTGTTAGATTGCATTTTACAATAGGAATTTTTGTTCCTTTTTTGGATTAGACTGGCTTTATACAGAGAAGGTGAAAAATGATATGGATACCATTAATAACTGTGATTTTTAAGTGTAGGGTATAGTCTGTATAAATGGCCAGTATACTTTTGATTGCCCTCTGTCTGAGTGACATCCGCCTTTTTTACAGTGTTGCCAACTCTCAGGATTTCATGATGTCTCACAGTATTTGTAGTTTGTCCTAAAGCCCCAGCTCTTGGAATCATATGGGCATGATTTAAAATGATAATTAAAAAAGTAAGTTTCTAGCGGTGATAGGCAGTGTTCACTGGCAACGGCACATAGTGGTTAGGGCACTAGATTTCTGTGTGTCCTGCCCTCAATGTCTCTCCCTAGCCATTGTCCCTTGGCAGTCTCCCTTTTGATATGTGTGGACTTGACCCTTGTGTCGGGTCGCCGAGTAATCTTATCCCCCTCTGGGATAACAGAGTCCCAGGGAAGATATTGGGTCCTGTGTCATCGCAGTTGGGGGGGACTTTCAGTCGGTCTGTTGGCCCTTGCAGATGCCAGTCTCAACCACAGATTTTTCAAAGCCTTTGTCCTCCCCTCGCTTCCCCAAGGGGGAGGCTGTAAGTGAGGGGTTTTGTGCTCTTCATAACAAAGGTGGTTGGTAGGGGAGCTCAGGCCAGGGTCCTCTAAGATGCAATGATGTTGAGCACCCAGGATTGATTTATGGCTGTCTCCTTGGGCCACTTCCTACCACCCACCATCCTGCCACATTCTTACAGGGCATGATACAAAGTAGTAAAGAAGAAGAGAGTAACCAAACCTTCTACCCCCTGGGCTTAGCAGGCAAGCAGAATCTCCCCAGGAAAGGTTTCTGCAGCACCTCTCTTCTGCAGCTCTCAGAATTGGTCGCTCTGCCTGCCCCATCAGAATGTTTCTGAGCTGTCTGGCTCCCTATTAAGCGCCTCTTCCAGCTGGAGCATGCTCAGTATGTGGGGATGGGCGAGGACACCTGGGCCCAGAGATGCTCCTTAACCCCTTCAGTGCCAGTGTGGGGTTTAGACATCCCATCACACTAGCCCTCATGGTCGTGGAGAAAAATCTTGAAAATGTTAACACAAAGGCTTCAAACCAAGGCAAAAGAAAAACGCAGCATTTGTTGTTATTATTTTTAAGCAACCTCATGACTAATTAGGGCTTGACTCATGGTTTCTGAATGCTTGAGGCTGGCAGTACTGCATCCCTGTGCATAGTAGCCCAGCACAAAGCCTACACAGAATTTAAGCCTGATTTTGAAGCTCTAAATGGGAGTGAAGTGCTGCATAGACTTTATGCTGGGTCTCTTCAAAGGGATGAATTTTACCCTTTATAATCACCTTAAGGCTTCAGGTGCAGTGCCGAGAGGGAGATGGCTTTTAGCTGTTTGAGTACAAGATGATAAACTGAATCATTTAAAAAAAAATAACAGAGAGGTTTAAGAAATGCTCATCTAACCCAAAGACTTTCCCAATGCTTTTGCTTCGTGTGGGCCAAATGCTCTGCTGCACTCATTCTCAGTATTATTTTTTGCAGAAGAATTTAGGAAGTTGTGACAATTTATCCACAGTAGCGAAAGTTTCACAACAGGGTAACACAGTAACTCCTCAGTTAAATTTGCTGTACTTATTTTCTTGTGACCCCAAAAGCTTTCAGGTAACATGAGAAAATGAATAAAATCTGAATGGGCAGATATGATTTTTTTTCTCCTTCTTACTCATTTTTGTTCTCTTTAAATTTCACTACATACATTTCTATTAAAAATACCACTATCTTCCCTCTTTTATGTTTTCCTTTTTATCGTCATTTCTTTCCACTCTAGTACACCATAAGATTTGAAAGTGAACTGGAGTGGAAGATAAATCTGGAGCAGGTATAATGCAGTTTGTATTTGCAACTTGGAAGATGCATTTGCTGCCTCAAATGAAGACTTTAGGCACTTCAGTTGTCTTTTTAAATTTGCTTCACTTTTTCATGAATTGAACGTCATTACGATGAGCCCAACATTAATATATGCAGCATATCCAGAGAGGTTGAATGATTGACCAAACTTTTAAAACTCTTAAAACATTTTAAAAAATATATTTCCTCACACACACAGAAGGCAGTTTTCTCCAAATACTATTAAAATGTATTTGCAGATAGGAGGGACAACTAGAAATCTATATCTCAAAATAAATCTTAGCTGCATTCTAACTTCTGTTGTAATACCCTTATTTACATTAACTCTTACACCACAAGATCCTGTTGAAGTCAATTGAGTTACTTGTAGTGTAAGATAGTATTCATTGTGGGTATCACAATCTAGCCCTTAGAAGTTATCATCACATAATAGGCTAATGTATTTTATTTTCTGTTTGTTTGTGTTTGATTATGGCTTGGATCCTGCATCCTTCACTCACGAGTAGCCCTGTTTACTTGAATGGGATTGATCATAACGGTTGCAAGATCCTGACGGTTGAATGTAACGGTTGCAGGAACAGGTCCTATAATAAACCATTCACACTCCTTTGCTTCTAGCCCCTCCACAACTTTTTTCTTTCCCCCCATTTCTGTTTTTAATTATAAAGATACTTGTAGCAGAAGGTGATTTTCAGCAATTCTGCCTTGCAAGGATAGGGGCTTACAGAATCTCTTTCTGAAAAGATAAAATTACATTGCAGAACTTTTGTTTATTTGAGCATTCCATACTGCAGTTTCACCTCTTGTACTGCAATAAACCCCTCTTGAAACCCTCTTTGACGATGCCATATAATTTTTAACCATACATGTGGAAAGTACAGAATATTGTTATGTTTATAATGACATTATTTTTCATTGACAACTATTTTTTTCATGTCTGACTTCTTCCCATGCCCATCAAGATAGTTGTTGAGTTGAATATCATAGAACCTAGAGATGGAAAGGACCTACCAGGTCATCTAGCCCATCTCCTAAATAAGCAGGACTCTTCCTGACTGTATGTTTTCTAGTGGTTTTTATAATCTAGTTTTAAAGGAATCTACAAATGACGCTTCTACCAATTCAAGTACAAAATTATTCCACAGGCTCCCAGACCTCAGTACTGGGAAGATTCCCCTGTATGCAGTCTACATTTTTCTTTTCATCACTTTTCTCCTGTATCCACCCCCACAATCTTTTGCTATAATAAACATTTCCTCTCCATCTTTGATGTTTACAACCTCAAATAACTGTAGATTTTTATATCCCCTCTCACTTAGCAGCTTAGTCAGTCTGTCTATATATTCAATTCTTTCAATATTTCCTCTTTGTTTAAAACATCGTGCAAGTGATATGGCAAATAATCTCTCAGATGCACACCAAAAGTAGTTTCAGAAATCAAGATGGCATTTGCATAGAATGCATTTGTAGGACATATAGTCCTATATTCTTGTGGACATTGAGTATAAACTTTATGTGGTTATGTTTTTAATAAGTTTATGTTAATGGATTTAAATAAGTAGCTTTGAAGCAGCTTGACTTTGAGCCTGGATAGAGTGAAATAACCTCTCACCCAGTATTCCAGATGTTTGTTCACACATTGTTTATCCACAACCTTCTTTTTACCTTGTTACAGGTTTTAGGCTTATTTTGTTTATTGTAAATGATTCAGTGGGTGTTCCCCCTTATTGTAGGTAGTACAGACATTTTGTTTTTAGTCTGATTCATTTACCTTCCCAATTTTGTTTTTTCAAGAAATGAGACCTTACCCATGTCCAATTACTTAAGTTAAGCCAGGTGTACAAAGTATAAGAAATTATATAACTTTGTAGTTATTAGTGCTTCTGAATAAAAATTGTAATAACACGCCAAATTGGTTTGCTATGATCAACCGGCAATGAGGTAAAAACAACCCTAAATCAAAGGGACTTTAGTTAAATATTCACAGAACACTGGACTCCGATCCTAAAGAAACCCTTATTATCATTACACGTTTGTTCAGGTTCTTATCATGTGCTATCTTGTAGGAAGGCTTGATCTGTTGGGAAGTATAATTTATTAGGGTCAGAGATCACAGTGAGATCTTTACACCTGAAGGTACTGCAGAAGCGCAAATTATTAATAGTTTAACAAATAGAGAGGACCTAGCATCCTTATATTCACTTTCAAGGCTCCACAGTCAATCCCACCCTATCTATCGTCTCTTGTTTAGTATCAAGTTGTTGATGCTCGCCTTTGAAGGGTCCATGATGCCAGCCTGCCTTCGGCCCCTTTCTAAATTTTCAGTCAAGCACCTTTGTGCTTTCTCCTCTGCAGTCCCATGTGGTTGGAAGGCATTCCCTGTAAACATCCTCAAAGCTGCCTCATTATCCAACTACGGATCCCTCCTCTAAACTCTCCTTTACTGTGATGACTACAAAATATTGGAGAATGGTTAGATTGTTGTTGTGCAGAGACCATTGCCTATCATGCTGACCTGTATCATCTCATCATTCTCTTGTACGCCCCCATCTGTCTGTGGCCTGCTGTTGTCTTCCTTTGTAAGCTCTTAGGGGCAGAGACTGTCTTTTTGTTGTGTTTGTACAGCACCTAGCACAGGACTATGGTTCTCAGGTTATTAGGGATCCGAAGTGCTCAGTAATACAAATAATTAATAGTTAATAAATAGTCTCTTCACTAACTCACCTCACACAGCTTCCAGCTAGTTTTTTCTCCAGCTGCTGGCAAAGCTGTGTTAGGAAGGAAGAAAGAAGCTGTAGTGGTGTAGATCCATCAGAAGACATTAAGAAACATTAATTGTTAACTATGTAGTGGAAGAGGAATCTAGAATCAAAGGATTCAGTTTGTGGTTGATGAAGTTGTTGTAAATTTCTTGTAGATACTCATTACAGACAGACAGAGCTCCTTTAAAGACAACATTTGTATTTTGCGTTCTTTCCAAAGTTTTCCTTAAAGCTACTGACCATTAAAACTTAGTTGTAAAAGCCTGCTTGGTAATTGATCTATTTGAATACGAGGTCCCCCACAGCAGTGAAGCTAAGGAAGTCTTATTTCACTGTCACTCATATTCCCTACACTCTGAGCAAAAAACCTGTTCTTACTGAAGTTGCAGGTATAGCACGCAGGGCAACATGTTGACAGACTGCAAATGTGCTATGAGCTCTGCTTTCTACAAAGTCTAGACCAGGGATAGTGAACTTTTTTTTGTCAAGGTATTGTCAGGTCCAGACCCCAGAGAAAATAATATAAAAATAACAGTGATGATGATAATAAGTAGTAAATAAAAAGATTTTGGGGTCCATTCAAAAGCATGTGGTGGTCCGGATTTGGCCTACTGACTACCCCTGGTTTAGACAATAGCAGTAGTCTTATCATCATCAAAACATTCTAGACCATTTCTTTAGTTTAAGTTCATTTTTAAATGGCAAGTGTTTAATACGGTGTGTTTGCAGACAGTCCCTCTGGATTTTGATCAGGCTAGGCCCTGCGCTGAAGCAAAGACATCTTCATCATTGTGAAATGTTTGATCTATGACTGTTTCCACAGTGTTGAACATGTCGTAGAGATGATTCTTGCCTGTCAGCAAACTAGTGTCTCCCTAATAGCCTAACTCGGCCTGTTAGATGTGGTTTCTTACACTCTCTGCATCCACTGAATTTTCATTTTGCCTCATCTGCACTTACAGAAACTGTTCATCCAACACAAGCTCAGTGATATCTCATGAGATATGAAATCCTCAATGGCTTTCCTGTTTGTTTGGTGGTTTTTTTTTTTGCAAGGGAGAGTTGTTTAATAAAATGCACTGGGTGACTGATGAAAACTCTTACCTGGTGCATTGTAGGGAACGCAAGATAAAATGTTACAAGAAGAACTCTTTTGGCTGTACAAGGAATCTGACCATGGAAGTAACTTTCTGAGACCAGTAACTTGAATGCTGCAACTACGAGGTTTCTAGGCATCCTGCACAACTGATTGGCTCAGAAAGCACCAACATTTTTGTGTGTGTCTCCAACATCATTTCAGTCATGTTGCTCGCATGCACCTTAAACTTCTCTCTATGGGGATTGGGGTTGGATGTCTGTGCACACACAAGTATTAGAGTGCTGCTTATATTGTAATCACTACCAATAGAATTACTTTTCCAGAACAAAAAGTGTTTTCTAAAATACTTTGGGTATGTGTTTCATACTCGGTTCTATGCAGCAAAGTACAATATTTATCTGACAAGCTCATCTGTAGACAGTGTCCTTTATAATAATTATGCATTATGTGCTCATTCTAGAAAGAGAGCTAATACATTAACATGGGGGCAAAAATTAAACCCTACTGTCTCCACACCGCTTTAAAATGCTGTGTTTTGCACAGTCTCATAAATCAACTTAATCAACTCACATTTAAACAAAAAACAAAAACAAAACAACTACCCAACTTCTGTTATTCTTCATCTGGTTATTATTCCCAAATGCCTATTTATAGGTTTTTTTTCAACCTATTAAATGAAAACAACTGATTTTGTTAGTCTTTGTAAATAAGCCTGCTTAATTTCCCACCTTTGCAGAAGTGTTTTAATAAATCTAGAACATTCTTCCCATTATAGTCACACATTTTAGATTTTTACATTAGTTTTCAAACAGATTCTTCTACTAATGCTTTAAATGTGTTTGAAAGTGCAGGGCTCAGTTGTGAGCAAGGGGTGGTGGGGGTCCAAGAAGTCACTTTACTTTCCCTCATAGGTAATTCAAATGGTCAGATCCTGAACAAAGGGCTACTGCTGCGCCACTACCCGCCTCTGAATTTCAGTTCCCGTTCAGCAGGGCAGCTTATAGATGCCCTGTTCCCTGCTAAGGCTGGATTACAAGGTGGCCATCCCATAGTTATTAATATTGTGTATTGCAGTCACTCTAGAGAACCATCCTGAAATCAAAGCCCCATAGTCTCAGGCAATGTACAAACACATAACAATAGTAAGTCCCTGCACCAGAGAGCTTCCAGTCTATATAGGCAAGAGGAACAAAGGGTGGGAGAAAGGAAATCTCATCATCCCCATTTTCAAGTTGAGGAATTGAGGACCAGAGCAATTAAGTGGCTTGCTCAAGGTTACAAAGAGATCTATGCCCAAGCTGAAAATAGAATCCAGATCTCCTGAGTCCCAGCCCAGTGGCTGAATCATAAGACCATCCTTCTTCTCAAGAACTAAACATGAATCTACCAAATATGGTTTTCTATAGCATGATTTTAAAATCTGACTTTCATTTTAAACTTATAGCACATTTTTGTAAATACTGAACTGTGGAAATTTGTATTTTCCTTTTAGGTGTTTAGTTTGTGTGTTTATTGCTAAATAGAGACATGTAATGGTGTATGTGTTTCTTTATAGGTTGATACAGAGTTTACAAGTGAAGTCAATGAAAAAGTTAATAGGTAAGCAGGTATGCTCCTTATCAGTTTAAAAAGAAGCAGGGAGTAATTCTAGCCTTTTATTGTCTGTATCTGTGTGTGCGCAAATCCTTGTATCTTATGTGAACAGTTGTCTGCATGTCTAACAAACTAGTTCTAGTAGTTTGTGTATAAGGCTCACATATAAAATATTGTACGTTTGACTGTTTCAGCAGTTAAGTAGAACTCTGTATGTTGTTTTGTGTTAACTCGTATCTGATTTAGAAGTAGATTTCTTCCATTTATAATTCATGTGGATATCCTCATTCCACTCTTCCCCCTTGTTTCTGCAAGATCTTACGTGCTGTTGGTGGGTGGACAAGATAACCTGCGTTAGCTCTTTTCTGTCTCTAGTTTAAGTGTTTTCTGATTGAAGCGTATAAATTTTAGAAAACAGAGATTTCTTCTGCAGTACATAAGAATTGCCTGGCTGGAACAGAACAAAAGATCAGTTTCCTCACTCTGGTAGCCAATGCCAGATGGACAGTTAAGAATTAGCACAGTGCATGTTCTCTGTAATATTCTGTTGCAAGAGAAAATTTCTTCCTAGTCCTTATTGAATCTCCTTAAGGGTCTCTTCTGGGCTTTTCACTGATGTTATTTTAAGTTACAGTGCTATTCTCCACAGTCATGCAGTTATATAGTCATTTACAGCTGTGCAAACTGGGTGTAAAATGCTACAAAATTAGAATGGTGGCATTTGGCAGTGTGGTCTGGCAGAGGGGTGCTGGACTGGGATCCAAAAAAATGAGGGTTCGAGTTGTAGCTCTGTTACTGACCTACTGCATGAGCTTCTGCACGTCACTAACCCCATCCTGTGAGCTGTTAAGGCCCCAGGCTCAGCTGAGGTCTCTAGGCACTACTGTGATACAAATAATAGCTAATCAGAATATTCAGTACAGGTGGAGAGCACTACACAAATGCTAGTAATAATACTACATTGTGCCTACGGAATCTTTTATTGAAGGATCTAGTTATATTAATTATGACTCATCATACCTCTTTTGTTTTTCCCATGGGCAAGTCATTGGGGATGTCGGCAGTGCAATCAAACGTGTGATTGCAGCTTGGATAGGTCTACCCCGCTAGCTTTAATCTAGTTAGCACAGCTAAAATTAGCAATGAAGATGCAGCAGCATGTGCTTCAGTGCGGTCGGTACAACCCCACCCAGTCCCACTGCATATGTACTCTTGATGCTAACCTATGTGGTGCCAGTTTGCTGTAAGTGGTACTCAGGCTAATTAGATTATAGCTAGTGTGGGTATGTCTACATGAGCGGCAGTCATCTCCAATTGCACTGTAGACGTACTGATACTTAGTGCAATCAGAACCATAATTCCTGACTGCCAGAGTTGTTTTAACCTTTAGGCTATACCCAGCTACCCTAAATTCAGGGGAAAAGTCCATAGTGCATGCAGTAGGAATTGTCCTAATTATGCACACTTTACTTCTAGGACACCTGGGGTACATTTGTTACAGGAGATACCTCAAGATGATCTTCACGCTGCTGCGAAAAGATGCTTTGCAGTGGTGAACAGCTCTATTTCAGAGGGGATGTCTGCTGCAATCCTGGAGGTAATTACATCTGAGTGTTGAATGTGTGCAGCATGTGAATCTGAAATTGCTTTGTATCTCTTGAAATTTAGTCAACATTCCTATCCAGATTTCAAAGCCAAAGCCAGTGAAGGCAAAAGCAAAATGTTTTCTTCACAAGAATAGATTTTTTTAAAAATTAAAAATGTATTTAAATATTACACTTTATTGTTTAAAGACAGGCTGTAATTTCATCAAGCCTGTTAAATTAATATTACAGAACCTTCAATAGGATGATCTGGAGTTCTTGTGGCTGTCACGTGTTCCTAGTTTAATATCCATCTCCTTATAAAATTACTAGAAAATGCTTTATTATTACATCATGTTACAGAAGTGAGTCTGAGGCTGGATTACTGAAGTGATTAATACATTAATAACAAGCTCATTTTATTAATTTACCATATTGGTGGCAAAAAAAAATCTCAGGTTTATTTCATACCAGTCAAAGTGGGGTCCTGCTTGCTCTCACACGTCTCCTACGAAAAATCATAATTTACTCAGGCTCTGTCTATATTTATGGCAGCATGTAGAAGAAAGGCACTACATGTGTAGCTGCATGCCACAGCGAAAGGCAAGCTGCATCCATACTTGTCACTGCTCTGCTGCCAGAGCCTTTCACTGCATCGGGAAAAGCTCTGGCAGTGGGAAAGCAGCAGGACACTGCACCATTAAAAATAGCAGTGTAGACATGGGAGACGCTGCTTGGCATGTAGAGAGCTGTGTAGGTTATTACCCTGGGGCTTGAGGTATGTAGGGCACTCTGCTCTACTCACCTATACCAAGCCTCACCATCTGCAATGCTATTTATACCCATGCTAGCTGGGAGTGCAGAGTCTATACTCTGCATGCTGCCATTTTGGGGAGGAGCCATCTTTTTGTTCTGTGTTTGTATAGGGCTTAGCACAATGGGGGTCCTGGTCCATGACTGACATTCTTAGGTGCTACCACATTATTTTTACTAGTAGTAATAATAATAATAGTGACACTCCTATTGCTGTTCCTAACGAATGATGGCAGTTTTCACTTCTAAAATGTTTTTCATCTGTACATATCAAAGTTCTTCATAAGACCTCTGCAAGGTAGATGAATGTTAGATAGGGAGTATGTCACTCATCACTGAACTGCAGCTACCTCTAGGGTGGAAGGCATACACTGTTTGACTGCACATAGCAACATTATGTTCTTATTCCAGGACCTGTTAAGACCAGAAGCAGTACTGCATTTGGGCGAGGGCTAAAGAAGGCTATGACACTTCCAAAGTTTTCATTGATGCATTTTTTTTTAATGTTCACCAATTGTTGAGAATTGCTGGAGCATACCAACAGCATCTTATCTCTAATTTGAGTTTTAAGAAGAATCAAGGAATACCAGCCACATCCAACTGAAATTATTTAGGGAAGTTAACTAGGTAGAATATTATCATCGGAATCTGAATTTGCGAGGGTGTAGAGTTAACATGTAAAGTGCTTTTAGATCTTTAATTTCTGAAGTGATTTGGAACTCGGTTTTAGATCTCCTCCAGAAAACAGCAGCACAGTAACCCCGAGCATCATGCCAGGGCAGTGGTTCAGTACTAAATCAGAGGAATGAGTGTGACCTGTCAAGTCACCACCACCACTTCCTCCTGCAGCTCTTGCATGTTTCCTTAAAGGTCTCTCATCCAAGAAGTGACCAACACTCAACCTGATTTACCTGGTGAGGGAGGGGGAGAGCAGAACTCAACGTGGGGATATAAGATCTCCATGGGTCTCCCACAGAACAAGATGATTCCACTGGGGGTGGAAATAGCTTTTCCACGGGGGTGGGGGCGGACAGGATAATTTGTAATAATCTCCACAAGGATCTTCTGACTAAGATTTCCAGTCCCCTCCCTCAGGTTTTAATGTGGGAGGGAACAATGTGGCCTAGCAGGCAGGTTAGTATTTTAACAAGTGTTTGTTGAGTGAAAAATGTAAGTCACTGTGAATTTACTCAAACTATTGACCTCAGTCCAGGGATTATTGATTTCAGCTCTGCTTTGTTGAAGCCACAGTTCTGACAAGGTTTAGTTCTGATGCCTGAAAGACTAAATCAGTTATCAGCAGGATTCTGATGAAGGTTTGTGTGTGAGAAATAGAATATCACTACTCTATACCCAGCTTTTCATAATTGTACTACGAAAGAGTCAAGCAGCACTTCAAGGGGAAAGCAGCCTTAGTCTAAATTTCTATTACATAGTTCCAGTGAGTAAGTTTCAAGGTGTAGGGCTGCCACAAAACCCCTATTCTCCTTGAAAACCAGCATATAAATAGAACAGTAAATGGCTTCCCATTTATTACCCTGTCCGTACACTCAACCCCACACAGCTACTAAGCCAAAGGAGCACTCCTTGCACCAGGGCACGTTGCCTTTTTCACACATCTCACTCAGTCACTCACAAAGTTAATTTCTTTCTTTCTGGGTGTTTGCCTCCCATTGAAAAATTGTATTTGGGATCCATAATCCCCCAGAGGCTTTCAGCTACAGAGAAATGTATTCTGTATTGAATTTAATTTTATTTCCTACTCATACAGTAGATTCTTTGGTATTATTTTTCTACCTCATTTGGTGTGGGTAGCTACTGGACATGGCCCAATTTAGCACTGTTTGTAGTTTAATCCACTTAGAGCTATTTTCAGAGACTCGCTACACTGAAAATGGAGGGCTAGTCTTCTATTTTTGTAGTTGCTAAATATGCTCAAATAACCTGTGAAGTAATTGAAGTGAAAAATAAAACTCCCCTTCTCTAGGTGCAAGATTTGACCCGTAGTAGTTTGCGTGTCATTTTTCCTGTACATGATGCTATTTACAGAGGTATCATTCCACCCATTTTCCATCATTGTATTGATGGGATAATTTCAAAACTTGTAGTCAATTTTGGCTTGTGTTCATGCGTAATCATGCATTAAAAAATGCATCTACTTCCAAATCTTCCAAACTGAGCTTGTTATGGATTGTTTTACGTTGGCCTCTTCTTCTTATGTATGTTGCTGCAGAATATGTTTATTTTGCTTCCTATTCTGGAGCTAAAATTAGGCAGCATCTGCTACTATTTCTGCCTCCACCGAATTTCTTTATATATATTATTTTGCCAAAGTTTTCTTTGTGTTGTTAGGAAAATGCAACCTGATAATTTACAGTTGGGATAAATAGGATCTAATAGTGGAGGCTTGAAAATGGCCCTGGCTATTGAGTCCAGTTCACTTGACTGTGAATACTGTATAACATATTCTCATAACAAGACGCCTTGTCTAATGGCCTGAGAATGTCACCGGTGTCAGGAATTCCTGAGTAATAATCCCTGCTCTGACAATGGCTCCCTCTCAGGCTTTGGACAAGTGACTTACCGCCTGAGAAGTGCTGAGAACTCACAATTCACATTTGTTTTTGATCTCCAGCTCTCCCCAGAGAAGGCGCTCAGCATTTCTGAAAGTCAGGCATTAACCTCTCTTTACTGTCTCCACAGTGCTACTATTAAAGTCAGCCCCAGTTACCATTCAGGAGTAATGGAGAGAACACAAATTATTTACCTTTACCTATCTCCGTGAGTGATATCTGTTGGTAAATGTTGACTTATTATGGTAGCACTCTACTTACTCAAACCTTATTAGGGACTATGTTAGAATGAACAATTGTAAAGAGTTGTGAAGATGTCACGGCTAAGTATTATTCAAAAATCAGTAGCTCCTTCAGGGCTTGTACTTTCTCTGAGAGCAGAGGACATGAAGCCACAAAGAGACTCCATTTCCTTCCACCACTCAAACTGATTTAGTTGGGGTTGGTCCTGCTTTGAGCAGGGGCTTGGACCCGATGACCACCTGAGGTCTCTTCCAACCTCATCTTCTATGATTCTATGAAACCAGCACTGGGTCAACTGCTGAATGAAGACAGATGGCTTTTATCCTGCCTTAGTGCAGGGGACTGGACTAGAAGACCTCTGGAGGTCCCTTCCAGTCCAGTCCCGTGATTTTTGGAGTGTGCTAACGTAACCTGAGCTGACCATAGAGGCCATGTGACAGTGATACAAAGAGCTAGTCTCCTGCAAAAGTCTGAGCATGCTGGCTCATGCTCACATCAATTAAGTTACCAAGCTAGAGTCCCAAACTCTATAGGAAAGATGATTAATGGACCGTGCACTGGATTGGGATTCAAGAGATCTGGGTCCAGTTTTTGGCTCAGCCACAGATTTCATGTGTGACCTTGGGCAAGTCACTTAATCTCATTCTTCATCTATAAAATGGGAATAATAGCTCACATAGGAGTTGGGAGAATAAAATCCACTAATGATTATGATGTGCCCAGATATTACAATAATGAAGGCCATATAAATACCTGTATGGTAACTTCTATTTGTTAGCTCACTTTAAAGACAGTCGGAAGCTCAGTCCAGTTTAGAATTGATGACAGTCTTCCATTGACCTCCGTGAGAGCAGAATCAGGGCCTTAGTTTTCCATTAAGAAACTGCATGAAGTTAGCATTTTTTAGTGACATTGACTCTTGAACCACCCAGGGCCTGTTATAAATTTAGAATGATTTTGGTTTTGTATTAATTCCCTTTGGATAATTACGCAATAGGATTTGATGGTACAGTGGAACCACCTCCCTTAAAAACATCTCTCTTGAAAGAAGTCTCAGTTTAATTAGGCAAAGCGGCTACCTGACATGGCCAATAGGAAGAACCATCTGTCAAGGTCTTGTTTTATTAACAAGACAAATCAAACTAAAAATGTTTCGATCAGAGATGGAACAAACATGCTGGGGTTTAGAAACCAAATTCCTGTCAACTGGGAAATTTAAAATTTAGCAAGGTCATGTATCCTGTAAATGCTTATGCACATGCTTAACATTATTCATGAGTCATCAGTTGTCCCTACAAACTATAAAGTCATGTCTGGTTCAAATCTAGCCCTGGTTTGAAGTGACCAGAAATCATTACCATCTGATTATTTGATCTAGTCATCTAAGACCCGTTTTTAGCATCCAGATCACACACACCACCTTTTCTTCTTAACAGTCACTGAAGAAGGGACAAGCAATATGTGGGCTCAGAAAATAATCTTTGACATCTTATAAATCAGAAATAAAACATGGTTGGGCGGGTGCAGGGAATTGATTACTATCACTGTCCATACAGTAACTTGCTGTGTAATGGCTGAACGAAAGATTTTGACTCTAACAACCTTTCACCACAGCACTTTTCCTCCACTCTAAAATTTATGTAAACTGTTGTAAAAATCATGAGATCCTGCTGGAATTAAAAAAACCCCAAAGCAACGAACCAACTAAAGAAAACAACACGGAAATGGAGGAATCAGTGGGTGTCCACCCTCTAATATACAATACACTGTATTGTGGTGCAAAATCCAGTCTCAGCCATCATGTGAAGCCCAGACCTGGTGTCTTAGAACAACTCACAGAAAGCCAAGGAAGAAAAAATTAAGCTGCAGGACAGGAGGTAAAAAGTGAGGGGATGCCAGAATGACACAAAAACAGAAAGAGCTATAAGGCAGAAAATGGAGGACACTCCAAAAAAGACCATACAATGAATAAAAACTGCAATTCCCTCCTCCAGACTTAGCCTTGCTAGTTAGAAATGCTTACTGTGTACCATGCTTGAAAAAGTAACTTTACACCCTGTATCCTTCTCAAATTACTCTTAAACACATTTGCAGTCAGGATAAGGTAACAAAACAGTGGGCCACCAGAGTAAACTCTTACGTTAACTTGTTATTGGCAGGTCCCAGGTCAGTTAATTATATATATTTTTTCAGCAATACCGCCATATTTGGGGTCGGGAAGGAATTTTCCTCCGGGGCAGATTGGCAGAGGCCCTGGAGGTTTTTCGCCTTCCTCTGCAGTGTGGGGCACGGGTCAGTTGCTGGAGGATTCTCTGCAGCTTGAGGTCTTCAAACCACAATTTGAGGACTTCAATAACTCAGATATAGATTAGGGGTTTGTTATAGAAGTGGGTAGGTGAGATTCTTTGGCCTGCATTGTGCAGGTGGTCAGACTAGATGATCATAATGGTCCCTTCTGACCTTAAAGTCTATGAGTCTATGATTCTTTTTACTGCTTAAAAATAGAGTAAGCATCTAAATTAAATTCAAGGCTACTTGATGCAGTAATTATTTACAGCACCATCCATTTATGTAAGACTGGCTGGTGCGAAGCCAACTCTTGTCTTACCCAGTTGGCCATCTGTTCTGTCTTTCAGTGGTTGTAATTCATCAATACCTGTGTGATTCCAGGCCTCAGAGTTTTTCAGCTGTTATGTTTAATTGTCCTCAGTCTCCAGCTAGCAAGAACATCACGCTCTTTCTCCACTGGGTTCAGAAATGAAATAAAAACTAAAGTGCAAATCCTCAAAAATTTGCAGTTGCCTATATCCCTTTGATTTCAGTAGGTTAGATGCCTAAATACCTTTGAGGATCTGGGCCTTTGTGGTCACTTTTAATGAGCTGCAGTCTGTGTGGCATTCAGAAACAAAAAATGAATAAATGTGCTATGACAAAGTGCATAATAATGTGGGAACACGCTCGCCCAGACCGAGGTGCAGCAATATTGTAATAAATGTACCAGGCCCCAACACTAAACTCAACCTAAGGCAGAATTGCGATGGGGCACTAGTAAATTGAGTTGTTCATCATTATTCATGTATCAAGTGGCGTGTGATGTCCTTTTGTTCAGTCTGTCTAATTTACTTGAGTGGATAGCAGACAGTTACAACAGCCCATTCTGGAGCACTGAGAGGAATTCTGAAAAAAAGGATAATTTCTTTGACTAAGGCTCTTTTTCACTTGGATAGAGCATCCAGGATCGCCTTGTTAATATGAAAAATTCTACACGAAGTAGCCAGTTTTGAAGTACCACAGCATTTTTTTTAAAGTGAAGGAGAAATATAAAATTCAGAGAGCCAAGTACTGTGTTGTGCATATCTCCCCACTAAAATCCATGGGGCATAAGTCAGTGCAGAACTGGACCCTAAGAGTTACATAAAAATATATATTTTTTTATAATATGTCCATTGTCACCTAGTCATACTGCTCTTGTGGTGGTGCTTTCATACATTTGAGAGAGGACTTTTCCTGTCACTAAGCTAGTTCAGACAGGAAACCCATCCATTCATTCTAGAGCTCATCATATTTCACTGTGAGCCTGAGTGTTTCAGTTGATAGTGCTTTTGATACTTGTTCTGTTCTAACCTGGTGGGAAAGCAATGTTCCCTAAGGCCTTGTCATCCTCAGGGGGATAGGAAGCTTTTCAGGAATTGCCATCACGCTAGCTTTCCCTCCCCGTCTTCCAAAATGTTAATTGCCGAGGTGGCTGTCTGAAAGAAGCGGCAACCTGTAGTCCCTTACTTCTGAATCCTGGCCTTGAGGGCCACAGCATAAAAAAACTGAGGCATTAGACAATCTAGGCCTGAATCAGTGTCTTGAGCCCATCTCTAGTGGTTACCTGGTTCACATATCTGGAGACAGTTGTCATATCCCCCACCATACATATGTATGTGCTTAGGACCAGATTTACAAAGGTATTTAGGCACCTAATGCTGTAGATTTTCAAAAGCACTTAAGTGGGCTAGGTGCCTGCCTCCCATCGACTTTCACTTTTAAAAATCGCCCTAGACACCTTTTTGCATCTCTGGGTGCCTAAATCCCTACATAAATCTGGTCCTTACTCATTTATCCAAGCTAATTAGACCATTTGATTTCTTCTCATCAATCTGTTGCTCTGAATTCCCTCCAACTGACCCACTATTTCTGGTATAAAGGCTAGAAGAGGTATGTCATTAAGGATTATTAATATTATTTTTAGAGCTATCTGTTGAAAAGCATGTTAGCATCAAGAGGACGATGGGATTTGTATGTGTAGGGCAAATGTCTCTACAGTGGTACAGTGTAAACTATGTTTACCTTGGATATTTTAAACTGTGAATGCATGTTGCTACGCTATGCATTCCTTTACCCTTAACTCGCATTTGGCATTGTACGCTAGTGGTTTGGGGTATCAAGTCTTGTCCAGATTCAAAAACAAAAGAAATGTTCGTTTTCCTCATTCCCTCCCCCCCCCTTAGTTTTTTTTTCCATGCTACTTATGCTGAAGGAAAATTGTTCCCCATCAGAGACTGTAATGACAGTAATTAAAAATGTGTTCTCTTCAAAGTGACGGTGAATCAGTATGAAATGGATTGAACATTTTGGAGAGTGAATTTCTTTCTGTTTGACACTGTGATAATTGTACAAGATGAGCCATTATACATTCAGGGTTTGTGGATTTCAAGATTTCCAAATCCAGGAATGGTAATTAAAATTTCACGTTGGGGCTTGACAAATGCATAAGTAGGCGGTGGGCAGGGACTTTCCTGGGGTGACTGGGGCTTACACACTGGTTTCTGCACACTTAAACTTGCGTTCCAGTTTCTAGCCCTTCTCTTTATAATGGAGACGATTTACTGGAAGTGAACTGATGCAGTGCTGTATCTATGCTCCTGAATCTACAGACAGCCTGAAATGATATGAGAACCACCTTGAGGCTACATGCGCCCCCATGTATGCGTATATAGAAGGGAGTCTGCAGCCACATAGGAGGATGGCATTTCTGCTTCTGCAACATGCTACCTGACTGCTCAAAAGCCTGGCCTTGGGGACTCTGTGGGTGTTGAGGGAATGGGCCAGATTTTTCCCCACAAAACTCCTGGATTGCTGTAACTATTTTAGTGGCCAAAAGAGTTATTTTGAGAAAATCTGCAATTCCTCCCTCATACAGAGGCCTGCTTAGTGAGATCTCTACTACTGCATTAATGGAAAAAATGACTCTGTCTAATAGAAACACTTAGAAAAAATCTGAGGATGACTGGTGACACATGAAACTATTGCATACTTTTGCAGTTTAGTACTTATTAGCCCCCCGATAGTCATAGGTTATGTTCTCACTTATTTATCCATGCACTCACTTTAATAATTGATGCCCTGCGTGATCTCTGCAGGTTCAGGATTTGGTTTGTGGTTTTGTTTCTTTCCAGGTTTTGCAAACAATAAACAGTGAATTTATTTTATTTATAGGCTACTTATATTGTGTGCATGGAAGTATATTTTTTTCATTATGAGTTTATATTTTATATAAAAACAATAAAAACAAAGTTAGAAAGAACTGGAGAAATCTGATACAAATTACTGTTACAGGCTGAATTAACTTATGCCAGCTGCCCTCCTCCATGCTTGGAACCCTCTTTGGGGTTTTACTTTTTTTACTTGGGGGTGGGAAGGGGCAGTTTTTGCAGCAGGTTTCTTACTATGACTATTCTTATTTCTCACCACAAACTCCTCTTAAAATGAACCCAGACTAACAAAATCTTTTTTCTCCACATTCTTTAGGCAATGGATTTAGATGTTCCAGTGCTGGCGAGGAACGTTCCTGGGAACGCAGCAATAATACAACACAAAGTAACAGGACTATTATTTACAGATCCGCAGGTAACAGGAACAACAAAAATCAAATAAAAACCAGAGCATAACAAAACAACCCTTTCCCAAATTTTTTTTTCTTTTCCATGAACTGCTCATGTCTCTGCGCTCTGCTCGTGGTAACTTTTAGTGGTTATACTCTCATTCTCTTAAAAAACCTACAAGCCTACCCTGCTTTTAATGAAGTGCTGTTGCTATCTCATGCTGTCTTTGAGGTTCACTGAATGCTGGGGGGAGGTGGGGGTCGGCCTGACTGAATGCTTCTTTCTAGCTTTAAGAATCTGCCAGTTGCTTGAATGCACTTCTGTCGAGCTCTTAGCTGCTTTAATTTAGTTTTGGGGGTTTCTTAGGCAAACCCTAGAATAGATGTTGTGCAGATGTCATATTTCCCTTCAAGCACTCGCTGAAATGTGAGCATATATTGTAGAAACAGTGGATCACAAAATCAAAACGGGCTGTGAGCCCAAAGTTTAGGATAATATGATCATTGCTGGGATTACAGATAATGTTAATATAAAAGATTAGTAGGTCATGAATAACAGTAGGGCAGAAAATAGTTAAGTTACACAGAAAATAAAGACTATGTTTTGCACTCTGTGGGTGTGAGAGAGAACTCTGTATATATTTAAGTCCTAGAGATTCTTTGATTTGGGTGGGTTTTTATCCAATATGGTTTGCCATTCTGCCATTGTCTTTGTGCACTGTGTGCATAAGGGACTCTGCCACAAATTCCTTCCTGTCTTGAGTAAATCTCGTAATTTTTCTGCCTCACTTTCCCCATCGTTAAAACAGAGATGGTAATACCACAGGAATATGGCAAAAGTTAATTAGTGCTTTGACAATTAAAACAGCTAGACTCATGCTTAATTATATCTAAAGATGTTTTAAAATTTTATTATGAAGGCTCTGTGAATTAAAAAACCTGCTTATTCACCATGCAGTCTTTAGTTTTGATAATGAAGAAGGAAGACTCAGTGATTAGAAATAGACACCAATATTTTTAATTCATAATCTAAGACAGAGCCAGATAATGTTTTGATTAGAAAGACAAACTTATTCTGCAGGACATTTGTTTAATGTGATATCCCTAGATAGTCACCCAGGGTCCGATACAAGTCCCACTGGAGTTGGGCTGGGCTGATATTCCTTAAACTGCAAAAATCTCTTCTCATCATGAGTGTGACAGAGAGGTTGTACTGTAGTTTCCATTTGTTTGGCACGTCAGTGTATTGGATTATTGCTCTATTACTGTGTATTCTTAAAGCACCCAATACCCTAGTACCCAAGGAATGCTATTAGTGGCTGTGATGAAAATCTATTAGAGTTTTAATATATAGTTTTCAAAGTCTCCATGTTCCTCCTCTATGTGAAGAATTGTTTTTTCAGGTCAGACAATATCCCAGTTAAGCTAATTAAATGGTTTGGGGTTTTCGGAGGGGGGTATGAATCAATCTGTTTATTACATAAAATACAGTTTACTAATACCAATCAGCAGCTAAACATGGTAGTTTTTTTTCCAACCCCAAATAAAATAAAACTTCCTCAAACAGACTGTTTGCTCATTTTGCAAAGTGGAAATGCATTACATTTACAGCTTTGCTGTATGTGTGTGATTAATGCATGCTATTAAGTATAGTCTTGGGAAGGTGGATTCTTTTTATTTTCATTAGTTTTTTAACTGAAAAAATTATTTCAAGTAACATTTGTCTCTCTGGAGAATTCACTCATTGTTCCCTATGGTTTTCATAACTGAATCTTTGTTAATTACGGCAGTTTGTTTTTCTTTGGGTTTTTTTAATTACTCTCTGGGTGGCAGAGGCAGAGCTGTCATAAACTGTTCTAAGCTAGACCTGTTTATGTAATTAAACCCTGATTCTGCTATTATGTCCACATGGAGTCCCATTGACTTCAGTGAGGTTGCACACAGGCCCAGGGGGTCCATCTGTATGGATGTAGTTGCAGGATTGGGGCCTAATATTGAAACTCATACTGGTGGCCTTCCTGGTATTAATAAATAGCAGGAACACACACAATGCCTCCCACACGTCTTCAGTTAGGCCCTAATCTTGAAACAGGTTATGCACACGCATAAGTCTGTGCAGGAGCAGGACCTATGACCCAGAGTGTCGAGGTCAAATTAACAAAGACGAATGGTAAACAACATAGATTCATAGGACTAAGGGACCTCAAAAGATCATCTAATCCAATCCCTGCACTCATGGCAGGACCAAGTATTATCTAGACCATCCCTGACAGGTGTTTGTCTCACATGCTCTTTAAAAATCCCCAATGATAGAGATTCGACAGCCTTCGTAGGCAATTTATTCCAGTGCTTAACCACCCTGACAGTTAGGAAGTTTTTCCTAATGTCCAACTTAAACCTCCCTTGCTGCCATTTAAGCCCATTACTCTTGCTCTGTCCTCAGAGGTCAAGAACAAGTTTTTCTCCCTTCTCCTGTAACAACCTTTTATGTACTTGAAAACTGTTTCATGTCCCCTCTGAGTCTTCTCTTTTCCAGACTAAACAAACCCAATTTTTAAAATCCTCCCTCACAGGTCATGTTTTCTAGACCTCTAATCATTTTTGCTGCTCATTTCTGGACTTTCTCCAATATGTCCACATCTTTCCTGAAATGTGGCCCCCAGAACTGGACACAATACTCCAGTTGAGGACTAATCAGCGCCGAGTAGAGTGGAAGAATTACTTCTCGTATCTTGCTTACATGACTCCTGCTAATACAGCCCAGAATGATGTTTGCTTTTTTTACAACAGTGTTACATTGTTGACTCATAATTAGCTTGTGGTCCACTATGACCGTGGTCCGCAGTATTCCTTCCTAGGGCAGTCATTTTCCATTTTGTATATGTACAACTGCTTGTTCCTTCCTAAGTGGAGTACTTTGCATTTGTCCTTAATGAATTTCACCATTTACTTCAGACCACTTCTTCATACTTAAGCACTGACCACTTCACCTAAAACCATAAAGTTGTAACAAAGCACTTCACTTTAAACCGAATTCAGTGAGGCTGTTCTTACGCTTAAATGTTTTACTTGATCAGAAGTACAGAAAGACTGTAAATATGATGTCGTTATTTCTAGAGTTCTGTACTTCTCAATTTCTCTATCCCATTTCAGTCTGGTCTTCTGCTGCTCTCCCCCAAAATACTGTCTCTAAGATCAGTAACCTCTTTTTTTTCTGATATTCTTGTTCTACATTTCTGAGTGTCTTCTAAGTAAAGGTGTTAACTTGCATTACCATATGAACTAGCATTTTCCTAGGTAGTATTTGCATTGGGATAATTAATGTTTGTGCAAGTGCCCTATCTTGGAAAGTGAAGTAATCTCTGTCCTTTCTCTGTACACTAGCAATTGTATCACATTTAATAACACTCCTTTAAAATGTCTTTGGTGTTAAATATTGTATAAAGTATCAAGATTTACAGTGTGTCAAAATAAGGTTTGTTTGCATGTTAATAGTCTGATTTCACCAGGGGATTTCTGGATAACTTTCACCTGAAGTATCTGACAGAATGCCAATCAGTTTCACTAAATCTTAAAGATAAAGTGACAATACCAGGATTATCCCATATTTCTTGACACCACCAATCTGTATCAAATACAGTTTTTCAAACCTCCATATATAATATATCATGAAATCAAGAGTGGGAAAATAGATCAAAGAGTTCAGATAAATTAGACGACTTCTAATTTCAACCTGTTGCTAAAACTTGTTTGTATTGTTGGAAATGGCAGTAATACATTTTGTAGCACTTTGCATTGTCTCCTCTTAGAGGACCTGGTATGCCAGTAGAGGCAGGACAACCTATATGCTGGAAAGCAATATGTTTTTTTACCCTCTTCTGAGTACTTCATGTGCTCTTAAGTTTTGATAAAATATTTCCCATAGTAACCTCAGTTAGTTTGCTTCTAAATTAGCTGTCTGTCAGAACCAACTGTTTAGAGCTATTCCTTTGGAATTCCTTTAAGAACAAAGGTTTACATGTAGTTGCATCCCTGTCTGATTCTGATTCAGATCGTTCAGGAAGCAGAAGACACCACTTGCTATCTGTTAAGTACATTATCTGAATTGTCCAGATTTTAGTCAGCCAAGAAAGATTTATTCCCAGTGCAGGTTAACTCCGACCCTCAGTCATGTTCCTGCTGGTGTTTGCATTCTGAAGCAGCATCCTAGATCATTCTTTCCCTGTCCACAGTTTAGCTGATGGGTAGCCAGTATAATTGGGTCTAGTTTTGAGTCTTGTTTCTTTACAATTAGTATTTTTTCCTTTCCACAGTAAACATTATGGTGCAATCTGGGTGGCCTTATTGAAGTGCTTGGAGGTCCAGTCTACTTGTGAGGGTGTTTTCATTGTAGTTTCTCACAAGTGTCCTTCCTCCTTACATAACTACTACACAGCCCTACTCCTTCATCAATCAGCTTTCAGATAAGCCTCTTATTCATGCTTTTTTTCCTCTTCCTCAGGAGGTGCCCTCCTTTGCAATCCCCAGAATTGACTTTCCAGCCTGTTTGACAGATATACTGGATTTATTCTTTTATTGCTCCATTGCCTCGGATACACGGCAGACGTAGCAGAGTTGTGTATTTAAACCTAGATCTACTCTGTTAAAAACATTTCAGTTTTATTTCCTTCCCCCCAAAATAGTAACTCTGAAAAGGAGCAAGCTAGATAACGTAGGGGCTGGGTTATTGTATCTGGTATGTGAAACAGTCTTGTGGTTATTTTACGTCTTCTTATGTTGGGAAACTAAATGAAATGGCTTTGAGTTGATTTATGAAACAATAATAATTTTAAGCACAAACTTCACTTTTAGTGGGAAAAAATGACCTCGCCTGGCTTACAAAGAAATTAGCCAACTTTTCTTGTCTAATTATACTCATTATACTTAATCCTTGGTAGGTATTCTGAGCCCTCATGACCATGTACATAGACAACAAAGGAAATATCCAGCTGTCCGCAGCAGTTAACATAAAAGTGAAAAGTCACAAAACATGTTGACCTTGATGCTTGAGTTATTATGCACCCTTCTTTTAAAGCCATGTTTTATTCCTGCCATTACTCAAATTTGCAAGTTTATGGAATATGTGACACTGAGTTAATGTTACCTGAAAGGAAAACGGGTAACTAAGAAATAAAGGAGTAGCAGGCCATGTTTAGGCCATAAATTATCACAGAAGCACGTTCAAATGGAGGACATGCACCATTATTCAGCAGCCTCAGCTTTAGGGTTATGGAATGCCCAGCATCTGTGAAGGCTCACAAAAGAGGGTGGGGGTGGGTATATAAACCTCTCCAGCTCCAGGCGAAATAGCGGTTCTAGCTGTAATGGAGCAGCAGGAATCGGCAACACTAACCTGTGTAAGGGAGGCAGGGAAGAAGTGGAAACTCCTCTGAACCAATTAGTGGAGCTACAGACAGGGGCATGTTGCCCTCCTGTGGCAGCGTGGGTGCTTGCCATTCCTACTGTAAGGCGTTACGGCCACATGGCCAGCATTTAGCCCTGGGGTTGTTTCTAGTCTTGAGGACTTTAGTTTTGCTGTCAGGACAGGATTGAACAGAGCAGCTTGCTGTTTTAAGCAATGCCAGCAATGATTGTTCAGGTGGTTGGGAAATACCAATCTGTTGCCCTGCAGCTGCTGTGCACTGCGGTAACTAGCAGGTGCACTGCTATTCTTAATTGTTCATTTACTTTTATAGCTGGAATTTGTCTTCCCTGGGTTTACACTGAACTAAGTTCCATGTTCCTTTCCTCTCCTGCCGCTGAAATGGAAGTGTGTGTGTGTGTGTGTGTAAACACACTTCTTAACTTCCTAGTGTCTGTGCTGTGAAATGGCACCAGCCTGGTTCTTACAGTAATTCAGAGGACATGCATTTTATTAGCTTGGTGCCTGCTGTATTTTCAGGGTTCATCTGCCAAAGACATCTGGGTCTGTAGGGCTGTTTGCAAAATACTGTCCTGAATATTTTTTATATGTGCTCTTTGCATTTTCTTTAAAGCTAATTGCCCACCTGCCTGAGGGAGAAACATATTAGTGACATTACTTTTGAAGATAACTGGGCCTAGAGGGATAGCTACTGTCCAGAAATAGGGCATGCATCACATTACTTATAAATCTAAGCATCCTAGTGCTTGCCCAAAGCTTTCTGCCTTGTAACTAACAACTCAGCCTTCACTCTTTACATCACGTATCAATTGTGAGGTAGATAAATGTTCTTATACCCACATTTATATGGGTGAACGGAGGCAGAAAGAAATTAAGGCCTCCATTTTCAGAAGCGGCATCTAATTCTGGGTTGCCTCCATTTTTGGATGCTCAGATTCAGCAACCTGTTGCCTGATTTTCAGAGGTGCCAAACAACTACAGCTCCAGCTGACATCAGTGGGTGTTGTGGGGACCACCTGAATATCAGGCCCTTGCAGTCTTGAGCTCAGCATCCAAAAATGGAGGGATGACACTCCAGGGGCCTGATCCAAAACCCAGTGACACGAATGCAGATCTTTACTGCGATTTCAGATCTCATCTTGAGTGACTTGCCTGAGGTTACACTCTGAGTCAGTAGAACAGCTACAGCTAAAGTCCCTTGGCTTTATCCATTTGCCATCTCTCCCTTTCCTCTTTGGATTCATGCTTAATATTATGCTGAAATTATCACCAGCGAAAGGGATTTTAACTGTATGGCAATATCTCATTGCTTCTATCACTTACATGTTTCCAAGTTTTCATGCTCTGTAGCCACACATTTTTAAAGAATATTAATTGAACTACTCGTCAAGCAATGGTACATTGCGGCTTCTGATATGTATAATTTACATAAATTATTTTTAAACAAAATAAAATCCTCCACAGGAGCATAAAATTAAAGTTGGAATGCAGTGGAGTGAAAATGATTATTTATTGTTATGATAGCGTAAGAGATTGGCTTTAAATAGGTGAAGGCATTTAAAGGCTTTCCCCACTTATCCTGCTCCCGTATGTTCTCAGCAGTATGGAAAAGAGCACAGAGATGGGATGTGTAAGAAGGAAATGAAAGGAGTATCAAGATTGGACTCATTGGGGGAACAGAAGAATTAATTGGGAACGCAGTAGGAGACAAGTCTTGAAAGCTTGTCCAGGTTGTGCTGTGCCTTGACGGGGAGAATGTGAAGTTAGAACTCTATGTGGTATTTTAAGAGTTGCCAGTAGATGAATGCAAGGGAATAGTGGGTGTTCTAACATGATCAGATCACTGAGCAAGGAAAATAACCTTTGCTTTCATGTTTTGGATGGACTGGTACAGGCAGTGTACATATCTAGAGGGCTAGACTGTAGAAAGTTGCCATAGTCAAGATGGGAGAGGCTATGGGCATGGGCAAGCATTTTGGCCACATGAGCAAGAAAGATCAGGGTTTTTTTGTGTGTTGTGAACGGGAAAAAAAGGCAGCAGGGTTTGGATATGGTGGGAGACGAAAAAGGAAGAGTCAGAGATGGTTGCAATCCTGGACGACAATGGAGGATGCTGGTGCTGTCAACTGCAACAGAGAATGGGGAAAGCAGAGGGGGTTTAGAAGAGAATATATTAAATGCCTCTGATGTTATCATTATAGCACCAAACTTATTAATCTGCACTGCTGGCTGGCAGATTCTTTGGGAAGCACTTCTCTGAATTCCGAAAGCATTTTGCAGGAATACTTTTATTCCATTCAGAGACTTCACAACTACAGATATTGCTAAAGAGGAACACACCAGTAGGAATCTTTGAGTTCGTGAAGGGCCCCATTGTGAATTAATCAGATACTTTTCCCACAAGTGGTCGTTCTGTTTAATAATGCTGACTGGAAGACAAATGGACCAGAAGAAATAATATGTACAGAGAATTCCTCAGATGAATCTTTGGCATTTATGCAGAAGGGGAGCTCATCTTCTGTGCACTTCAAGTAATGCAGTGCCCTCCCGTGTATCATTACAGGAGGGAGCCTTACTAATGCAGTCCTCTCTGCTAACCCAAGTAAGGAACCTCTTTTGCTCTTTCTTGTGAACCTTAGAGGGGAGCCTGATGCTGTAGAAAACTTTATAAACCTCTTGCATAATGTTTCCTGCATGAACACCTGACATGGTAGGTAATATTATACATCCCACAGATGAAGCCTCATCCTCCAACCCAGATTACATTTTCAGAGGTCTGGTTTTTTTTTCTTTTTCGTTTTTTTTTTTGATTAAAGTTGTTTGTGGGAATTTCTTCAGTTGATTTAGAATTACAGCTGCTGATGTGATTCATATAAACTTTATATTAACCACATGACTAAGGCATGGCCTGTTACGGAGTGCCTGGGCGATGCTCTGGAACTGCTCCCCACAAAGCCAGTCAGGACTTTGGGGAGCCTCCTTTCCCTTGGAGCAGACTGTTTTTAGGGCAAAAAGCTTACACGGTTTTACCTTCCTGGGTTTGACCTTGGAGCAGACTGTTTTTAGGGCAAAAAGCTTACACGGTTTTACCTTCCTGGGTTTGACCTTGGAGCATTTAGCTTTCCCTCTGTACGCTTTCCACAGTGAGTCCGTCCAGGCGGGGTCCTGGGAAAGCCAGACGGTCCTGCACGCACCCCTACTTTGCTGTCAGATGTGACTCTTAGCCAGCCAGTAAAACAGAGGTTTATTAAATGACAGGAACACGGTCTAAAACAGAGCTTGTAGGTACAGAGAATGGGACCCCTCAGCCAGGTCCATTTTGGGGCCCAGCGAGCCAGACAACCCGTCTGCGTGCACTCACTTCCCATCCCCAGCCAGCTCCAAACTGAAACTTTCCCAGCCCCTCCTCTCTTGCCTTTGTTTTTTTCCCCAGGCCAGGAGGTTACCTGACCTCTTTGTTCTTCCACACCTTTAGCATTCACTTGCAGGGGGGAAGGGCACCAGTCATTAGTTGCCAGGAGACAGAGTGTTGGCCAGAAACTGAGGCACCCACACAGTATTCAGAGGAAACATTAAGAACAGTCCCACTTCATCACATGGCCATTGAAGAAAACTCTGGAAGGTTGGAAAAGACTGGGAATGACCAAGTAAGGTAACATATGTACATTTTCTGCTACCTTTGCAGGCTCCAATTCTGCACTATACAAGCATAGCAGTCTTCCCATGTGGATCTCCATGCAAGACTGAAGCTATACTTTAACTGGATGTATAATGTCAATGTTGACGTGTGAGAATTCACCTTACTTAGTCTAGTATCCACCATCACTCTGACTCCAAAACTTACTCGCAAACCTAACACAGGCACCCCTATATATATATATGCTGCTTTGATCATATAAACTACATGTCATAGCAATACATATATTGAAAGCATTGCATGTCTTGTCAATGAGTATCAAAGGCTGTGCTTGGAATGTGTACAGTATGATTTCACATATCAGCATTGGTTCCCAGTGGTCATGCTGTAGTTACATATTTTGCACATGGACCATATGAATTACATCAGCTGTCTTAACTCTTTGATAACCAAGTTTTTTGTAGGTAAACTGTATAAATTAGCTTAAGTACAGTTGGTTAATGAATGAGTTGTTGACCAAATTTCAGTCTTATTTGTATTTTCAGCTCTCTGTCGGAGGGCCTCAGTGATCTTCCCCTTAACAGTTGACAGCTTATTGTCAGGAAAATGCCATCTGTGTCCAAATGCCCTTATGTTCCACTTGGAATCTATCACTGATTTTCATCATGATTTGTGTAGCAACTAATGATCTTCACTTTTTATTGATCTAACAGCTGTTGACATTTTTAAGCTAGCGCACATTGCTGTAGTGGGTTTGAGCTACTTCTGTAATCCAGTTTCAGTGTTGAAAGTCGTCCCTTGATGGCAGAAAATCAGACTGGCAGTGCAGAAGTGGATTCGTTTACTTAGAGGCCTCCAACTGTGACATCAGCTCTGACGTTCACTAGTTTGGTATCTTCACTTCTTAAAAACAAAATTGGAATGGCAGAGCAACTGGCCAGGGAAGTGTCTTGTTCTATCAAGTCCTGTAGGGCTAAAGGGATTTAATATACTGCATTTTGCAGACCTTTTGCTACCGTGCCCCAGCTGCTGCCTAGCTTCCAGGTCACGAGCCTCCAGCACCACACAGTGCAACAGCTCTTTATTAGCTTGGATCAATCTTGCATCCAGGCCCTGGCACAATACAGATAATTTGCTGCTGAGTGTGTGTTCTTTACTTCATACAATAGACATCTTTGTGAAGTGTTTTTCTCAACCTCATTAAAAGCATGCAACTAGCTAAAGATGCCTCATTTGCAACCAGGCATATGCCTAGTTGAGCCTAGATCAAAACTGTCTGCTACCAGCTCTCCTTCATCCAGGAAACCAGTTGAATTTGTAACTTCTTACCCAGCTATGGCACACTTCATTGCTCTAAATGTCTGGTGTTCAAACACTTTTCTGTCTCATTAAATTGTCTATATTTTCATCTGATTTAACGCTCTAGGGATTTGACCATGCTTTCCAGTTCTCTAGTTGGTGGGCTGTTTAAAAGATTAAAAATTGTATGTGTTATTTATTGATCTGTACGTATATATAAAATGTGGTGCTTAGCTCTGAAGAATGGTTCTTGAACTGCTTGGTGTGTGTATTCACTCTAAGTCCAACTGCTTTACTGCAGTTCCAGGATCAATAGAACCTCACGTAACATTTGTTGTTTTCTTTAACTTTTTAGGAGTTTGTCCAGCTCTCCAAAAGTCTGATGAATGACCCCACTTTGGAAAGAGAAATTGTGACAAAGGCAAAAGCGTATGTGAAGAAACACCACTCATGGGACTGTGAAAGAGAGGCTTATCAAATTCTTGTCCTGAGACTCCAGTGAATCATTGGGTATCAAATGTGGAAACTGATCTTATTCTGTATCACTTTAATGGTGGCACTGTAATCGGAGTATTTTAAAGAAAAAAATGCACATATTATGGACCTATTGTTCCACTCAAGTTTGCCCAATTTACAAACATACTGCATCAGACCGGTGGTCCATCCAATTTACCATCCTGTTTCCAGTGGTGGGCGGCACCAGTGAAATCAAGAATATGTTGATTTCTTAATACTATGGGATCATATGGGCCTCAAAAGAGGGTAATTCCTTGTGCACAGGGGTAGATTTCATCCACAGTGAACTCAGGCAAACTCAGGTACTGTGTTGTAGCCTGACAAAGCTAATTTAATTAATCTGAATTTATTCAAATATATATCAATGATAAACATAATGTTGTAAGAGTGGGTTAATCTCTATTTTGAATGATCAAACATATAAATACATTAAATGTTAGCCAGGTCTACATGATCTAATTTTAAAGGGAGAAGATCATAAATTAATCACACAACTAGCACTTTTATCAGGAATGTAACTGGCTGGAGCTAATGAGAAATACAAACATTGATGCTTTCTAGCATGAAAAATTGTACTCACTGTTTCCTGTTATTCTACTTTATTTATGAATTATTGGAAGACAGCAACTACCTCTTAAAAATTACCAAACTTCGGGGACCTCACAAATGGCAAATGTTCTTACAAAAGATGGATGTAGGCTGTAATAAGGAACAACGATGTAATTTATATTTTTTATGTAATTTGGTACTTTTGTCATGAATGACTTTCAGGAGTTGTTATTATTGTGAACTTAATGTAACAGGATATTGTATTTTAAGAAGACCTGCTAATGCCCACATGAAGTACAAACCAATCATTATTGACTGCTCAGTAGTTAAAGTAATATCTTGGTTTTCCACAATCTGGTGTCAAAGAAGGCTGCTATTTCTAAAACATGTGAAGTGTTTACAATTTTTAAACATCTGTTGTTGGAAAACTATAGTTGCTATATATGGGCCTGATCCAACCTCAACTGAAGCTAGTGGGAACCTTTCCATTGACTTTAATGGGCTTTGCATCACCCGCTATTTGTGTTAATGAATTCACTGTGCATGTTGGCTTTCCAATTGACTTCTTGGTTGTGTTGCAAATGTTTAGTCAGCAACCCTGAAGAAAAAAGAGTAATTTTAGTATCCTTCATTCACTTCTGAGACCTTTTCTAATTTTCTATTGTAATATATTTGGAGTGGTTTGATTCAGTTGGTACTGTCCTCAATAGTATGGGACAATGCAGACAATGGAGGACAAAACTGGAGTGACTTCAAGGGTTATAACTGCAATGCTCGTTCTATATATGTTCTCTTGCTCTTATGGTTTTTGGTAAAAAACAGCCTGGCTCAAAGGGGAAGGATAATCATCTATTATAATACAAATGAAAGAAAGGTACAAGTTGATAGCAATGCATATATATTAGAAGCTAGAAAGTATAGAAAATTAATAAGGGAAGCAAAAGGACATCAGGAGAAATCTGTGGGCAGTACAATCAAATACAAATAAGTTTTTTAAATTATATAACAAACAAAAGGAATCTTCACAGTCCTAGATATTAGTTCATTATTGTATGGCTATGGTAGACTAGTAAATAATACAGAAAAAGCCATATTTCTGTTCTGTATTTGAGGGAAAAAAGATGATGTGTTTATATCATATGATGATAGATTTTTCCAATCACAGTAACTAAGGATGATGTTAAATGGTCGCTATCTAAAGTTAGACATGTTTTAATCAGCAGGTCCAGATAACTTGCGTCTATGAGTTTTAAAAGAGCTGGCTAAGGTGCTCTGTGGACCAGTAATGTAGATTTCCAATAAGCCTTTGAACACTGGGGAATCTCCAGAGGACTGAAAGAAAGTTAATGTTGTGCCAATACTTTAAAAAAGGCAAGTGAAATGGCCCAGCTAACTGCAGGCCTGGGAGCCTGACATTGATCCAAGGCAATTAATAAGAATTAAAGGAGGGTAATATAATGAATGGCAATCAATATGGGTTTATGGAAAATAAGTCTTGTCAAACTAACTTCATATCACTTTTTGATGAGTTTGGTTAATAAAAGTAATAGTGCTGATGTAATATTCCTCTGTAAGGTATTTGACTTGGTATCACACATCATCTAGATTAATAAACTAGAATGATGTAAAATCAACATGGCATACATTAATTGATTTAAAAGTGGTTAAAATGATAGGTCTCAAAATTTAACTGAAAACTGGAAATGATCACTGAGCAGCTATGGGGGTCCACAAGGATCAGTTTTTGGCCCAAAGCAAACATTTTTAATCAATGACTTGGAAACAAATGTACAATAATTACTGATAAAGTTTTCAGATGACACAAAGATTGGGTGAGTGGTAAATAATTAAGAGGACAGATGACTGATAGAGAACAGTATGGATTGCTTAGTAAACTGAGCACAGGCAAACAATATGCATTTCAATATGGCTAAGTATAAGGCCACACAAAGAATACAAAGGTGCAAAGAATGTAGGCCATCCTAAAAGGCTGGCCAACTCGATTCTAGGAAGCAGTGCCACTGAAAAAGACATGGGCATCGTGGTAGATAATTAGCTGAACATGAGTTCCCAGTGTGGCCAAAGGGCTAATGCGATCCTTGGATGTATGAATGGGAATTCTTGAGTAAGAGTAGAACGTAATAGTAATGCTACCTCTGTATTTGGCACTGGTGCGACTGCTGCTGAAATACTGAGTCCCCAGTTCAAAGAAGGATGTTGATAAATTGGAGAGGGTTCAGAAAAGATCCATGAGAATGAGTCAAGGATTGAAAAAAAAATGTTCCTTATAGTGAAAGACTTAAGGCAAATAGACTCAGCGCCTTATCAGAGACAAGGTTTAGGGGGTGACTTGATAGTCTATAAGTACTTACATGTGGAACAGAAATTTCGTGAGCACTCTTCAGTTTGCCAGAAAAAGGTATAACAAGATCCACTGGCTGTAGGTTGGAGTTAGACCAATTCAGACAGGAAATAAGATGCAAATTGTTAATAGTAAGAATAATTCCTCATTGTAACAACTTTGGAACCTCCATTGTGGTGGATTCGCCATTAGTGGCAGTTTTTAAATTCAGATTGGATGGTTTTCCAAAAGAGATGTAGTTTAACCAGGGTTATTGAACCTGAAGCAGGAACTAATACAGGGAAGTCCTATGGTATGGAGGAATTCAGACTAGATGATCACAATGGTCCCATGAAATCAATGATATAAATCTCTCTCTGGGGGCAGTCTGCCACCATGTAGATGCTAAGAAATAATTATATCAGCATGAGTTCCTAGTTTAATGGCCACCAGCCACCACATATTGATTAACAGATTTTAAACCTGCAAATGAATCTTGACCTATCAGTTACTCCTGGCCACTCTTATTTCAAGCTGTAGGCCCAACATTGCTGTGGGCTGCGCCATTGCCCATCATTTGTGATGTAGCTCTGCAGGCCACGGTCTCTTTTAGCCAGTCCCCCACTTCTTCCATGGGAAGTTAACTCCTGAAGGAGGAATTTAAGAGGAGAGGAAACTCTTCCAGGGAACCACAAGGGGGTATATGCTCAGGTGGTGTAAATGGACATAGTTCCACTGACTGCCAGTCTCCCAGAACCAGCTCTCACAGGACTTTCCTGTCCGTATCTCGATCCTCCACCTGCACTACTGTGACCTGTTTTCCGCTCCTTCCTACAACACACGTCTTTTGACAAATACGCAGAAGCATGGTCATTAAAACAAAAAGCGGGCCGGAGTTCAGCTCCACCGCTAAGTACTGAGTTAATGGTGTAACGATTAGAAAACTTGTTTTAAATGCAATACATTTAATTGCCAAATATCAAGCAACTTTACACCTTGACAAATTGTACCTGAATATGCCATTTGCAGTACTTCCAGCAAAAAATGTGTTCAAGTAAGAAATTCTGTTACACCCACAAAATGTAATTAACAGGCAATTTTTCAAGCAGTATTTAATCTATACATATGAAAAAAGCATCCAGGAAACAGAGCAATACACTCATTTACATGTGATAACTGTGCAGAAAGAATGAAAACAAACAACCCTCCTGAAATATATATATTAAAAACTAACCCAAGTTGTACTGACAACAGCACGTTGGCCTATTTTATACAATCATCCAGTGACACTGTTCAGTGATCACTGGCATTCAATTTAGATGCCATTCATCACCTAACTTTTCTTGGGAGCAGTAAGACCATGTCTAGCTAAGATTAGGAAGCTAAGGGCTACAGTATTTGCAAGGGGCTATTTTTCAGTCACAAAAATGTGTATTTATACACCCAACTCCATATATGTTTTGCACTTTATCCAGCCTTTTATCCAAGGATTACAAATACTCATTATGCCTCATAATCCCCCTGTGAGGTAAATAGTAGACCCATTTGACAGATGGATAAACTAAGGCACAATAGATTTTTCATGCAACCTTAATTAATTTTAAAACAGCCAAGCTCATTTTATATTCAACATCAATCATTTTTGACCCAAGGCCTTCTTTCCTTCTACTCCCATCCTTACGATAAACTCTTAGTGTCCTCTTTCCAGAGCCATTTCCTTTACCCTGTGAAGTCCTGCAACTGAGGCCAGCCTCAATTTAACAACAGCTATGGCTCCAAAATGATTTGCTCCAATTCCTGTCCCAGGAAGACTCACACTGAGTATTATCCCTGTGGCTGGTACTGTATTTCAGGACCTCAACATGTACAGTTAATTACTCCAATTAGGTACACCCCAGGAGGCACTATGACTCATACGCAATTCTTTCCCTGCTCCCTTGCTCCCAGGGGTTAGTCATTTACTTTTGGCCTATACCGTAATCAATTACTACTCTACTCTACCACCCAACATTGGCTCAGATACTTTGGCCAGTACATGGAGGAAGCAAATCTAATCCTCCACCTATTCTCAACTCCTATTTTGGGGAGGGAGTAAGCAGGTGAGTAGCCCCACTTAGCCCTGTTTATAAAGTCCCAGTAGCCTGCATAAGGGTGCAAAGGACTTCTTCCCTAGCATGGGCACACAGGCCAAGTCAGAATTTAGCTCTTTGTGGCTGGCCCCTAATTCTAGCATTCACAATCTGAAATATCCAGAGTTTGGAGTAGTTAGATCTTACTCAGAATTTGAATTGTGCAGTCTCGGCACCATCTAATAGTTCTAGCAGCTTCAGCACCAGAATATGAAATGGTTCTTAAAACACCAATATCACCCTGATAGAACTGGGGAAATTCTTTACAAACAGCTCCTTAAGGGTTTCAAGAGAGCAAAAGTCGAGCTTTCCTGTTCAGATATGGCTCATTACGGTAATGTGCAAGGAGTTAAAAGCCAAACAAAATAAAATGGTCTCTCCCAAGGAACCGGAGTATTAAAAGGGTTGTGAGGAACCGCAGCACTTTCTGTAAGTGTTTTAATACACGAGGGCTCTTTGGAGAGACAGGCTTCAACTATAATTGATGTCTCATGGCACTTAGAGAGTTAACATTTTAAATTTGGCCTTCCAAAGTGGCAAAAGTTAACAATTCTACTGAGCAGTTGTCAGTTTATCAGAGATGCCAAATGTCTGTAAGACTCGTACATGTTAAATCTGACATTTTGCAGTAGGCTGGATGGCTCAGTGGATTAATCACAGCCCTTTGGGATGCCACTTTCAATCCAAAATTGACCAGAGTGATTTAAAGTCTTAATGGATGGTTCAGAGCTACCAAATTAGCCAAAGGTAGTTACTTTCTGATCTCAAGGAGACAAGCTCTTTTCTCTTGCTATTAAGATAGTTCAAACATCAGAGCTTGAAAAAAAATAACCAGAGGAAGATGTTAAACTCTATTTTAAAGACTGAAAAGCTCTTGGTGCTTCTTCTTCAACTGTAATTTTCCATCAGCTTAACCTGAACATCAAGTGAACTAAAAAATGTTGCTATTAGACCCTTTCTGCTAGTTGAATGTGAAAATCTGAACAATCTTTACCCTTTTCCATGGCTTAATCTTACCTG
This sequence comes from Gopherus flavomarginatus, assembly GCF_025201925.1. NCBI lineage: Eukaryota > Metazoa > Chordata > Testudines > Testudinidae > Gopherus > Gopherus flavomarginatus. Next base: position 22,692,322 of record NC_066631.1, on the reverse strand, counting down.
ATGCTATCTTTTCTGTTGTGTAGTAGGGCTTGTAGCCTGTTCTGTCCCTTTCTCGCTCTCGATTTAATCTTTTGGTCAAGAGCAGTTCTTCAAGAAAAGAAAGAAACATTTTTGTCAGAGGCTTGTCCAAAGGGATGGTTGCTTCCATCTGGAAATCAATCATTTGATGGCTCAGTGGGAGCTGAGCATTTTTTTCATTAAGTTGTCCAGAGTAATTTCATCATCCTGGAATTTATTCCACTTTTGTCTTCTGCTCTGTCTGGTTGGTCCGAGTCTAGTTGCTTTAATATTGAAAGTTTAGACTCTAACCACGAGTGGACCTCTGCTGCCCATTGCATGAGGCTGTTTGCTGTATCGGTCTGAGGATGTGTCCCAAGTATTCATAGTTACTGGAGGCAGATTGGGGGTGGGGGGAGAGATAGCTCAGTGGTTCGAGCATTGGCCTGCTAAATCCAGGGTTGTGAGCTCAATCCTTGAGGGGGCCATTTAGGGATATGGGGCAAAAATCTGTCTGGGGATTGGTCCTGCTTTGAGCAGGGGGTTGGACTAGATGACCTCCTAAGGTCCCTTCCAATCCTGATATTCTATGATTCTTCTCAGTATTGTCCAAAGTTAAGGCCCCAAGGCTGAAGCCATGTAACTTCATATTAAAATAGGATGTTAACATATGTAGAGTTATGCAAGGACTTAAACATTTGCTGAACTGGGGCCTAAAATTTTAAGGATGTTAATGCAAGAGATAATACATTCAAAGTTATCACTGCTTTTACTCCTGCTGAATGGCACCTTATAGCCCACAGTCATTTAAGTCAACAAGACCCAGGAGTAAGGTAACATTCAGTGTAAGGGTCTCACATTCTGGCCCACAATTTGTAATGGGGTTTAAAAGAAGCTTGCATTGGCTGAGCATCAGCTGTCATTTAACTCTTTAAGGACTGCATGGAAGATCAGCTAGGAAAAATGTGCCTTGTGCCACATGGCCAAGAAACCTGCCAGGTAAGAGGAGGCTGGGCAAATTTAAGAACAGTTTTCTGATATAGCTGAATGTTACCAATAGGTGACATACATATCCAGCATGCCCTAATACCATGTCAATCCTCTTGCCGACCTCCTGAGGACCTGGTATAGCCCCTTTCCAATCAGGGTTACAAACCTGACACAAGTCAACTTGGCAATTACATTTACTGTTTTATGCTGATTATAATGGTTAGTGGTTTAATCTTGGAAGGTGCTAATGGGTATCCGTGGAGTAATATTAGTCCCTTGTTACTGCCTGCATCCTCCCCGCTTTGCTGTTACAACATGTGTCTCCCTGCAACGGTCATTTGTCTGAATCAAACACCAGGATGTATTTAGGATTGCACTGGCACAGGAAGGCTCCCAGCCGTAGCTGCCAAGGTAAATCTTTCGGCACTGGAAGATTTCTTGCTTTTTTACTTATTCTTTGCTCAAGCCTTTTCAACACAGAACCACTACTGCCGCTAGGGCAGTGTGACAAGGGGAAATCTGTGGGCAGTAGAGTCAAATAAAAAGAAGTGGCAGCCTGTAAAGAGTTAACAGGTCCCTGTCTGGTCATATGGCCATTCAGCAGAGTATAAAATGAAAGGAAGCTGGGTCACTAACAGCAGAGGTCTATCTTCCCCACTCCTACCTGCCTGAATCAGGGAAAGCCTCAGGGAATTAATGCCCAGCATTTTTCAGTTGATTTGTTTTTGTTTTATGGATAATAAAACAAGCCTAGAGGAAATGGCCTTAAGAGGACTAACGCTTGGAGCTTTACTTCCCTTCCCCAGCTGGTGAAACTACCTGTCCATTTAGAAGCAGGTTTTACAGTGGTACTGCTTGGTTGTCTAGCTATCCAAGCCCCCAGAGACTGCTGGTTCTGTGGCTCTGGAATTCTTCCAGGATCCCACAGTGGGTGACCAATAGCAAAATAGCCACTAAATCCTCTTCAGCAGCCATGGAGGCCAGCACAAGTGATGAGCCCCACAGTAAGGCATCTGAGGTAAGCATCTGTGTGGCCTCTGATGAGCAGAAGGCCTCTGTTACGGATCACGAGACAGATGAAACTCAGCCACAGAGGGAGGTGCAGCTACTCGAGAGGCAGCCTGAAGAGACAGAACCTGATTCTCCTCTCACATTGGTGTCACTCCATTGACTTCATCTGAGTTACTCCAGATTTACACCAGCTTAACTCCGATCAGAATGTACACCACAGAGAAAAATAGCCAAAGACAAAATATCTGGGTCACGCCGACTAGGCTGAAAGTATTGAGTGGGGAAGCTACAGTGAATTTCTTTATCAAATGGTCACTTAATCTTCTGCAGCTAGATTTTGGTCACTGTGCTCTGGTAGCCAGAGTACCAAAGTAAATACATCACTGTCCTCCAAGATTACTCAGCCCCATTATTCAAAGGGCCACCCTTGAGCTTCTGGCAGTTTAAAAAACAAGCTGAAGGAAAATGTCATACTCAGGAAAGATGCTGGCTTGGCACCCCTGGAGAGCATACACTAGCTTTACCCCACATTATCATGCTAACTTGCCTCAGCCCTGTCCATTGGAGAAGGTAATTGGCACTCCAGAGCCACTCAGGCTGGATGTCTCTGCTCACACCAGCAGCAAAGTTGCCACTTAGTGCTAACTACGGTGGTAGTATTTTCTGTGCGATATGGATGCCTGTCCAATAGGAACTGGGCTGAGACTACCATCTCCTTTCCTAAAGGCCACTGGTGAGCTTGACAGATGGTAGGGATTTGATCCTATCGGCATTTTAACAGGTCTACGGAAGCGATGATCTAAATGCACCAAGCCACACTCCACCCTATCCTGTGCACTGCCAACATTTTTAAAGCTAATCCCCATTTTAACTAGAAAGGCTGCCCATTGGCCTCTTGGAGCCAACATATTATGAGTAGCAGCTGCTAAGTCTAATGCAAATCGCAACCCCAAGCACCAAAGAGTTAACTGAAATGGCAAGATGCATTCATTAAAACCCATGCAACTCTAAGTCTACATGAGGCACAACTCTGCAGAGTGGACAGTGGGGTGGTTCCAGGAAGGTCACTAGGTTGTTATGCTAGAACAAACCGACTCTTGAGGAGCACAGCCGAAGTGGCAAATTGCCATGGACAAACTTCTGAGGCAGGAGTTATGAGAAAGAGAGAGGGATGTAGGGGCAGAACCCTCCAGCGGAGGTGGGTAGGAATGGCTTCCTAGCACATTCAGTATCTTGGGTGATGAATACGCTTAATATGAATGGTGCCGAGAGATAGTGAATGTATCACAAATCTCTGGGAGGAAGAAATCCTCCTGCCTATCATGGCACAAAGTTTAGACCAGGGCTTAGAAAATTGAAGCTTGGAATCAGCATGGGGATGAACACTCCATGAAGCTGTAGGTTTCGAGTCAGGAACTGATTGCCTGGAGTGCCAGGTGAACATCACTACTTTACTGCCTGGAGGTAGGGATGGGAGGTGTTACACAATATACAGTACCAGAAACCTTTCAGACAACAACTGGTTGAGAAGCCACATGAAATGACACCCACTGAAGTATGAAACCTCTATTATGTTATGACCCACATGTGAAAGTACAGTTTTCCCTTTGCATTTTTTTGTGTGCACACGCCCATCACAATGAAGTATCTAGGTGCAAGATTTCAAAGGAAAGCTCTGTGATTTTTACTGCTGCCTTGAGGTGATGGCAGAAACATTAATTTAATCAGGCCATCTACGTTAAAAATGACAAAGCAGTATTTAACCATCCCTGAAAACTCCTCCGAGCCTCTATTAATATTGACTGTGCAACTGTATAATCCATGTGTGCGACCATTTTAATGGTAACTCCAAGGTGAAACAGGCTGTGATGCCATGCATCAAGGTACTGTCAGAAAATTAGTGCTGCAGCCAAAGAGACAGAATACAGCAGGAAATGTCCACAGCTATTTGTAGGGAAGGTGGAGTCTGTATTTTTTCTGTGGGTTTTTGCTTCTTTGATTTTTCCATTTTTAAAAATAACTAAAAGAATAAAAAAGTGGAAAAAACCCAGTGCTTTTTGCTAGAATCTGCAAAAAGAACAGGGAGTACTTGAGGCACCTTAGAGACTAACACATTTATTAATAAATTTATTAAAATGTATTTATAAATGTGTTAGTCTCTAAGGTGCCCAAGTACTCCTGTTCTTTTTGCGGATACAGACTAACACGGCTGCTATTCTGAAATCTTTGATAGAATCTGTAATTTTTCCTAGAGATTTTGTTTGTCCAGTTCAGTTAATAAAATACTGAACAGGAAACAGAGAGAATTCCCTTTAGTTGAAGAGAAATGTGGAAATCTGTCGTTGCCTGCATCTCTGAGCTTCCAACCTCGACATGTGTCACCAGTCTGACAGACTGGCTGGTTCCTGGCTTTGGTATTTCATATTTATTTTTTATCCAGAGAGATATTCTAGATATGGGCCCTGATACTGCAAAGACTTATGCATGGTGCATCGAGAGCAATGATACAAGAGCACTCACAGGGTATAAAGTTGAGTGAGCATGGAAGTCTTTGCAGGATCAGGGCCGCGATTATGTTTTTGAACTGGCTCAAGTGACTAGAAACAATTTCCTGTTCCACTGTAGCCTTCACATCAGTGGGTACTGCACGTGTGGACTTACATCCATACCCATTTATGTTAGACACTCTCAGGCACCACAGAAGTGATGTAAGATTTATTGAGGAAAGAAGAAAATAAAGACGTAGCGGTGAAACAGCTATTGGACTTTCTCTCATAAGCTGTTAGGTAACATGGACACTATTTTCTCTGTAGCATCTTCTGAATGTTGCCTGCAAATGCCTCACTCTCCCTGTTCCTAACTATTTTTAGCACAGCTAAAAAGTCCCCAAACAGAACCTAATTATCTCAGCCGGAGATGTCAGGAGAGCTTAGAGCTGAAGTAGGTATCTCCCTGCTCAAAATATTAAAATCGCTGTGTGTGTTAAAAGGAAAGTTACCGCACAGAGTTTTGCTACAGAAATTTGAGAATTCTGTTGAACTAGTGGGAGAGATTTCTGCAATGTCTCTATTGTGGAACAGAATAAGTCACATGAACCCACAAGACTTTAACTTTCAATCCTTAGGACTGAGCAAAATAAATCCGTTTTAAATAAAGCCCTGTTGCTTTTCCCCTTGCAGGGGATGCGGCTAAAAGTGCCTATTAGCACTAATGCAATAACATTAAAAAACAAGCAGTTCACACTAGGACACAGAATCAGCCTACAATCATCCCCACTGGTTTGGAGCGACCATTAGGAAGCCCACATGTACGTACTCGCCCTCTTTGAGATGTTATTCATGAACGTCCAAGGATTCTCATGCAAAGCTTATTTGAAATGGCATTAGCAGGAGGCATTAGAGCTCCAGGCCATTGATTCTGACATCACTTAAAAAGGGCAGGTAACAGCTGGGCCACCCCGGCAGGAGTGAAAAAGACAAGTAGGTCCATGACCCCGACCTCAAACATGTTGCTGTGGCATTCTGTTAAGAAATCTGTCTCCCAGAGTTTGGATTGCAGACACTGCAGGGGAATGTTTACCTTAAAAAGAAATTCCGTTTGCACAGCGTGTTTCCTGGCAGTTGCAAAATTCATCATGATTAGGTTTATATCCGAGCATATGTAGATATTAAAACAGAATCTATGTTTACAGCCTAAATGATCTGATAGGTTCCCACTGAAAAAGCCACTAACTTTTAAAAGGTGACAATTCTTACAATAATGCCTCATTTTTGGAAGGGAAGCAAGGCCCAGTGCAGACCCAGGGGGTGAGGAATTCCAGGCTCACTAGTTTACGGCAAGTTGCTTTGGCCAAAAGTTTCAAAGGTGCTCAACTTGAGCGAGCTAGGACTCAATTTTCAGATGGGCAGCACCTCTGACCTCCCACCAACTCCGACAAGACTTGTGGATCGTAGAAATGTAGATAGATCATCTAGTCCAGACCTCTGCACTGAGGCAAGACCAAGTATTATGCTCAGCCTCTCTCAAAACCAGACCCTATGTTTTGTAAAGGACCGCTCCGTGCAACCAAAATAATACTTTATTCGTAGGACAGAAGGGTATGGGAGCCTGCTGCTTTATTCAGCTGCATCACAACAAACAGAGTTGGGGAAAGGTGGAAACTCCCCTTAACGAAACAGGAAGTAAGAAAGGAGAGGATTATGGCTCCTCCTCTAGTAGTCTGGGTAAGCCAATTAACACTATTATGACCCCTTTACTACATCATGAATTTCAAGCTGGTCATCCAAAATTAGTGACCGCCTTTAAACTTGTGGGTCTTAATCTCTCCATCTCTTCCACAAGGGTAAAGATACACACTTCTCTACAAGGGCCTTTGGAGATGAGAAGAGCTAGAGTGATACGTACCACTATTTTATTAGTATTTACTTCTAATATCATCATCAACCAGGTTACCCACCACGATAACTCAGAGGGTCAGTTTCTGTTCCTGGATTCACTTACGCAACCCCATGGATTTTGGCTTGGTTGCAAGGTCTAACGGAGGATAAAATTAGTTCCAGTACAATGGCTGCAGGTACTCATTATTCTGTGAAACTCTTTAATTCTCTAAAGCAGCTAAGTGGTGTTCATTGTATTTCAAGAGGTGCATTAGTATGAGAAAAAAACACCATGTTGCGCCAGATAATATGCCCCGTTATTTTGCTAACACAATAGAGGAACCCATAGTTCTCTTGGCACTGATACTAAATGAATGGTAAGTTCATGTTATCTGAAAGAAAAAGTAAAAATAAGTGCTAACGCTGAGAATAAATCAGACCACAAGATTACTTGCAAGTCTCTGGTAAAAATGTTTTAATCAACTAACTCAGCTAACAACACAGGGAAGTGCTTCAGAGGTTAAGATTGCAGTTCAGTAGTCTAGTGAGAAAACATACGGAATTATTCAAAACATGCAATTTCATTTCTATTTCTTGGCTCAGATCAAAAGCTGAAGATGACATGCATGGTTTTTGTCTTCCTTCCCCACATGTGCTATTTCCAACAAAATAAAAGTTAATGGAATAGTCACAGTCAGACAAACAAGCTACTTACCAAGGAATTACATTGCTAGGTAAAGTTTATGGCCAGACTATGATGTCCAGAATAACCCATCTAAAAGGAAGATGGCACTCAGGAGAACTGGGTTCAATTCTTCGCTTGGCCACATACTTCCTCTGTGAGCTTGGACAAAGACTGTGAATCTCTCTGTGTCTATTTCATGGCAGCATTGTGAGGATAAATCAATCAATAAGTGCAAGGTGCTCAGAAGCTATGTTTGAAAGCCCCAGAAAAGCCCATAAAAGAAATGCTCCAGATTTCCATAGGCGTCAATGAGATCAGAATCTGTCTCTTAAATCTGTAAGGACTCAATCCAGTTCCCTCTGAAGTAAAAGGGAGGCTTTCCATGTATTTCGATCAACACTGGATTGGACCTTAAAGAGGGGAGATGAGTAGCTTGAGTAACTCAGCTCTGATGAGGCCCCCGCTGCAGTACTGTGTCCAGTTCTGGGCACCTCACTTTAGGAAAGATGGGGACAAACTGGAGAGAGCAACGGAAATGATAAAAGGTTTAGAAAACCTGACCTGTGAGGAAATGTTAAAAAAGTTGGACATGTTTAATCTAGAGAAGAGAAGACTAAGCGGGACCTGATAAGCATCTTCAAATATGTTAAGGGCTGTTATTCAGAGGATGGTGATCAATTGTTCCCCATGTCCACTGAAGGTAGGACAAGAAGTAATTGGCTTAATCTGCAACAAGGGAGATTTAGGTTAGAGATTAGGAAAAACTTCCTAACTATAATGGAACTGAAGTTCTTAAATATTCTTCCAAGGGAAGTTGTGAAATCCCCATCATTGAGGGCTTTTAGGAACAGGTTGGACAAACACCTGTCTGGGATGGTCTAGCTGTATTTGATCCCACCACAGCACAGCAGGCTCGACTTGATGACTTCAAGGTCTCTTGCAACCCTGTATTCTATGTACATTTTGAGGCAGTGTCTGATCTCCCTCACACCAGTGTAAATCAGGAGTAATTGACTGATGGCAAAGGAGTTACACCAGTTTAACAACCGTGAGAGATCGGAATCAGGCCCTCAGCCTGCCTCGGACACAGAAGAGTTCTCATTCACCCTTGTCAAGTGAAGATTTCCTGTTACTTATTTTTGCACGTTATTGAAGAGTTCCTGATCTCGGTAATAGATTCACATAGTCAAGGCCAGATGGGACCACTGTGATCATCTACTCTGACCTCTATTATCAGATTTCTGTTTCCCATGCAGGTACTTACAGGCTGTGATCAAATCACTGCTTAACCGTCTCTTTGATAAGCTAAATAGATTGAACTTCTTCAGTCTCTCTCTCTAAGGCGTGTTTTCCAATCATTTAATGATTCTCATGGCTCTTCTCTGAGCCCTCTCCGTTTTCCAACCAGTGTATTCAGAAGTAACTCTGTTGAAGTCAATGGCCTCATGAATTACACACCTGGAAATCTGTTTTCTATAACGCAGCCTCTGCTGGAGGAAGTTGTTTTATGGTGGGGAGGCAGCAGAATTTGGATGATAAATGATGTTGAAGAGGATACCAGACTAGGTGGCCCAGTGGACTCGCCATAGCCAGTCACATTATCCTGCTCAATTCCTTTTACAGTATCATTAGGGATTCTGTCATTAGAGCAGGGCATAAGGCCATAGTATTAATCTATATCCCTTGATTTTCACCCATAGGGGCACCTTGGCATGTCAAATGATCACACCTCAGAGCCAAACTGAGCATCTAGGGTGCGAATGGTATGATACATCTCATGTCCCTTTGCACAGCACAGGAATAACAATCATTTAATTTACATAGGGCTTATTTTAATAGTATTCCAGGAAATTTAGTATCCCAGGCTCAACAGACTGAAAATATACAGAAGTAAAATAACTATTCCTATAGAGAGAACTTCTGTGGAGCCCTGATCAGTTTGTGACTTCAGGTAGGCAAATATTGTGTCTATAACTGGGATAAATCAGGCTGAGCTGAACATCTTCATGTAGGCCACTTACTTTCTGGTAAGACACGCAATTGCCTCCCCCTGTGAAAATTATGGTAGAGAGAAGTACAGCTGCTTTTATATCAGAGCCAACAGATTGGTTCTCTATTCCCCTGCCCCACCTCAACATATATTTAAGCAGCGAACCCAAATCTAAGCAGGTACTTAGCAGGTCAAATTACCATCTGGACTTGAGTATGTCTTTGGAGACTGGGAATCCAAGCAGCACTCCTTCCTAGACCATCTCCATGGGTCAACTTTATTCCTGAACATACAAACCCTTATATAGGTAGCAAGCTTCACCCTTGTCCAGAGGATGCACACAAGCCCTAAGTCTCCCTTGCTGACTTGTGCTAGTGAATGTCCTCCGTGCCTTTACTCATGCAAGTAATCTCATTGAGTGTAATGAGAGTCCAAGTTAGCCGCATGAGTAATGGTTGCCAATGAGGCCCTGCTGTGATAATTTCCTGTTGTATCCCTCTGCTGCCACTTTAGTATATTAAACCAGCATTGCAGCCAGGCTGGACCATTGCTCACTTTCATCCGATAGCTTGAAAAGCTTCAGAATCATGCTCAAGAAATGTCAAAGGCAAATGAGACGGTACCACAGAGCAGTGGAAAGCAACAGGTGAAAATCATTGCTTCATTGAATGTCGCCTTGGCACCAGCCGCAAAAGCAGCCGTGAGTGTATCAGACTGCTCCAAACACACAGCAACAGAGAATGGAATGTCACAATTAGGGGGACAAAATACCATCCCTGCAAAAATGATCAAAGTTATGATGGCTTCGTTTGTGGCTGGAATTCTAGCAGCACCTGCAGATCCTAACCAGATCAGGGCCCTGTTGTGCGAGGCTCTGTACAAACACACACAGCAGGAGACAACCTCTGCCCCAAAGAATTCACAAGCTACACAGCCAAGACAAAGGGTGGGGAAGCAGAGAAACAAAAATGACTTGCTATGGGTCATACAGCAGATAGGGAGAAGGGAACCCAGGTCTCCTGAATCCCAGTTCAGTGCCCTCTCCATATTGCCTGTCAGCAAATGCAAAATAAAGGGGCAAGATGTTGACCAACTGAGCCCTAGGCACCTTGTCAGAATGTTGTTCCCCCTTGTTGTGTGCCGTATATATCTGATTTACGGCAGTCCTAATAGGTTCTGAAATCCAGGCTCTCCCAGTGATTAGCACGACAGATTGTTTAGATTGATGAGCCGCTGCAGCTTTGGATGGCTTCAGAGGGGATGAGAACAAACATTTCAGGGGCAATCATCAGTCCCAGAACAGTTTCCTTTGTCATTTCTCCTGGAAGTTTGGTCCATTCCGAGCTCTCCTTCAGCCTAGAAACAGAGCAGCCAGTGACAGCTAAAACACCACAGTGCCATCTAGCTCAGCGAAAGCACACAGGGCCGGCTTAAAGAAAACCCCAGCCATCTCGCTGCCTGACAAATAAAAATCCCTGCCTGGCTGAGAAGGGGGATAATTAACAACGTGCTTTCCAAGTGAGGTTGCCACTAATGACCGCTTTCCAGAAAGTTGACCCACCCTCTCGCCGAAACGCGATCAATGAATCAACGCACGGGGCTCTGAAATCAACCGCGCTCTGCGCTAAGGGGCAAACGGAGCCTAAACAGGCAAATAAACGCACTGCCCTTTCAATACACATAAAATTTATGGTTACTGCAATATTTCAGCAGAGGCACTTTTTGAAGGCAGAACGGTCCGCAGAGCAATTAGAATGAAAAAGAGTTTGGGCTGCCTTTCGCTCGGCAGCTCACTTCTCTGTCACCGCGGGAAATTTATGCTGCTGCAGAAAGCCTGCATTAAAGGGCTGGAAGGAGGGAGCTTGCCCTCCAGCTCTCTGGATCTTGCAGTGGTCAGAAGTTTCTCTGAGGTGCCAAAAAATTATGTAGTAAAATGACAAGCCGTTATGAACACCATTAGGAATAATAATGAATACCAATAATAATAAAAGCCTTCTCTTTCCCCCTACCAGTAAGGCTGTTTCTTTCCTCTCTCCTGCACAGTGGTAGCTGTAGACTATGTTTTCCACAGGGGAACTCTCCACAGCATTTTGCTTTAAGCCACGAGTCCTGGCTTGCACTGTGGTTTCTTTACCCCTCCAGCTTGAGAACAGGCCTCTCGCTCCAGTTCCAGTGATTAAATTGATTTAAGGAATTAAGCATCTGAATAGCCTGGCCTCCCTCCCTGATTTCCTTCCCTGTTTCGGAGGAGGCAGAGATTCCACTTTCCCTGGTGGGTTTCTACAACTAGTTACCACTAGTTTTGTATTAATACCAGACAAGTATCCCCCATCACACAAATATCGTGGTTTGGCTCTTTTTGGGGCAGATGGCAGGTTAGACAACCAGAAGTAGGCCCAAGCCTCAGTTTGGATCATATTAGGTGGAGACAAGATAATTTAGGCTTCAATCCCGCAAACATTTACACATCATGTTAGCCGTGTGTCTAGTTTCATCACTCCAGTGGGATCATTCACTTATTTAAAGTGAAGAATGTGCTTAAGTGTTTGCAGGATCGGGGCCTAATCTGTATTGAATGTCCCTGCTAAGACTACCAACAAACGGGAGCTACCATCAAATGCAAAGGTGATTGAATTGTTTTTTTAATTCAGACAATTGCTCACTAAGGAATAAGTCTACCAGCTCAGTTCTCCTGATCCACAGCTACTAGCTTGTAGTTGCTATTCACCTAGAATGGCTTTGAACTGGTGACCTAGTGGGGAAAGGCTCATTAACCCATCACCCATCTCCTAAACCATACCAGCTTTCTTGTCCGTCACAGCTGCCATTGCTCTATTACTGTAATCAAGGCAAACATGACACCAACATTGTCATTTTTTGCCCAGCTCTGTTTCAGGAAAGCTTAGGGGTGGGTGGGGGATTTTTTTGCATCAAAAACAGCACTTAGGAGGACAGCACTCTCTTTCAGCTCAGGTACGTTTTAACATGGCTGACTGCTCCATCCCATACGGAATAGTTCTGCTCACAGTTAATCACAGCTACACTTCTGGCCATCTTGCTCTATGATGCCATCCCCAGAAACATGAGAGTTTTGCAGCGTCCAGGATCAGCACACAGTCCTGCAAACTGACCACATTATAAACTTCAATCAAGCAGAAACACAGCAAGCAAGCAGAACAACAAACAAAGGATACCTGCATCATAGCTCCTTCTAGTGAAGAAGCAGTTATATTGGTATAAACATGCTAGATAAGCTTATTCCCATATGGGAAGGGGAATAGGCTATACTGGGATAAGGCAGTTTATACTGATACAACTGTGTCCACACTAGGGGTTGCACTAGTATAACTGCACCAGTAAAAGATTACACCACTATCCAACAGAGTGATATCAGTACAAGAACTGTGTTAGGACCAGTCCTTGTTTGAGCAAGATGTTGCTTCGTGGGACTGGCTTTAATGACACTTTATATTACGAACCCTCCCCAATATCACACCCAAGAAGTGCAGTCCCTTGGATGCTTTGCTGGCACATCTTCACGGTGCATTGTCCTCGATCTTGGCTTGGAATTCTACACCAATAAAGGGCCAGCAGAAGCAGGGACGACTCCAGGCACCAGTGCTCCAAGCGTGTGTCTGGGGTGGCAAGCCATGGGGGGCGGCCTGCCGGTTGCTGTGAGGGCAGCAGTTAGGCAGCCTTCAGCGGCATGACTGCGGGAGTTCCGCTGGTTTCGCGGCTTTGGTGGATCTCCCGCAGAAACGCCGCCGAATCCGTGTGAGCAGCGGACTGCCCGCAGGCTGCCTGACTGCCGTGCTTGGGGCGGCAAAAAACATAAAGCCGCCCCTGAGCAGAAGATGTCATGTCTTTCACCTGTCAGAAATAAATGTTGTGACCGGTGGAAGTCCATTACCTTCAATAATGTTTCGGACTGTGGGGATTGCTATGTGTCCATCTCTGCTGCAGATCAAGAGAAGAACAAGGTAATCTTGCACCGCTGCTTAAAACTCATCCCAACAGTGAGCGTTCAGGCTGTCTTACATGGCACCCTTTTAAACGAGGCTCAGAATGTTATTAGGGAAGGAAGAGAGAAAGACCAGCAGTGAAAAGCAAGCACAGAGGAGACAAGGGAAAAGAAAGGTGTTTTCACTTTCCTGGCTCCATTTAAAAACAAAAATTGATTTGAAAGTCAGCCCTGCCCACTGGAAAATACAACTGCAGAATAAGAGGGGCAGCTTTTCCCTTCAGAGTGATTTGCATCACTCACCTGGGGCAGAAGCACCTTGACATCCCAAGAGTGGTAAGAAATTCAATAGCACCAAGAAACCAGGGGTCTCCAAATAAATAATAGAGACTGCATTACTTTAGCCTCTCCCCAGCTCACGAGCACTTGGAACACTAGTCTCATGCATTATCTGTTTTTTTCCCCTCTTACCTCTAAAACAATATTTAAAGGGGAGCCAGAATGCATCTTTCTGCACTGCTGGTAAAAATAGGAGTTGATTTGACCTGTTCTCTCCTGCATACCCACACACGGTATGTATACCCATAAGTTGTTTCCTTGTCGAAGACTTAATTGCCTGAGATATTTAGTATGCACAGTTATTGCTTACAAATGAGATGTTTCATGCTGCTTGCACTCTTTTAGAGGGGGGAAAAATACCCATGATCGATAAATCAAGTTTAACAATTCTCTACCCCCCTCCCTTTTACAGGAAAGCAGCCTATTTCTCCCTTCCTCCCCCCCGCCCCCCAAATCATTGTTATATTATCTGTGTGAGCCAGGCATTGGCAAAGAAAAAAATTGACAGGACATTCTGAAAGAATTTAATGAAGTGGCTCCAAATATTGTATCAAAATAAATGAAGTGAATAATGCAAGAGCTCATTCCAGGTCCCTTCTACAACAATAACTATTGTGAAAGCAGCACATTCGAGGCGATGGAGATGGATGGATGAATACGAAGGTGCCACTCCGGCACATTACAGAGCGGGAAACAATGGCAACCTGAATTGCTATATTTAATTTCAGTAATTCTTGGAGTCTGGCAGCGCTGGAAGAAAACAGAAGGAGGTAAAGAGGGAGGGAGGGGAATGACTCTCGGCCTTTCTGATCTCAATGGACTATTTGCCTTCCGATGACGTGAGGTATGAGAGGAAAAGGGCTCGTTCTGTGTCTGCACGTTTTAACTCTGCTGTGAACCTGCTATGCATTTTGAACAGTTCATTGAAGGCTGTCAGCGGGGAGAACTGGGCTCCAGCCAACAGGAAGAAACTCACTTGATAAAGTCATCACTTCCATTTACGAGTTATCTGCCTTCCCCTGAAGAATACAAAGTGAAATGTAACAGAGATGGCCTCCCACTGGAGTGTGAGGATTGGGCCCTTACCAGGGCCAGCTCAGGGTTCTTTGCTGCTCCAAGCAGAGAAGAAGAAGAAAAAAGCTGTGATCAGCAGCACTTAGGCAGCAGCTCAACCGCGTTGCTTCGTTCCTTGGCGGCAATTCAGCGGTGGGTCCTTCGCTCCGAGAGGGACTGAGGGACCCGCCGCCGAAGACCCGGACTTGCCTCCCCTTCCCATTGGCTGCCCCAAGCACCTGCTTCGTTCGCTGGTACCTGGAGCCGGCCCTGGCCCTTACAAAGCTGAGATTGAGAACTCAGGAGCAAGCTCAGACCTACTAGCAGGTAGAATTGGCTAATCTCGCTGCTGACTAGGCCTATTCAGGTGGGTCCCCCAGGCCTGCCCAGAGCTTCTTGCAGTATTGGGTGCTTAGGCCTCAGCCAGGGCTCTGCATGGGCCTAGGGGGCCATGCTAAGCCCTGATTCCGCTTGTGAACAGTCTTATTGATATCACTGGGGCAGGATCTGCCCAGATTGAGGCCTTGGGTTGGACATGGAGCTGGGTTAAATTTTCCAAATGTTGACATAAAACGAGTTAGTGGCTTTTCCACTGGTGCTGTTTGGATGGGATCATTTCACTGGAGATAACTTCTGCGCCGCTTGGACCTGACCTTTCTCTTTTGCTGCCCGTTTGGAAAATACCCAAGTGACACTCGCAGAGTGTATTTACTTGGGCTGTTTGTACACAAAGGACTTTCCCAAGGTGGCCTCCCAGCTCTGAGAACTGAGCATGCTGACTAACGGCTGCAGAACCAGCAGGGCCGGCACATGAGTGCAAACCTTTGGTTTCAGCTTGTTTCAGTTTCCTACAGGCATGTCATTAAGACCGACGCTTGAGTTGTGGGCACTGGCAAGCTGCGTGCCAGCTGTACCTATTCCCATTTCAATAGGTTTAGGGCATGGATGAGTGCAGAAACTGGGATATTCCCTCCATTGCCATGGGCCCATAGGAGCGGGTCTCAGTTCGCTTTTAGGAACCGCTGATCATTGCCCTGATGAATTCTTGCTGACCACATCCCTCGGGAGAGTGGAGTCTGTGTCATTTAATTCTCCCCCATGCCCCAAGCTTTGCAGATGTCTACTCTGGAGCATATTGCTGCTTCCCAATATCAACCACGCTGAAGGCTAAAAAATCCACCCACTGGGGATGCCTTTCTAAGCTTTCCCTTATACTCTGAGTGGGTGGCAAGAGCGGGAAACATGCCACTGAAAGGGAGCGCAGAAATCTAAGGCACAGGGGACTCATTCTCCCTTCTGCCCACTTCTCTTTGCACACCTTCCCTTTCCCCTCCTCTCCTTCTTTTACCCCGTCCCTACCATTCTCTCCTGAGCCACTGATGAGTAGTTAAGGAGAATGTGCCCATGTGAACGCATGCATCGTCACCAGTATTGCACCCATTTATGCCAACTGAGGCTCTGGCTCATACACACCATGTCGATTTTTAGAGAGGGAGCTGAACCTAAATCCCAGGACAAACGCCCCTGAAACTTTGGAAGTTGGCTTTGAAACCTGGATCTAACTCCAAATATTGGGCCTCTCCTCTCATGAACCAACCCTGAGGCAAATGCTTCCAGATCTCCAAGCAGTTTGAAATCAGGATCAGAATTTGGCAAGCCCATCTCTAACAGTAACCAGCTGTGACGGCACAGATCATTCTGAGTCCTGGTGTGGAATCAGCTGCAGAAGCTTGTGCACTCTGAAGGTTACTTTTGCTTGTAAACTTTCCTTCACCCCTGAGCATCCGAATCACATGCCTCAGGGCCTGAGGTTTATAGCCAGAAAACAAATGCAAACTCTCACTACACTCTGAATCAGAGTCACCCCTTGGGCTGGCCAGCAGGGCCGCCTCCTCTTCCTTGGAGGCAGACCCCTTCCCATAGTCAGCCCCTGTAAATCGAGTGTTTCCTAACCCTATTGCATTTTGCTGCCAGCTTTACTCACAAATTCCTTCCTTGCACAGATCAGGCTAAGAACCTTAATATTCCTGCAATTTCAGAAAGAGGATTTCCAACAAGCATTAGGAAAATTAAACTTCTCAAGGACTGTCTCAATCCGACAAGCTATTTCAAGCTCTTCAAAGTACAATAAGTGAAAATATTAAAAGGTGAGAGAGGGTGATTATAATAAGCGGAATGATGAATAAGAATAGAAACCAGGGCATCTCATGTCTCTATATTGTTGTTAAGGCTCCCCGCCTGCACAGGATGCGATGCTGTAACCTCCCACCCTTCACCCCCATCCAAAGCAATAGGATGGTACCAATATAGTGTGGCATCTCCCCCTGAAAGCTCTGTGTTGCTACAGCATTAAACGTGCCTGAGTGCTAACCCTCCCTGGTAACAGACTGGGAGGCTTTGATTAGAACCGTAACTTTTCCCAAAGGACATTTAATCTATAGATATAAATCACTTGGGAAAGTCCTTTGTTCTGTTCAGAAGTCAATAGAACCAAGCAGAAGCATGTAACCAGCTAAATAGCACAGACCCCTCCAAAGCCAAGGAACAAGACAGAGATTCAGCTGAAATGTGGACTGGTCTGGGCTGTACCTGAGACTGCAAGGCTAATAACAAGGTGATTTTTTCAGGTCTGGTATTTGTATTCTGGCCAGGACAAGGAACAGAGACTCTGCAGTACACAGGCCCAACTCTCCCTTTCATTATCTCAACAGGGACACCTACAAAATAACCCTGTGTTCCATGCAGCACCAAACCCAATGTTTGTTTTCATATCCACTTGAGGCTAGGCGGATGGGCAGGCCGACAGAAAAGCTGCACCCACAGCCCATCTTGTTGCATTTGTCTCTCCAGCCTCCTGAACCCTTCTTTTCTTTCTCCCCTATGTTTTTAAAAGTCTTACCTGCAGCAGAACAGAGTCGCTTCCTGCCTCCAGACTCTTCATCACTGAATTCAAAATGGAGGACAGGCTATTTATAAAGTGGGTGACTGATGTAGGCGGGGCTATGGAATGGGGTGGAGCTAAGCTTCATATATAAGGCTATGGTTCAGAGGGCAATTAGTCTGGGGGTTAGCTTTAAAAGAGGGAGGATTTAGACTGTGATTAGCTCTAGTTGCTGAAAGCCCCTTTATTTTTTCGCAATGTGCAGCCCTGGAGCTTTGAAATTCCACCTGTTTCAGGCCCTGTGATTAGTACTGAGTAATTACTGATCTGCTTAGCTAGCACACTTGTTCTTTCTCTCTGCCTTTGTCCTCCTAACAGGTTCTCCTTTCCCTCATTCTCTTTTATGAATCTTATCCTTAAATCTCCTGGGTTACTCTCTTGAGTAAGCCCCCTTTCATGTAGCTACTCAGTGCTTGCCAGCTTGCACTGCATGGTCTTATAGAAGAGTATGGCACTGACTCCATACAGTACCAGGGGAAAGCAAACATTTACAGCAACCAATTAAAATCCCATTAATCACAGAGGGACTGCGTTACCTCACTGCCGTGCTGTGATAAATCTATCTGCATATGGACTTGCAGCCTAGAGAAAATGCCTCTTCAGCTGTGTGAATTGGTCTTGCAAATGACATTTTATTGAGTGCTGCTCTAAAGCCATATTCCAGATTGTGCAGACAGCAAGGTACGGTGCTAAATCTAATCAATGCTTGGGATCTTTCAATAACACAAACTATTTTGAGTCAAGTCATGGCAGCTTAATATTATTTGCTTAAGGAAAGGACACAAAAGGGGCTGGTTTGACCTTGGGACAGAACAGAAAGAATGCCAAATGCTAAGAGGAAAGCTATTGATTAGGTCTGAGTGGGATGAATGATGAAAGAAAGCTGTAAGATGGTATAAATGGCAGAGAAGAATAGAGTGATTCTGGATTTCTGGCATGAAGATAAAAGGACAGTAGGTACCCACAGTCAGCTGGACAGAGGGGATCCACAGAGAAATGCAGGCATGGTGGAAGTGTCCAACCCAGGAAGAGACTCTCTCCCCTTCTTGGCCTTTAATTTCCATGATGCAAACTGCCAAAGCTATGTAATCCCTCCCCCCGCCCTACATCAGCTACCATTAAATGTGCTCAGCTTATTTAGGAAAATGGCTAACACAGTGACCTTTGAAAAGCACAGCACTTTTTTCTCTCTCTCCTTCTCTCTTTTTTTTTTTTTGATCAGAGAAATCAGTCAGGGCTTGATTCTCCTCAGACTCACCCCGGTGCCAATCTGGATTAACCCCTCTGAAATCAACCAGGGCCCAGGGGTGTAGGTGAGGGGAGTCTTACCCTTCCATTACAAATCGCTCCCTGCCCTCATCCCAAACTAACTGTTTTAGGAGCAAAAGCTTCTATTACTTGTATTTCAGTAGAACCTACGTGCTCTAGCTGAGATCAGCTAGATGCCGAACAAACTCATAGCAAGAGACAGTCTCTGCTCTGGAAAGCAGACAATCTAAATAGAGAAGGTGATAGGGGAAAGAGACACAGACAGGGCTGCCTAGAGGGGTGGGGGCAAGTGGGGCAATTTGCCCTGGGCTCTGCAGGGTCCCCCAAGAGAATATACCATCCTATAGTATTGCAACTTTTTCTTACGGAAGGGGCCCCCGAAATTGCTTTGCCCCAGGCCTCCTGAATCCTCTGGGGCAGCCCTGGACAGAGAAATGATGTTCCCACATCACCTGGCAGCTCAGTGGCAGAACTAGGACTAAAGAGGTCTCCTGAGCCTCAGGCCAGTGCTGTATCCACTGACATTGTTTCTCTTCTAACACACTGGAATACAGGTAATAGACAGGACTTATGTTTCCTTACCGGTACTATAAGGCTCCCTCCCTCCCTGCCTGCCCCACACATAAAAACAGGTCGATAATACTAAATATCTGTCAACTCTGGGCTGGCTTCTCAGGTGGAATCTATATATCAGTCCATCCAGCTCAGGCCTGGTGTCAGCTCAGATGGTCTTTATAATTTGCTATAGCCCCCAGTGGAAAGCCCTCCTCTGCACTTTGATTGCAGGCCACTTGCAGCAGTGCTGCATGGGAGCTACCATACTGCACCATCCTTAGGACTGGCCTGTGCAGGGATAAATGTGCAAAGTAGGTTTGAGTTTTGACGTACTTAGCACAGAATCAGCGTGGGACGAAGGCAAAGGGATTTTAAAACACCTTTAGGATCCCCTGCGCCTATGGCTGGCTGGTGGTGAGAATGGCAAATTTGATCAGTTTTTATGTCATTGATGCAGTCGCAGAGGGTAGAAAGCTCTTGTTTAATTAAAAATTCTGAATGAAAATAAGGAAAGAGGAGCCTCCTGACTTCAGCTGAAAGCTATATTATTCAGACATTGCTATGGATATTCGAAGCACTATCGCATGCCAGGGAAGCTTTGGGTGCAGAATAACTAATATTCACACTTTGTCATTCTGCAGGTAACAAGATAATTTGCTTATTTCAATCAAAGCAAGAGAAGCAGCCTGAGTTGCTTCAAAGGAAGCACTGAGTGAGGGTGTCTTTGCTTCCACCACCAGTGTGAGCAAAAGAAAGGCAGAGGGGAAAGCAGATGAGTTCTGCTAGGTGGTGGAATGAAAGATGTCTCCATGCTGGAGCGTATCCCCTCCGGGCTCAGAGAGCAGTTTTAAGAGGCCTGTCGTATGTAATCTAGCAGCTGTCTTTAAAATGCAAAGGGAATTTCTTAGTGAGAGCTGGCAGTACACATACAGAGCTGCAGTATTGCTTCCCCAGCCATTAATATTACATACATGGACTACTTAATTTGCTCTTGCACACAGAGTAGTATGCAGGCAACCTGCATAACAAAGGACTTGTTGACAAAGTTCCCAGCTCAGATATGGAAAAAAAGGTAAAAAGGGCCCAGTCTCCAGGACGTTCCCTTTCACTCTTGGCAGACTCTGTCCATTTAATTCCATATTTATGTGCACTGAAAATTCTTTCTATTTCTATTGTGTACAGGTTTGTATACTGCCCTCATCACCCCCAGAGCTGAGTACTTTTTGAACTTCCACACTTTAAATCTTTCAGCCAAATGATAAAGCATTCCTCACCAAACTCCTGCGCAGAGGCATTGTTTAGTATTATCCTCATTTTACATATGGGGAAACTGAGGCACATAGCGGCTAAGGCACTAATTCAGCAATATACTTAAGTGCATGCCCAACTTTAAGTAGGTGAGCAGTCCTATTAAACTTGGGGTCAGTATAACTTGCCAAAGGCCCAAACAGTGACTTGGTGATTGAGTTGGAAACAGAACACAAGTCCTGACTCCTGGTTTCCTCCTTTAGCTGTGCTTCTGTTTTTGTCTCAAAGAATCCTAGAGTATTTTACGCTTACCTTGGAGTCGAATCCACTAATGTGCAGAACATGGCAGGTATTTAAAAGATACAGCCACAGTGCACATTCTACACAAAAGGAAAAAGAATACTTTTTCCCACTGAAATTGCATGAGGGAATTTAGGAGTTAATGTAATTACCCAGGATGGCATTATATTCTCATAATAGGCACCAAAATTTAATTTCACTATAATCCTGAGGGTGTGAATTGGGCCCTATGCAGAGCCTAACTGATTTTGTAAGGTATGCATTGTATACGAGAGGCAAATTCAATCCCTGAATCTGATTGTACTGAGTGCTTATATCTAGACTTGGAAGGATTAGATTTTTACTGGTAAAAGTCAGTAAACAGTAATTTCACCATACACACACAAACCAATGAAAAAATATTTCCACTGATAATAGAAATTTACAGGTAGGCAAAGTAAGAAAAATGCTATTTGCGAACCTAGAGTATTTACCTTGTGTATTATGACATGTGATATTGACAATTTGTGATTTTGCAGTTATAAAGATTTAACTTTTTGAATCTCAGCATCAAGTCATTAACTAATTATTGTAATTAAGTAATTGTCTGACCCCTCCCCCACAATTTCTTGCAACTGTGAAAATGTAAATGGATAAAAATATAAAAAAGCTTAAAACCCATTATGTACAACTGTGAAAATGTAAATCAATAAAAAAATGTTTAAAACTAAACATCTATATTATCCATTAGTTATAAAAAAATAAAAATTTAATTCACCATGTGGCTATAGCTCTATATGTGTAAATAATTGACAGATGAGGTGCCAGTATGTGGCGCTCAAGAATATGTGCCACAGTTCCTGGATTTAGTAGAACCAATAAAACTTTTTCCACATGCCAGCTCTTTACGTCAGCTAGCGGCATTTTTCAGGGACCGTGTTTGGAGGCAATACCCATCAGTTTCACATGCAATTTTTGAGTGACACTATTGGCCTTTCAGAGATTCCAAGGCCAGAAGGGACCATTGTGACCATCTAGTCTGACCTCCTGTGTAACACAGACCAGAGAACTTCCCCAAACAAATTCCTTAAAAAATCTTTTAAAACAATCTAATCTTGATTTAAAAATGGCAAGTGACGGAAAATCCCCCATGACCCTTGGTAAATTGTTCCAGTGGTTAGTTACCCTCCCTGATAGAAATTTACACCTTATTTCCTCCCTAGCATCACTGGGCTTTGCCAGATCAATACATGAGTAATTCAAACCACCAGCCCATCCTGAGACACATGCAAAGACTCACTTTCAGGTTTTGGTGTACTAGGAGGCATATTCATTCCATCAACACTTACGAAAGGGCTGGTTTGCCACAAGGAACTCCTGCAGAGCAGAGGGTCTGGAGAAATTGAACATACACAGTGCTGAACTGAAGTGCCATCAGCCTCCATGACCTACACGAGGAGTGAAAGTCGTTCCCAGAGTTACTGAGTGCAGGGCTGCAGATGGGGTTAATTCTCTTTTTGAAAAGTCTGCTACCCACAGAGAACTCTGAACCAAGTCTTTAGTGTCATCATCTCAGACCTTCAAGCTCACTAAGGGACTAAGGCAGCTTAGCCTTACCCACTAAGAATGTGGAAGCTGCTGAAGAAGAAACCTTAGAAAGGAAGGAGAGAGGCAGAAAAGCAGCAGTTTTACCTGATTTATAGCACAATTGAACTGTTAATCTTTCCTGTGCTAATGCAGAAAGCCTCAAAAGCCAGACCAAACCAAACAGCTTCAGATGCGTTTCCTTTAGTTTCAAAAACATAAAATTTAAAATAATCAAAGGTTGTAATAAAGGGGAAAACCCCTTAGAGGCTAGATTGATAGAAAAGCCCTTACAGGCTTATTTACATTAATGAGCAATGAATCATTGGCATCTCTAGGGCTACTTATATGATCAAGCGCTTGCTAGCAAGAATAAGGCTGGTGCCATCTAGTCCTAAAAGCATACAGCATGCAAACAGTCATTGCTTTGATGGAATCATAGAGTATCAGGATTGGAAGGAACCTCAGGAGGTCATCTAGTCCAATCCCCTGCTCAAAGCAGGACCAATCCGCAACTAAATCACCCCAGCCAGGGCTTTGTCAAGCTGAGCCTTAAAAACCTCTAAAGATGGAGATTCCAACACTTCCCTAGGTAACCCATTCCAGTGCTTCGCCACCTTCCTAGTGAAATAGTTTTTCCTAATATCCAACCTAGACCTCCCTCACTGCAACTTGAGACCATTGCTCCTTGTTCTGTCATCTGCCACCACTAAGAATGGTCTCGCTTCATACTTTTTGGAACACCTCTTCAGATAGTTGAAGGCTGTTCTCAAATCCCCCCTCACTTTTCTCTTCTGCAGACTAAATAAGCCCAGTTCCCTCAGCCTCTCCTCATAAGTCATGTGCCCCAGACCCCTAATCATCTTCGCTGGCCTCCGCTGGACTCTCCCAATTTGTCCACATCCCTTATGTAGTGGGGGGCCCAAAACTGGATGCAATACTCCAGATGCAGCCTCACCAGTGCCGAATAGAGGGGAAGAATCATGTCCTTTGATCTGCTGGAATTCTCCTACTAATGCAGTCCAAAATGCCGTTAGCTTTCTTGGCAACAAGGGCACACTGTTGACTCATATCCAGCTTCTCGTGCACTGTAATCCCCAGGTCCTTTTCTGCAGAACTGCTGCTTAGTCAGTCGATCCCCAGCCTGTAGTAGTGCATGGGATTCTTTTGTCCTAAGTGCAGGACTCTGCACTTGTCCTTGTTGAACCTCATCAGATTTCTTTTGACCCAATCCTTCAATTTATCTAGGTCACTCTTACTCTATCCCTACCCTCCAGTGTATCTACCTTTCCTCCCATCTTAGTGTCATCTGCGAACTTGCAGAGGATGTAATCCATCTCATCATCCAGATCATTAATGAAGATGTTGAACAAAACCAGCCCCAGGACTGACCACCTATGGAGGGGAATAGGACCAGTCCTGTTCATTTCCAAGCAGTATTCTCCTGGACTGACTGAAAGATTATACTTCATTATGTAAACTACCTCGGCTCTCTGACTTCTAAAGGCTGCTGTACCCATAATGCCGCTTGAGGGCCCAACACCATCACCATGTGACAGTTGGAGAACTGAAGCACACAGAGCTTACCCTGCTACAGCTGGGAACTGAATCTGTATCTCATGAGCCCTTTACATAGCTCAGTGGTTTGAGCATTGGCCTACTAAACCCAAGGTTGTGAGTTCAATCTTTAAGGAGGCCACCCAGGAACATGGGGCAAAATCAGTACTTGGTTCTGCTAGTGAAAGTAGATGTCTGGACTCATTACTTTTCAGGGTCCCTTCCAGTTCTATGAGATAGGCATATATTAAAATATATTAAATATATTAAAAAAAACCCTTCCTCTCCCAACAACTACAAGATGGGATAACACTGGTTCTTCTCCTGGTGGAACAAAACTTCAAGGATTTTCTTTTAGCCATTGAGCAAGAGAGACATGAGCACAAGCAAATATTATGGTTGTGAGCATCTAATATTTACTTTAAATTAGCATGTGCAACTGAAGTGAAGCGTTTGGTTTCCTGGCAAGTTGCTAGCAAGCCCTTTGACTTCCTGGGCAAGCAGCTTTTAATGAAATGCTGGTAAATGCTGTTGTGGGCATTGGCCACCAGAGATGCTGCTCTGCTGAGCCACTTTTCTCTTCCCCTGAGAAACAGTAGAGCTCACCTGGTGACATAGCTTGAGTGTCCCTGTGCTGGGTATCCAATCATGAGATCCTGAACAAGCAGCTGTTCCTGAACTTTACCCGCACTGCAAGGAGGATGCACCGCCATAGCTACCCGGCACGTCAGCTCCAAACAGTTGTCAGGGAAGGGAGCTATTCATTCCTCTCCTGAGCTACTTAAAAAGAGACGTTCTCTGGATAAGCTCCATTTGAGCGGATGCTCCTGCCAAGGTGGCGTGTTGTTGCCACTGTGGTTAAGAAAGCTGCTGGGAGGATGTGATGAGATGATTGTACGGAATGAGGAGCCAACTAGCATAATTAATTAACAGTTATGATAATCAGGGAAGCAAAAAAAGATAAATAATCCCCCCATTTTGCTCTCCCAGGCTGCTGCTGCAGCTTTGTTTGGAAATGCAAGGTGTGAAGCCAAGTGAGCTTACAGCAAAGCACTCCCTTGTTCAGCCTGCGAATAGAAGCAAGAGGAACAAAGTGTGTGAGAATTCAGCTGCAACCAAGAACTTTGTGGCTGATGCCAAACATCCCCAGCCCTGTGCAGTGCTCACCTACTGCAAGGAGGCTGCTGTGGGCTTGGTCCTCAGCTACTTTATTATTATTATTCTTTGGCGCCCCTGTCATGGACCAGAACTCCATTGTGCTAGGTGCTGTAAACACACAACAAAAAGATGGCCCTGGTCTGTACTTAAAAATGAAATTGCTCTAGCTATGTTGTTCAGGGCTGTGAAAGAGTGTGTGCCCTGAGTGCCATAGTTAGGATGACCTAGTGTAACACTGACAGACCCTGGTCATTGGTGGGTGGGAATGAATCTGGGATCTCAATGCATGAGCATCTACTGCATGAGCTAAAAGCCCCATGGCCCTTAGCTAAGGTTGGAGCAGACTCAATCTCTAAGTCAGGGGTTCTCAAACTGGGGGTTGGGACCCCTCAGGGGGTCCTGAGGTTACTACATGGGGGGTCGCAAGCTGTCAGCCTCCACTCCAAATTTGCCTCCAGCATTTATAATGGTGTTAAATATGTAAAGAAATGTTTTTAATATAAAAGGGAGGCTGGGGGGGTGGGTCGCACACAGAGGCTTGCTATGTGAAATGGGTCACTGATATAAAAGTTTGAGAACCACTGCTCTAAGTGGTCTCGGTGCCACGAGAGGGGACAGAACACCACACCCAGAAGGTGTGTGGATTACGCTAGCTCCCAGAGAAAAATCCCTTCTGTTGATGTAGGAAGCATCTGCATAATAGCATTACAGTGGCACCACTGTAGCACCGTTGCGGTGGGGTAGTGTAGATACAGCAGGTACAGTTACATTCACTTTAAGGCCTGCTTTACACTGCCAGAGTGGTGGAAAGGGGCCTTAGTGTAAATGAGACTCTGGGACTTTGAATCTTCATTTCCCACGTCCCAGACAAATGCGGGTCTCTCTCTCGCTCGCTCTTTCTGGTTTGAACCAGAAATTCCGGGATTGGAGAAATCTTTCCAATAAAAACACATGTCCTGCTCTAGCTGAAACAGAGATTTAGTGCCACTGGGGCCTGGCGTACATGAAGTATTTAGCTATCCCCTTGCTGCGGAGTGTTAGCGACGTTGACAGTAGCAGAGTAGACAGGAATCAGGCATGTTTACAACCAGCTACATTGGTACTGAGCTGAGTTAGACAGCATGGAGTTAAAAGTGGTCAGTGGCAACTGTCCACTAGTCCCCCAACATTGCTTTAGCACCGGCAGAGACACTGATGGTGATGGTGGTGGGGGGGGGCTGCTATATGATCTTAGTGTAGAGGGAACCTACACATGTAAGGAAATCTCACAAACTGCTCCAAACTCGACTTTGCTGATGACTACAAGTTGCTCTGCTATGTGTCACAGAAGCTGGTTCTCCAGCTTGGATAGCCACCGTTCTCTCTCAAGTGTCAATGCATAAGACAGCAATTTGCTTTTGACACTGACTGGCTCAGGACATGGTCTCACAAGAATGCAGTGTGTTCAGTGCTCTGCAACAGGGGAATTCATCTCACCTGAGAACGACATTTCTTGCAAGAGACTCCTCTGGTCTGATACTAATGGGATGGCTTTCACTCCCCTCCGCATGCAGTCACATCAGTTGCTCAGCTGCTGGAGTTTTGGCTGCAATATGACCCCTCAAACCAGCACATCCCAAACACTCCAGCTCACCCTGTCTTTGCTATAGCCAGGGAACCTGTAACTACATTCAAGTAAGTGAACACTGGTCCAGCCTGCCTCAAGGGCTTCCAGGTGGGAAGTTCCAACACAGGGCGCTTTGTATGATTTATTTGTAAGACATATTACTCTTTGGTCAAGTCTTTCTAGATCTGAGTCTAATGGACTTATTGTAGCGCTATGGTAGGCCAATGAGGGCCACCTGTACTTGACTCATTTTGCCCTGATCCTCTGAGCCCAGGTTGCTCATGAGTGGGAAGCTTCTGCAGAGCTTCAAAAAAGTGTGTATTGGGCACGTGGCAAATCTTAGGGTATTGCATTGTCTCCAGGGACTCAAACATCTCTAACGGAGAGAACATTGAACCCCCAGATGTGTCCACTTGTGTGTCTTGATTAATTATGCCAATACGCAGCAAGAGGCCTTATTAACCTGACCTCAGGAACCCTAACCCTAGCTTCAAGTACCCTACCCTTAGGAACCCAAACCCTAGGGAGGGAAGCCCTAACCATAGTAACCTTAACCCTACCTCCAAGAGCCCTAAATATAGGAACGCTAACCCTAGTTTCAAGTGTCCTAACCTTAGGAACTCTAACCCTAGTTCCAAGTGCCCTACCCATAGGCAGTGGTGAGCTGGAGCCGGTTCCCACCAGTTCGCAGGAACTGGTTGTTAAATTTAGAAGCCCTTTTAGAAACGGTTGTCCCGCGAGAGACAACTGGTTCGAAAAGGGCTTTTAAATTTAACAAAAGCCCCAGCAGCTGTCTGTCCTTCCCCTGGCCCCAGCTCACCTCACTCCTCCTCTGCCTCCTCCCCTGAACGCTCCTGAGGCTTCTCCTCCCCCTCCTCGGCTTCCCGCAAATCAGGTGTCCGCATGGGAAGCCTGGGAGAGCTGAGAAGGAAGCAGCGGCTTCCCACAGGTGAGCTGGGACAGGGGGCAAGGAGGGCTCCAGGCTCCGCACAGCTCTGGCCTGGCCCCCAATCCCATCCCTGGGCGGCGTGGCTCGAGCCCGGCCCCGGCCAGCTGTGCGCCCCGGCTCTGGCCCTGGCTGAGCGCTCCAGCTCCAGTCCCAACCCCGGCCAAGCGGCCCAACCCGGCCCGGCCCCCATCTCCAGGCAGTGCGGTAAGGGGGAAGGGAGCATCAAGGGGGTGTTGGATAGACGGCAGAAGAGTTGGGGGGGAGTGGATTAGTGTCGGGGCAGTCAGAGGGCAGGGAACAGGGGGACTGAATGGGGGAAGCATCCCGGGGGGGCAGTCAGGAAGGAGCAGGGGTTGGATGGGGCAGCAGGGGGCAGTCAAGGGATAGGAAAGGGGGGTGGATGGGGCAGGGGTCCAAGGGGGGGGCTGTCAAGGAACTTGGGAGGTTGGATGGTGCAGGAGTCCTGGGGGGGGGGGCGCATGACCCCCTCAAGGGTGAGGAAGATGGAACCGGTTGTTAATATTTTGGCAGCTCATCACTGCTGACCTGTATAAAGGCACTCCCCATGACATTCTAGGCCTACACTATGTCCAATAATATTATTCTCCACATTTTCACTGTACATTTGCTCCACCTCTAGATATGCCACGTGTGACAAAGTTCCTCCTCTACCTTGGTGAGTCCTGCATTTATTTGCGGATTTGCTCACCTCAGAGATCCACCATGTGGGTCAGGAAACAGCTCAGAGACCTTCCCCTCTGGTAGAAGCCACAATCCAGGTCAATTCCTCCTGTGTCTGATCAGGAGTTGGGAGGAACCTGAGTCTGCCCTCTAGTCTAAGTTCCAGCCCAGGGCCCTGTGGATTGCAGCTGCCTAGAGTGCCTCCTGGTACAGCTGCGCGACAGCTACAACCCTCTGGGTTACTTCCCCTTTCTCCTGGTGTCTGATAATGCTTGTACTCCTCAGTCTTCCAGAAGTACATCTTCTCACTCTCAGCTCCTACTGCCTCTTGCTCCCAGCTCCTCACGTGCACACTACAAACTGAAGTGAGGTCCTTTTTAAACTCAGGTGCCTGATTAGCCAGGCTGTCCTAATTAATTCTAGCAGTTTCTTCTTAATTGGCTCCAGGTGTCCTAATTAGCCTGCCTGCCTTAATTGGTTCCAGCAAGTTCCTGCTTGTTCTGGAACTGCCCCTGTTACCTTACCCAAGGAAAAGGGATCTACTTAATCTGGGACTAATATATCTGCCTTCTAACACTCTCCTGTAGCCATCTGGCCTGACCCTGTCACACAGGTTACTCTTCTAAAGATGTCCTCAAAGGAGTATTTACAAATAGAAACAAGGGCCAATATCTGTAGCTCTCTTTCTGGCCCCCCCAAACCGAACCCTACCTGCATCTTGTGAAGTAGGCTTTCCAGACAGTACTATACATGAGTGTTATTTGCAAAGAGTTTCAAATCTTGGAGGGGTGACTTGGTGCAAAATGCACTTAATCATAACGTGTCGGCGTTGTTGTTTTATCTTCCACACAAACAAAGCGCCACATTACAAGATGGAAAAGTTTGTAACTGGATTGTGCTGAAATCCTTAAATCTTCATGTTCCTTTAATCCAAGAACAGTTGTATACATTGTTGACAGTCTCTTTTATGGTAAATGAGTGCAAGGACAGAAAGGAGCTCAGCGTAGGAAAAAAAATGAAGCCCACCGAAATGCAAATTTTATTTGCAGTTGGTATGTTTATAAATATATATTACATTCTTACAATCTACAATACATTCTAAATACAGATGGATTCAATCAAGGCGTTCGTGGGTAGGGTGGGATATTAAATTGGACAACCTAGGTTTGGTGGCTGTGAGAGACTCTGTAATCAACTAAAGGCATGGGTTCAGTCTGCAAAACAAATGGGGATGGGGAGGGGGAGCACAAACCAAACCGTAGTTTCTTGGCACTTTGCCACTGGCGATTAATCCTGGACCAAACAAATGACTCCAGTTTTAGGGCAGGAGGGCACTTCAGATTCAAAGGGCAATTACTGGAATTCTACTATATATACATATAAGAGGAATGAGAAAAGAATCATCACCGCTGGATGAAACATTTATCAAGCTTAGCCGTTCAGCTATTAGGGTGTATAGTGCTTCTCCATGGCCTTCATGCTACCCTATAAATATGTACAGCAGTGGGTCTGAAGAAGCATGATCAAAATGGAAATGAACAACCTAGCCTCAAAAGGGGAAGGAGTTCAGCACAACTTATACTTACCCAAGAGAGAGTGGCCAACTTGGGTAAATTACAACAGGTAAAGCAAGTACCAAATTAGTTCCGATGGCTCCTGTGCTTGGCAGAACTGCACTGTGGATAAATAAATGTGGATCTCAGTGAAGGGAAAAGCCATCAAACTTCCAAAGCAGATCAATGCTAATAAGTGCCCCCCAGGATATCAAATGAGAATGCTCCAGGAAAATGCTTGGGGAATACAAATTTAAACAGGAAAACCAGATAAAGTGGACTTCTTTAAAAGACCTTGGTTCTCTCAAACCTTTCCAAAGCAAACTTTCCTTTATATGAGCAGTATGTTGATTATAGATTATATCTTCTCCTATTTTACAAATTAAGAAATACTGAAAAGTGGGCAGCAAAGTTAATTATCTCAGCATCTACTGAAAAAGAGAGTGTTCTGTTATAATTGTACGTGTATCCATTCTCAGTGCTTGGGAGATGGTCATGCAGGTCTGTAAACAACTCAGTCACTCTCACTCCACCAACCCCCAGATTCTTTGGAAACTCATAACTTTGCAACTGAGGTTGCTGTGCTGCTCACACTGCAGTTGTCTGTCAGCTTTAAATTAACGTTCTCAGCTGGATGTCCTCTGCTTGTGTCTAGAATGACAAGCTTCCTTTTGTTGATCCGTTTATTCCGAGCCTGATTTTCGCTTTTAACCACAGCCTGTGATATTGAACATTAGAACTGTGTGAGCTTTGTAATATCCAAACTGTGTTGGAGTTTGTTATTTTTATTGATTTCCCGGGAAAGCTCAGAGAATGAGATCTTATTATTTTCTAAGGTTTATTTTTCCATGTTGCCATGCATCAGAAACTGCACACACATTTTGTTCCAGTCTCCAAGCCCATCAGAAGACTTGAACTGTATGAGCTGTACAGGATCTCTGCTTTCTTAGCTGGTTTTGGGTTGCTTTCCGGGGCTCCACTGAGGTATTATCCACCACTTGACTCTCATTTGCCAACGCATTTTTTGCCCCAATACCCAAAATTAAAGGCAGAAAGGTGAGTGAAAACCAAAACCCAAAAAGGTCCATAGCGTCTTGTTACACACTCTCATGTAATCTCTCCATATAGTTTCTTAGCTCTTTGCACTCCCCAAGGTCAATATCCTGGCACACCCATTTAATATCGTCCTCACTACTCATCAGGATGGAATTGACAGTGGGGCACCCATCGTCGGAGGAGATGGTGGTAAAGGTGGTGAATTTGACTCGTTTCCGCTTGGAGGTAGGAGAGGCGGTTGGTTCACTTTTCTGTTCTTTCCCTTCAATGAATGTGGAGTCTGATGACCTGAAGACTTGGCCATTAACATTCTTTTGGGCATTTGTGCTGAGGAGATATTTGCTCTCCTCAAAGTCCACCCCTCTGTCAATGGCAGTGATGCACTCATCTTGTTGGGATGAGAAGTTAATGTGATTCTCCAGAAGCTCTGTCCTGTTGCTCAACCCAACCCAGTCATGAGAGTGGCTCATGCCTTCCTGCTCTTCAAAGGGGACCTGCTTGTGCCTGTACTTCAAAGCAAAGGTGACACAGTTGATAAGGAAGACAAGGATTGCCAGGCAGAAGACTCCCAACAAAGCATACATTCCTATCTCCAGATCACTGAGCCCTCTGGGTGTCTGCACAAGGTCATTCTCTTCTAAGTCCCCATTGCTTCTTGGCAAGTCCACCTGTGAAGGGAAACTGGTGAAGTCTATTGGAATGTTCTGCAGATGGCTGTCGTCATCCAGAAGGCTTTCTCTGTCCTCTTTTTTACTTAAAATAGACCTATCTGTAGTAGTTCCTTTGCCTTCCATTTGGCCCACTGAGGAGCTGCTGTAATACTGCCCATCTGGTCTAGCTCTGTCTTGCAAGGTGGTTTTCTGACGCCGATCGCTTGCATGGTTTTCCAGGTGGACATCAGCCCCGTTTTGCTTGCTGTCACTGACATTAGGGTTGGCGTCGTTCTGTCCGAACTTGACTTTAATGCTCCCACTCCCAACAGCCAGGACGCTCTTCCTTTTGGATTTCTGGCATGGTTCACTGATCACCATTTCCACCTTCACCAGTGTCCCCTGGCCTTCAGTCTCAGCAGCGATCATGGGCCACTTGAATTTAGTGTCATGGTG
This sequence comes from Gopherus flavomarginatus, assembly GCF_025201925.1. Taxonomy (NCBI): domain Eukaryota; kingdom Metazoa; phylum Chordata; order Testudines; family Testudinidae; genus Gopherus; species Gopherus flavomarginatus. Next base: position 22,660,378 of record NC_066631.1, on the reverse strand, counting down.
AATGGAGACCACCTTTTCGTCTAGAGATGTAGCCACCAAGGAGAAGTCTTTGACATCATAAATATCCAGGGGCATGACAGATCCATCGCTGAACTGGACCCAGCAGCTGATGGCTGCTTCCTGTAATACATAAAACACACACATATACACACACAGAATAATCAGCAAAGGAAACACACTGTCTCCCCACCAATCCTCTTCTCCCCACAATCCATTTATAAGCAGGACAGAAATGAGGCTGAGTGAGAAAATTAATTCCTCACTGAGACATATAAAAAATACTAGTTTTAAACACCCATTGGTAATAAGCTTTGTTTTCCCTGGAGGTGCGAAAAGGAAGCTGTGTTCTCTGAGATCCATGGAGTCTACTTCAGCATGATAATAAATTGCACATCAAAAGGCATTACTGGCTACTGACTCCGTTTACTGCAGTTATATATTTAAATGAAAAAATATTTATTACATTATTTCTAAACTGCTTAAGATACAAAGTCTCCTCTTGTTATATGTCACATATGTTAAAAGCACCTAATCTAGCAAATAAAGCAACAGTGACTCCGGGTCTTCGAACTTCATTTTTGCCTTTCAGCATACAAATGTTTCTGCACAAGGTGGGTCATTGGGGGTTGTTGTTTAAGCAAAACGCTGAAGATAAATGTCATGCTTGCTAACAATGTAAAGCAAGACAATATTCTCCTTCGTTTAGAATTATGATGTCCTGATCTCACATCCTCTGAAGTCAATAGACCCATTGCTATTGAATTCAACAGGGGCAGGGTTGAGCCCGAATTCTGCGTCTTATACACACAATAGATTTTCTCACGTGTCTAGAGATTTTGGGACCCTCCATTTTTGGTTGCCAACTTGAGACTCCTTTAAAGGGGTCTCATTTTCAGAGGGCAGGTGCTCAGCACTTTCTGACAATCATGCCCTTTAGGGTGTCTCAAGTTGGCAACCAAAAGTAGAGAGACTCAAAATTGTTAGTAGCTTCTAAAAATCTAGGCCAGCACATGCATACCCCCACTCCAGATACTCTGTTGGTGTTGGGGATGAGCAGTACAGCTCCATTGGAGTCCATATCTACCATCTACATCTAACTATTTTATATGTATTTAAAGAGTAGATGACAGACCTGAAGAATAAAACAACCAAACAAAAAAACAGGCTGTTTTTACAACCTAACTTAATGCACATGTGGAGAGTAAACCTTTTTCTTTGTTTTTCAAAATCATGTTTACCAGTAGTTCTCCCGTACAGGTCAAGGAGATAGCCTACACTGTAACAGGATTCTCTGCTGTTTTAACTAAGGGTCTGATTCTGAAATCCTTACTCAGGAACAACTCCCAGCATCCTCAATAGGAGCTTTGTCTTTGTCCTTATTTCAGGACCAGGCCTTAAGACTTTGCTGGCTCTGTCACAAATCCTGGCTTTGTGTTTATTAATCTTCAGATGTTTCTTGAAGGCCACACGGAATTTATGGCATCAACTCTCATCCTCCCTCTGTGCTGCTTAAACCATCATAATCATTTAATAATTTCATATTGCTCTCCTTATGGGGAACGTGCTTTGAAATATAATGTTCTAAACAAGGGGAGTAATTGGGCACGGATCAAAACTCGTACAGCCCTGCCAGGGTGAACATTTTCCTTTCTGGTGTGTTACATTTTCGCCAGCACTCCGAGTGTGCCACTGCACCCAGAAGAGGGATTCAAAGAGACTTGATTTCTTGGAACTGAAATGTCAGAGCAGTGTAGCATGCTGGGGCTAAATGCCATCAAACCCAGCTTCTGAGCTGATTTCAAGGTAGAGTGTTTAGCTCCACATGTCAGCAATGGATTAGCTCATTGGCTCTATTTCTAACTGCATGGCATCATCTTCCCAGCTCTTGGAAATCTATGGGAACCTGACTTTTATTGCACTAAAAAAACAGCAGCCCTATGTTACTTCTCATCCACCAGCTCAAGGATAAAGCCCTGCGATGAATTAGAGTCTCTCGCCAGTTGGCCAGAATTCAAACGTATTTACCCTTATAATTTACCTTTAAAGCACAAAATGTGTTTAAACATAGAGGGCTCAATTCGTCCTGTGTCACTCCAAGGTCTTCCCTGGTAAACCCACTGATGACGTTGGTACACAAAACAAGTCATTTCAAATGCAGACAATAGTGTAAGAAAGAACAAAGATCAATCAGTCACTGATGGCAAATTTGTTAAATGATCCAATGTTTTCAGACTCAATGAGCTCTGTGAATGCAGACACTGCATGGCTGCTGAGTGCTAGTGCATGAGTGCACCATGTGATTCAATCACTCAGGTCCCCAACGAAGCGGTTTCAAAGTGAGGGTGTGAGAGAGAGCAGAGCACTGGCTGAGCATCACACGGGATCGGAGTTTGAGTCTAGCATTCCTGGGACCAGCAAGAGTTCACAGCTCAGACAGGAGGAAGTGTTTGGTGTTGCTCGTAAGGGAAGGCTCAAGCAAATGCCGGAACAAAGCTGATGGCCCCTGGTGGGAGCATTACCTGGCTGTCCTCATCAGAAACGGGCTTTTGAAGGGATGGGGATGAGCAGAAGGAAAGTGAGAGACCTTGTGGCCCCTGACAAAGGAAACAAGGGGTGAGTGAAAAATCAGCCCTTGCTTAAGATACCTCCATAACATGGGTCAGTAAGAATGGGAGGTTCTCAGGGGCATTTTGAAATACTCATAGCATGTAACTAAAGATGGAGGTGTCTGGCATTATAGATTCATAGATTCATAGACTCTAGGACTGGAAGGGACCTCAAGAGGTCATCGAATCCAGTCCTCTGCCCTCATGGCAGGACCAAATATTGTCTAGACCATCCCTAATAGACATTTATCTAACCTACTCTTAAATATCTCCAGAGATGGAGATTCCACAACTTCCCTAGACAATCTATTCCAGTGTTTAACTACCCTGACAGTTAGAAACTTTTTCCTAATGTCCAACCTAAATCTCCCTTGCTGCAGTTTAAGTCCATTGCTTCTTGTTCTATCATTGGAGGCTAAGGTGAACAAGTTTTCTCCCTCCTCCTGATGACACCCTTTTAGATACCTGAAAACTGCTATCATGTCCCCTCTGTCTTCTCTTTTCCAAACTAAACAAACCCAATTCCTTCAGCCTTCCTTCATAGGTCACGTTCTCAAGACCTTTAATCATTCTTGTTGCTCTTCTCTGGACCCTCTCCAATTTCTCCACATCTTTCTTGAAATGCGGTGCCCAGAACTGGACACAATACTCCAGTTGAGGCCTAACCAGCGCAGAGTAAAGCGGAAGAATGACTTATCATGTCTTGTTTACAACACACCTGTTAATGCATCCCAGAATCACGTTTGCTTTTTTTGCAACAGTATCACACTGTTGACTCATATTAGGCTTGTGGTCTACTATGACCCCTAGATCTCTTTCTGCCATACTCCTTCCTAGACAGTCTCTTCCCATTCTGTATGTGTGAAACTGATTGTTCCTTCCTAAGTGGAGCACTTTGCATTTATCTTTATTGAACTTCATCCTGTTTACCTCAGACCATTTCTCCAATTTGTCCAGATCATTTTGAATTTTGACCCTGTCCTCCAAAGCAGTTGCAATCCCTCCCAGTTTGGTATCGTCCGCAAACTTAATAAGCGTACTTTCTATGCCAACATCTAAATCGTTGATGAAGATATTGAACAGAACTGGTCCCAAAACAGACCCCTGCAGAACCCCACTTGTTATACCTTTCCAGCAGGATTGGGAGCCATTAACAACTACTCTCTGAGTACGGTTATCCAGCCAGTTATGCATCCACCTTATAGTAGCCCCATCTAAATTGTACTTTCCTAGTTTATCTATAAGAATATCATGCGAGACCGTATCAAATGCCTTACTAAAGTCTAGGTATATCACATCCACTGCTTCTCCCTTATCCACTAGGCTCGTTATCCTATCAAAGAACGCTATCAGATTAGTTTGACACGATTTGTTCTTTACAAATCCATGCTGGCTATTCCCTATCACCTTACCACCTTCCAAGTGTTTGCAGATGATTTCTTTAATTACCTGCTCCATTATCTTCCCTGGCACAGAAGTTAAACTAACTGGTCTGTAGTTTCCTAGGTTGTTTTTATTTCCCTTTTTATAGATGGGCACTATATTTGCCCCCTTCCAGTCTTCTGGAATATCCCCCATCTCCCATGATTTCCCAAAGATAATAGCTAGAGGCTCAGATACCTCTTCTATTAACTCCTTGAGTATTCTAGGATGCATTTCATCAGGCCCTGGTGACTTGCAGGCATCTAACTTTTCTAAGTGATTTTTTACTTGCTCTTTTTTTATTTTATCTTCTAAACCTACCCTCTTCCCGTAAGCATTCACTATATGAGACATTCCTTCAGACTTCTCAGTGAAGACCAAAACAAAGAAGTCATTAAGCGTCTCTGCCATTTCCAAGTCTCCCGTTACTGTTTCCCCCTCCTCACTTAGCAGTGGGCCTACCCTGTCCTTGGTCTTCCTCTTGCTTCTAATGTATTGATAAAAAGTCTTCTTGTTTCCCTTTATTCCCATAGCTAGTTTGAGTTCATTTTGTGCCTTTGCCTTTCTAATCTTGCCTCTGCATTCCTGTGTTATTTGCCTATATTCATCCTTTGTAATCTGACCTAGTTTCCATTTTTTATATGACGCCTTTTTATTTTGTATAGTAAGTCCAGACCCATCTGTTAGCGGTTTATAGCAAAAGAGACCCCGCTCTGTTCTCATTTGCACCAGTGTCAATAATAATTCCACCACTCCCGGCAGTTACTCCAGTATGAATGAGAGAAACTGGATCACAATAGTTTACTGTGGGGAAATACAGAGCTCTTTCCTTTTTTATCTCCAGCCTGGTGCATTCATAGATGTCCGCCCCAGCCGGAGCTTGAGGGGTGGTGTGTTAATTTGGATGGAATAAATGGGGCCAGAGATCCCAGCAGCAGGATGGGCGGGTTCTGTTGTTTATTTATGACATGTGACTGGGTTGTCTGTGGGGCTTTGCGTTATTTATGGGCTGTGAACCAAAGAGACGGAGAGGGTTTGTTGGTTGGGACTTGGATTTTTGTTTTACAGGCATATTGCCTTTTTTTTATGGGAACGTTGTTTTTCTATTAAGGTGCCTGTTGACCTTCAGATATAGGTGCCTATAAATTACAATGTTTTGCTAGAATATTATTAATAAAAGGCCACCTGATCCCATCAGCTTAGCTGATGGGAGATGCTGAGTAGATTGGGGCTCAAAAGTGGCATCCTGTCAGTCCACAGCACACGTGCTGGGTCCTTGTACCTGCTTTGGTGACTGAAGAAGCTCCTGTGCTACTGCTGTAGCAAAGATGGCTTTATTGCTCCCTGGGCTGAGCTGCAGGGAGAGCGACAATCCAGTTACCAGCTGGACTCCGAGGTCTGTTATGGTCACCTTCTCGTCCAGAACTGTCACTGTCTTCTCGGCCAAGATGGCGTCTGAAAGAGGGGACAGGATCTGAAAAGAGAAATTGCTATTAGCGCTGGATGTAGCACCCAGCATAACGGCATCCCCAATGGGCCCTCCGGTGTTACTGTAATGCAAATAAATAATCAATTGCACTATTCATTAGTGCACAGATTTAATATTAGGGCTATATCTTTATACATTAATAATAAATGATAGGTTAGTCAATTGTCATAAACTGATATAGAGTCCATCCAGTAAATAGGCTGCTTACGAATACATACAACACCTTTTACTAATGCACTTATAACTGCTATTCATATCTGTAACATGCTTAGAACATCTATTAATCAGTTATTAATAGAGTTGGGAGATATTTTTTCAGCAAGTAGTAAATTCATTTAAAAATGCACATTTTGGGTCACCGAAATTATTCGTGAATTCAGGTCAAACTCAGGGAATAGTTTTGGCCAGAAAAAATATTTTTCCCCCCAGAAATGACAAAATGTTTTGTTTCAACATTTTCAAAACGAACCATTTGGAATTTCATTCCCAAAGGATGTTTGCAATGTTTTGTTTAACTGAACGCATTCTGGGAGTTTAGTTTCTGTGATCAAAACAGTTTCAGTTACAAAGTAATTGATTTGTTTCCAGGTTTTTTCAGTTCAGCCACCACACTGAAAAATCAGCTGTTCACTCAGCTCTCTTTATTAACCCTTTCTAAGTTCACTACAAAATGTAACTGTAATATTATGTGCAATTAAATCAGTAATAATTAAAAAAGTTTGGATGTGGGGGGGAGTAGAGGTAGAAAAGCCTTTTACTGAGATTCTAAATATAACAACACAATTTGTAGACAATTAGTAGAATGAGTTTCATTCCAAATTCTTGCCCTGCGGAACTAAAGGATAAGAGTACACTCCAGAAAACTGTTGTGACAATGGGACGGAAACATAGAAAGGAGGCTCGTTCTGACTAAAGGGATCTGAATACTCTGAGCAGGAGAAGTTGCCAGACTGAGACACCACTAACCACAGACTTGTATTTAGAAGGGGGCTTAGTTTAACGATGCTTGTGCAGTGGGCTACACTTTGCCAAACAGGTTCTTTAATCAGTTTCTTTCCCTTTGAATTCCCTTTTCAGAGTCACTCAAGATATTTACGTGCCCTTGGAGCGAGCACTGCAAGTCCGAGAGTCTTGGAGGCCTATAAAAAAGACTTTTTTTATTGAGGCTCCCAGACGTAGCAGCCCCAGAAGCCCACTTCCCCAGGACCGACAATCAGTGCGGTCAACGAGTGCAGATGCAGATATCTAAGGGGCTGTCCTGAAAGTCTGGGGTCATGAACATACCTGAAGATGAGGCAATTATCTCCCTTTTAACCCCAGTACCTGCTGATAGGTTGTCTACTTGGGAGTACGTATAGGAGATTTATCCTTTCAGTTCTGGGACCTTGCTTCCTGATCCATTGAATAGGTTACCAGAACAGGTGTTAGCAGAACTAGCTTCTGTTTTTTTGGCTCTGCTACTGACTCTCCGTATGACCTTGGGTAAGCCATTTAACCTCCCTATGCCTCAGTCTCGCCATCTGTAAAATGGAGTTAATGGTCCAAATTCTCAGGTAGCGTTAATTGGCATAGGTCCACTGAAGTCAATGGAGCCACGTCAATTTACACCAACAGAGAATTTGGCCTAATGACACTTATTCTCAGCCTTTCTAAAGCACCTAGAGACGCTTGGCTGGAAAGCACTATCTGAACGCTGATTGCTATTATTGCTTTGTGGGTGTCCTTGTCCCTGTAATGTTTATATCCTGTAACACGAATTGAATTTAAATAATTTCAATCCCAGGCTTTCATATTTCATATTTCCATCCTGATTCTTCAACCTGCCCTAGTTAATATCAGCTTCAGTGCCTTGCTCTGTCAATTTAGGCCCTGACAATATTAAGTTATTTCACCAGCTGCCTCCCTTGTGATATCTGCAGTTGTGGATCTGGTATCAAAAAAGTATTAGTCAAATATAGGCAGAAATGGGTTTAGATGTTACATGGGATGGGACAAAATTACTAAAGCCTGCAACCCACATGCTTCAGGGCATAGGTTGATCAATAGCTGGGAAGAGAAAGAAACCTGACCCCCCCACTCCCCAGTAGAGTACTGCACCAGTGAGTGTATTAGGTAGGTTTTTACACTTTCTGTTGAAACATATAGTCTTTGCTTCTGTTGCAGAAGGGACACTGTGCTAGATGCATGGTCAATGGTCAATGGTGACATTCCTGTGTGTTCAAATGTTAGTTTTTACATGTGACTATATGGCTGGTAAAAGCTCTTGAGACTGAAATCCTCTCATTAGCTGCAGAATAGACACAGCTGGGACACTGTCCATGCAACCTTCCCTACTCATGTGCCTCAACCCTGACTCAAAAGCTCAGCATCTAAGAGGGGGAGGGTCATTCAGCCTTCAACCCCATTCAGTCCATGACGTCTCCACTAAGACTGCCAACAAGGGGGCATATTTGTGCCAGTCACAGTGTTTCTGATGATGTGGGCACAGTGCCCACTGCCCAGTGGATGACTCAGACCACCACTCATTTTTGACATAGGCATCGGATGGCAGAAGCTTTCAGATACTAGCAACCCAGGCCAGATTCAAACCCAGGACCCAGCGTAACAATGAAAAAACTTTGTAGTCTCTTCCCGATACCCCAATTCCTGTCTTCCTATCTCAGAGAGTCCCTCGAAGCCCCAACCCCTGAGGTGTGGGGGAGACGTGTGGGAGTGTGTGTGGTGGCATATCCAGTTATAAAGATAAGAACTCCTTAGAAAATTCAGATCTAGATCCAGGTTTAGATTTCATCCTCTGTCCCGTCCCAGGTCTGAAGGTGTTGGATCTGGGAGAGATTGGTTTGACTCCATTTCTATGCTCCTATTCCTAATGAAGGGACTCCCCCGGTGATGACTGCCAAGCGCTGTTCTCAGAAGGGCCGGGTAAAGCCTGGTACACCAAGGTGAAGGAGGAGGGGGAGCCCAGTAGCCAGTTTTCCCTACCTGAATTGTTGTCATTCCAAGTTCTTGTCCAATCAAAACCTGTCCGCCTTGCAGCTTAGCGATTCTGGGCTCCTCCACCTGCATGAAGTCACTCACCAGCTCCGTGATATCCACCTGCCAGTCAGAACCCAGCAAATAGCTCAGCTGGCCACCTGGGTCGGAGGACTCGGCTACAAACTGTGTGAGGACTCGCACCATGGCGTGCTGGTACTGAAGGGTGCAGCCTCTGCCCTTTCGCTCATCCTCTTCTTCGTCGTCGCTGTCTCGGGCTGGTCTGAGGAAACAGCAGCATTAAAAAAAAAATCAAGCAACCCAAGGAAGGAGGGCGAGGCTGCGTGCCTGGCTGCAACAGTTTGTTAAGCACTGATGGGGCATCCAAACAGGGAGCTGGGGTAACTCCTCAGCTTTTTCCTCTCTCTTGTCCTGCATACCCAGGCTACGTCCAATCCTGCAGCTTCTTCCTCTAGAACATTTCTGACAGAAGTCATATTCTCTCATCTCCCCAAAGAATGACAGTAGCCTCCTGGTTCCTCTTGCCTCCACAGCACCATGCCCCTGGTTCACACAAAAAGCAGCTTCTAAAGTCGCCTTCCTTTCCTGCGCCTCTGACCACTCCACTAGGGTGACCAGAAGTCCAGATTTTATAGGGACAGTCCTGATTTTTGGAGTTTTGTCTTATATAGGGACTTTTTACCCCCTACCTCCTGTCCCAATTTTTTACACTTGCTATCTGGTCACCCTACACCTGACCCCTCGCCATCCTTTTGGAATCCCTCCAGTGACTTCCCATGTCAAGTCCAAACTTTTCATCTTCACCTTCAATCTCTTATCCCATGACTCACCCCACTCTGTCTATGATGCCCAACTTGTCTGTGCTTTTGTTAGCGACGGACACGAACATCTCCTCTGCATTCTTATCAGCTGCCCATACCAATATCTCCATGCTGCCAGTTAATGCATGGAAACCTCTCTTTGAATAGGTCTGTAAGGCCATGCCTTCAAATCCCTCCAGCAGAAACCTTCTACTGTGATGCTTCAAGGAAACCAGTCAGTAAATCAAGGGCAGATGGGAATAGTTCACACCTACTTTATCAATTTGTCATAATAGTAATTAATAAAATGGTCAGTGTAAATAAACCCATATCCCTCTGGCCCACCCTTCATGTGCCACTTCGCAGACTGTAAGCTAGGGGTTGGCAACCTACGCCAAGTGTGTCAAAGGTGGCACGTGAGCTGATTTTTGATGGCACGTGGGGCGGGCTGAACCGCTCAGCTGCACTGGGGTTCCCGCTGCTGGCCCCTTGCCAGCAGGGATCCCGCAGCCAGTCCCTCTCAGCACTCGCTGCTGGCCTGGGTGAAGGAACCTCAGGCTGGCAGTGGGCTGAGACCCCAGCTGGCAGAAGCCAGTGGTGGAAACCCCAGAGCGGCGGCGGGCTGAGCTGCTCAGCCTGTTGCCGCTCTGCAGTTCCAGCTGCTAGCCCCTTGCCAGCCGTGGTCCCACAGCCGGTCCTACTCAGCGCCTGCTGCTGGCCTGGGTGAAGGAACCCCAGGCTGGCACTGGGCTGAGACCCCAGCTGGCAGGAGCCGGTGGCTGAAACCCCAGAGGGGGGCTGGCGGAGATGCTCAGCCCACCCCTGAAACCCCAGAGCTGGACGGGCTGACCTGCTCAGCCTGTTGCCACTCTGGGGTTCCAGTTGCTGGCCCCTTATCAGCTGGGGTCCCCGCTGCGGCCCCACTCACCTTGCTTCCAGCACAGGCCCCCTGCCAGACAGGGTCCAGGCTCCCGGCCCTGTTCAGCCCTACCAGCTGCCAGCTCCATTCACCTCAGCTACCAATCTGGGGTTCCAGCCGCTGACCTCCTGCCAGCCAGTTATCAACTTATAACTCAGAAGCCTGCGTGCAGCTTAAAGTATTTCAATACGTGCCACCAGACATTGGAAAACTCAGCAAGGGCAAGGATCACACTAAATTAATAAGATCTGCATATTAATTTAATTTTAAATAAAGCTTCTGAAATATTCTGAAAACCTTGTTTACTTTACATATAACAGTAGTTTTGTTATATATTATAGACTTATAGAGAGACCTTCTAAAAAACGTTAAATTGTATTACCGGCACGCGAAGCCTTAAATTAGAGCGTACACATGAAGACTCAGCACACCACTGCTGAAAGGTTGCTGACCCCTGCTGTAAGCTCTGTGGGGCAGGGACTGCGTCTACACAGTACCTAGCAAAATAGGATCCTGATCCTGATTTCATAGAATCACAGAACATCAGGGTTGGAAGGGACCTCAGGAGGTCATCTAGTCCAACCCCCTGCTCAAAGCAGGCCAATCCCCAACTAAATCATCCCAGCCAGGGCTTAAAACACTACGGCCTCCCAGTCAGGGAATCAAACCCCGGTCTCCTGTGTGACAACTTACCACTATACTAACGAGGATGTACCTATTGTAATATACATATGGAATATATAAGTGATGCAAATACACTTAGTAATTATTATGCTTAATAAATAGTTATTAATAATAAATTAAGCAATGGTATTCCATTTACCAGGCCTCAGACCAGACAGATCTGGTCTTTGCTGATGTCTTGTAGTATGGCACAAGTGAAAACACTGACCCTGCCTCACCCGGCCAACAAGCTATTTCCATTTAAGCCACTAGTGCTATAAAAGGAAATTGATTTTCAGTGCAGATCCATGCAATCTGTGGTTCCTGTTGCCCTAACAAGTACAATGTGATAGCTGATTGAATAAATGTCTGGTGACCTTCAGGTTTACACTCGAATTGCATTAAGGCCAAATGAGTGTGTGCAGATCCGCTGGCCATGTCAGCTGCTTGGCATGTGAACCACCCAGATTGAACATTCGCTAATGAAACCTACCTCTTATTAGAGATGATAGGGACCCTCCACCCCTTGATCTGGTTTAGTTCTGTGTCAGAAATCTCTATCTGCAGTGGGAGGCGAGGAACCCAGACTGTCATTTCCAGTGGGGCAGTCAGATGCTGGTAAGTAAAGTTAACGATGACATTCACTTTGCCTTTCATTTCCTTCCCGTTGACAAAGACGTAGTCACATCTGTCAGAAACCTGTAAAAGGGAAAGGGGAAAAAATTAATGAGTCTCTGAACAAAATTATAAAGCTCACCCCGTGCTGAGTGAGTGGGAGGGAGGGAGAGATAAGATTCAGGTTTGAACTAGTTCCAAACTCTGAGGACAACTAGCAACAAGAAGAAAGTTGCCTGGTTTGCCCTTAGCAGACTGCATAATTTAGGAATACTTGCGAGAAAACAGGCTTTTCCTGCTATAAATATTTCCAATGGGAGCTAGCATAAAAGAACAGTTCCATTCAGTTCTCAGCCCCACCATCAGGACCTCTGGCTCTGGTTCTGAACTTGTTCTGGCTCTGATGGAAGTCCACCGAGTCATGGTCTCAGACCCTCAGTAAGTCAGAGAGATGAGATTAAGTTCCCTCTCCTCCAGTTTGGTGTGATTCTAAGGAAATGTAATGTAAACATGAGGAAAATCAGATGGGTAGGTCCCTACACAGGCTATTCAATAGGAGGCATATTTCCCTGATCAATTCAGAAATGATGTCCTGAAGTCGTGATGGTGGTTGCTGTATTGCAGGAAGTAGCATTAAAATATTCCCTCTGAATCAGTACTGGACCAACACTAACACATGGCATTAGGGTTGCTGTGCCTCTGGGGGTGCCACTTTTCAGAGAAGACACAAAGCTGAGGTCCTCACCACGTTTGTGAGAGCACTCTGTGCATTTCTGTGGAGTGGTGTGGACAGCTTCTGGACATTCTATGCTTCCTCTGTGGCTTCCCTCCTCCTGTCCTGGTCCTCTTCTCACTATCTCTGCTACTTCTTAAACACCCTCAGCTCCTCTGATCCCATCACCCTTCCTTCTTCTTGCACCGCATTTCTCCCTTCTTCTATTGCATCCCAGCCTTCCGTAGTTTGGATGAACTTTGGGCTCTGTTCACATGATGCTAACCTACCGTTGTTTGCCCTAGTGTCCTGCATCATGCAGAATCCAAGTGACTTGTAGGTTATTCTAGGATGGTCCAGCCCTGCTATCTTTGACTTCAGTGGGAGTTTTCCATGAGTAAGGACTACAGGACCTAGTCCCTAATGAGGGATAGTAGAGAAAAGGAGCTGGACACTCACAATCCAAACAAAACCAACCTGCTGGGGAGGGTGGAGCTGTCATTATAATAATGTTATGTTTGGGGGCCTTGAAACATTTTTTTTTCAGTTTCATAAGGGATACGAATACATTTTGAGGACAGTACCATAGAATAAAACAAGCATATGCAAAGCAAACAGAAAATGGTATTTTGTTGTTCAACAGAGACAGAGGGAGTTTTTTAATCCATCCATATCTGGAGGCATGTATTCATTGTGTCAATATGGCTCCATTTATCAATGTGAGCTCTTAAATCTCTCTTGATATAAAAAGCACTCAAATCGGATTGAAAAAAGTTTTATTGAAACAAGTCCAGACAGGTTTATTATAATTTACAGCACGGGAGGTTCCTTGAAAGACTATACATGCTGAAGATTATTTGATATTAGCATTTCCTCTCAACCTCTCCCTAATAAAGAGCGCTTGATTTTTGCATTTTAAGAAGCTGAATAAAATAGTGCCTTTGTTAATGTACAGCATCAAAGATAGGAGGAGGGGTGTGTGTGTGTTGTATGATAAAAGTTATCAGTTTCATCAAGAGATGAGGGAGAACCAGACTGAATTCTGAACCACTTTTGAATTCTGGCAGTTCAAATGAAATGGAACTCCTGTCTAAACCACGCCGGTCTTGTAAATCCAAACCCGAAGCCCAATGTCCTCATCCCTGACACTTGAGGCAAAGACAGAATTGGGCAATGACTCTCCCATCAACTTCTGTTCCCTCCTTCCCACCAGTACAGCCAGCTCAGTAACAGACTGGATCCTCTATTTGTATCATTTCTTCCTCTGGAGGAAGAAAGTGTCTGCTCAATCATCTTCAGAAGATGCCTTTACTTCTTCAAACATGACCCAGAATTCCTTGGCTGCAGCAGTGCTCCGAAAGAGGTGCGGTAGGTGATAGTATAAAGGATTCTGGGAGGCAAGGCCTTGCTGCAGCCAACAGCAGAAACAGAAACCTCCTGTCCCTTGGGGGATGAACCAGATAGGTAGAAACTCTAACTGGAGAACAAGAGTGTGGGACTGGCCAGCTGATCAGTGTCCGAGGCAGTCACTGTACTCTTGCAAAAATAATACCCTAGGCAACCACTTACTTAGCTTATCTCTTAGACTGCCCCTGGCTTGCCATATGGATTGATATTGAAAGGTTCTATGTTAGCGGAACTAGGATCTACCAAGAAAGAGATGGTCATGTGTTCCTACAGCTGACCTCTGCAGAAGACACATCATCCGTCCAAAAGCTCAGGGTGGGAGCATAACCAAGCCTACCTCAATACTGTGAGTCTGACAAGGGTCGGACACAATGTCCTTTCCAAGCCATTTCTGACAATACTTTAGTCATAATAACCTGTAGCCCTGACTATCAATACTGCTGAGAGTTACTAAATCTCACTCAAGCGCTTTGGCAGCTATTGCAGGACTCTAGGTGAACCGACAAGACCTGTTCATTACAGCTAGTTAAAATATATGAGTAAATGTACATGTCAAATAATTTATTAACTACCGCTTTACAGTGCTGATGATCTGAAGGAATGATCTATTAAAACCCTGAACTCTTTTCACAATCCATTACCAGCCAGACCTTCTTTTCCATTATGTGGATATATTTAATATTTCTGACTCCTGAATGCATAATCTTGCACTTATCTGAATTTAATGCCGTTTTCTACTTTTCTGTTTAAATGCTGAGTGAATGTAAATGTTATTTAAATATCACCAGATTTTGTGGCACAATTTACATCCTTGGCATTTTGTTTTTCCATACAAAGGTTTTAATAGCAAAACCATTTCCACATGGATGGATTCTTGTGTGTGGAGGGTAGATTCCATCCCCAGTGCACTGGAAGGCAGCAGTCCTTCCACATGGATCTGAACCAGGGGCACAGTGCCCCCCTACAGGTACAGTGCTCACATGAATTGCATCATTCTTCCCATCTGTATTCTCCAATGTCCTGTCTGCCAGACAGGAGGGCACAGGACCCTCAGGCAGCGACTGGTACTCCTGCTTCATCTCTCACCTCACGTTACCCTGGATCTGCAGGAGAGGATCTTCCATTCCCTGCTAGCACTGCGCATTCCTCCTAATCCTTCTGGTGTGTTTTAAGTGATGCTCTGGCACTGAAAATCTCTGGTGTGCTAATGAGTTTCAGCTGCTACTTGCAATTTTCCTTGGGATGCCCCCGAGGAGAAAAATTAGACAAAGCCTCAAAGCTCTTGTTTACCCTTGAGTCATTGCAGATCAAAGTTCAAGCCCAGGTGGCTCTGAGGAAAGTAATCAGCCGGGGAGCTGAACGCCTCAGATGCTTAGCTTGACTCTGCACACTGGAGGCCAGATACCGACTGCAATGAATGGCCTGTAAATGGGGACTTTTCTTTCTCAAACTTGAGGCCAGTGTATTAGCTTACAACTCCAGTACCTCACTTACAATTAGCTATACTAAGCAATTACGCAGCCTTAACTAATTAACTCCATGCCTTGGGGAGGCAATTAATCAAGTATCATCATTTCCCAGAGGGGGAAGCTGAGGCAGAGAGGCTAAGCGTCTCCCAAAGTCATAGAGCTGGAACTACACCCCCAAGTGGCTCCTGGGTATAAGTAACTTCTGACACTGATCTGAGTGTGGGAGCTGGGCTGAGGTTCTGTGCTGGACTTCTAGGGGCTGCACCTTAGAACTTGCAGCCCAGAGAACCTAATTTACAGCAGCCTCCCTGAGTTGTCCTGTGTGTGGCAGCACTGCCCAGAATCTCGGCCGCCTCAGCATGCCTCTCCCACCCCTAGCCCCAGCCCTAGCCTTAGCCCTAGCCCTGTCCCTGCCATGCCCTAGCACAGAGGAGCTTGAGGAGGTCCCTGGGAGCAGCCCGCACCAGAGGAATCCTCCCCAGTGGAGATATAAGGCTTTGAGGGCATCTTTATGCCACTCTGGCCCTTTTATATGGCATAAAGGAATCAGAGTGGGGGGAGAAGCTCTCCCTTTTAATGGAGTTATTCCTGATTTACACAGGGTGAGAGGAGAATCAGGCTATCAGATTTTAAATTCCTTAATGGCTGTGCAATGGAGAGAGAAAATAAAGCTGGCAGGAAAACAGACTTCAGTTCTGGCTTCCCCAGGGTTCTCATAAACAGAGAGTAAACTAAACCCCAGTACTACTGCAAGAGTGATTAAAGAAATACCTTGATCTTGTGCTGTTAAGATTATAATGTATAAAAACAAACAGATGCAGGCGGGTAGGGAGAGATTGAGCAGTTCGGTTACCCAATCTCTCCCGTTTACTGCTCTGTAAATGAAGAGAGCAGTAATTATTTGATCATTCAATTCCCAGCCAGTCTTTTGGATGAATAAACACAATGGCTCGGTTGCAGTTTGTTCACAATGCCCACAGAGCAGGACCAAGACATGGTGTAATATATACTTCATTTTCATAAATCAGGCCAGGGCATTCAGAAACAGGTCATCATTACAAAAAGCAGATCATCTTTGCCTTTTTTTACTTCAGATGTGTCCAAACCATTCATCTTAAAGCAGAAAGAGAACATTCAGCAGAAGAGGGGAAAAAGGATATAGGTTTTCCGAAAACCAGGCAGTTTCTCTGTCAGTCTGTTTCCTTCTTGCAAATAGCTCTTTTGGTGGCCTATGTGAAATGAGTTTGATGGGTCTCAGTTGAGCACCCTCTGGTAGGGTGACCAGATAGCAAGTGTAAAAAATCAGGACGGGGTGTTCTTCACCCTTTACCATCTGAGACAGAAATAGGGAAGCTCCAAGTTTATTAAGCTCATGAGTGCATTGAATGAGGGTGTGTGTGTGTGTGTGTGTGTGTGTGTGTGTGAGAGAGTGTGTGTGTAAACAAACTTCTTCCTGTAGGAGTGTTATGGGGGATCAGCTCAGAATAAGTTTATTTACCTCAGACAATTTCCAGAGAACTAGTATGCACATTTTAAAAGGTAGATGCCTCATAAATATCTCTACATTAAATAAGAATCTGTCTATGACGTGTGAAATAGGAAAGCCCCTTTTCAGCAATCAAGATGGGTAAGACTGGAACCTTGTACATGTATGCGTCCACAAATTCACCCCAAAATCAATCTCACGTTTTCCACACAGACCTGATGATTTATTTCCCTTCAGTCTAGCTTCTGATGTTTGATCTCTCGGGGCTGGCAGTGCTCTGTCTCCCCAGAAATGAAACAAGCCGGGAGGGGACAGTGGAGGTGGATTCCCTTTTCTTTTGCTGCTAATGTGCTGCTGTCATTGCCCTCCCTGGGCTCTGGCCACTGCTAACACCAGGACACAATAAGGCCATTAAATTATTACTGTGCCGCTCTCTTGCTAGAGCTTTATGGACCATCGTATCACAATAGGTTTCCACACAAATGTGCTGAGCTGTCCTTCATTTAATTTACAGAGGATACAGTCAGCTCCCACAAGACCCTACAGATAATCTCTCAACCTGGGAAAGCTTTTATCTCCCGAGGGGACGGTCTCTTAAATAGCATTTGTAACAGTGAACTTGGAAGTACAGAGAAGTGCCTGGGGTTTGGTTTGGCTCCTGCAACTCCCCTCTTTCTCTTATGCTGGTGAACAGCTAGAAAAGCTTTAGCAACCTTCCCTTGCGCCACATACATCTAATCTCAGTGAGCCAGGGCAGCAGCGGTTAGAAGCTGCTTGTTACCAGCACAGTATAGAGTGATACAGTGGAATCATGAAGTAGGTATGTGGCTGTGTCATGAATGCACTAAACAAAAGACTTAAGGCAAATTGGGTGTGGTGCGGGGATCAACCATCCTACAAAATTTGTAGGGTGAGATTTTCAGATTGGCCTAACTCTAAACTCTGACGTTAATGGCAGAACTTACATCAACCTCTTAAGACAAATGTCAGTCTCCCAGACAGAGTTGTGCATAATGTAGCCCAAGACTATGCACCCAACCCACTTGGTGTCATGGCAAACTTGAAAGCGTTGCTGCTCTAGCAAACTGAGGAGCTTTTCCCTGGAAAGCAAATATGGACTTGAAAGTGTGGATTCTTTGCTGTGCCGAGACACCTTACTTTTCACTGTTAAAGTGTCTGACTGTGTTGTTTAAAAAGAAACCAACTTGCCACTCCAAAGTAGCACATGGACATTCCAAGCTCTTCAGTTTTGATTGCAAGTGAAATAGTTACAAAGCTTCCTTATTATTTTTTTTCATACAATAGAACACAGAAATGGGAATTTATTTCTTCCTTTTGTGGATGGTATTGGATTTTGGAGAGTTCACTCTCTTATCTGAGCAAGCAAACACAAAGCCTTTGGCATCCCTGTTCAGCAAAAGTCATCAACAGAAGCCAGACACTCCTGCAACGAGGCAGATTCCCCCCACACTTTTCACTCTAACTTCTTACATCTGATTCTGTGCTGATTTGCACCTGTGTCATCGTGTATCGCCGTGCCAAGGGCCCATGAAGGAGGTGTAAAACGCTACCACTATTGCAAGAAAGAAATTCTGACTTGGTAGCATTCTACACCCACTATCCACAGGTATAAAGGCCTCTGCGAAGTTCTGGGCAGTGAAGAATCATGATACTTGGCCTCACTGCCTGTCCTAACAACACTTCTCTGCTTTTCTCATACTTATTAGAAACTGTCTGGGGTAAATGTTACCTGGGATGGGTAATTCACCAGCTAGTCAGACCCGCCTTTGCTAGTTTACTGGGCTGAGCTGCTTCCTCAGGTCTGGAAAGAAGGCAGGAAGAATAGTGCATTTTGTATTTTACAGTGGAAGGGCACCACATTTCTTTTAGTCCACAGCAACACCAGAGACTGAAGCATTTCCCCACCTCGTTAGCATCATTTAGCCCACATGCGATACTGATTACAAATCCTTACAGGAAACCGTTTTTTTCCCCTCCTGCGGTAATTCTGTTGGCTCTTTTACACCTAATAAGTCTACGAAAGTGAGAAGCACATAGGTCAGTTATGAAGACTCTGGATTAGGGCATCTTGAGGGACAGATGATTAGGAAAGCTAGTCTCTACTGTTCCCAATTGACAGCCTATATTTCAGGAATGCACTATGTGCTGGGCTTCTAATCTTAATGCATGGCAATGTAGGACAGTAATCCTTCCCCAGTGCAAGCACTGCTCTCCTTATACTCTACATTTCAAATACATAACTGCTACCTTGGCAGGCTTACCAGACATTTGCTGATTTAGGATGGCACATATTGCTTAGCCCACAAGCACAAGCAGTAGTAGTTAGCAAGATAAATTATATTAATGAGTCTTGCCTGAATCAGTGCTGTCACTTAGAAGAACAGGAGAGTTTTCCAGCCTTTCTATAACGAGGAAAAAGTGATTGGCCAGGAAATAACAAATAGAACTCATTTGAGCTTTGAAAGACTCACCTAAGCTTTGTATCAAGGTGTAAAAGGAGGAAACCATTAACATTCCTATTCTGTAAGATACTGGCAAGTGCTGCGGGGAATGTGGCGTCACCTTTAGCCATGGATACTTAGCAGATAGCGGAAGAATGAGATACCCGATTGGGAACTGACCCCAGCCTGAAACTACGCAAGACAGGGACAAGTGATTGACAGTAGCAGGGTGGCAAGACAGGAGGTAAAGTGGACCCAAGACCACTGTGTAGCTAGAAAATACACTCTTCCTGGTTTTGAATCCAACCAGAACCAAAACCATAGGAGATCAGAATCTAATAGTAAAAATCTATTGGTGGTCGCACATTGCCTGACCACACCAAAGGATGCTGGAATCGGGAATAATTACTGAACATCTGCTCCCTGAGCTACAGCATTTCCCTGTGTAGTAGAGAAGAGAACTTTTTTATTTTAGAAGGAAATGGATAGGAAAGAGAAGTTGCATCAATTTTAGCCCAGATTCTATTACCCTCACTCACCCTTGAGTAGAGCTTTCTCCCATAAGTAGACCCATTGACTCCCATAGTATTTGCAGAGGGAGGTGCTACTCAACATACAGTGTCTCCTCAACTGTCGATGGCACTAACATCCTAAGTTATGCTGCTCTACAGCTGGAGCAAAAAATACACAGCCTGGCTTGAAGCTCAGCTATTTAACTCTAGCCAAATCCTAAATCTGATGTTGCCTTGAGGTCTGTCAACATTTATTTACTCTAGAGGGGGGAAAAAATGTGAACGTCTACACTTTGTCCAGGCTGCTTTGCCTCATCCCAAGCAATTGATCACGTCATACGTGTCAGCAAAAAATGCAAGAGCCTTTCTGTGTTTTCTTTCCATGAAGTAGTGCTCTAAAATAAGAAGGAAACAAAATGGGCTCATGTCAGATTGGCATTTCTGACCTAGTCAACCTTTGCTACCATGTGGCAGTCAATCAAGGGAAACCAGTTTCCATTCCAGGGGGATCTGCTGCTCAGCATGAAAGCTGATATTGAAACGAAAAGAACAGGCTCCTTCTGGTTACATCGAAAGCAGAGGAGACAGCAAATATGTGTAAATTACGAGGACCGTTAGATTATAGGCTAATGATTTCCAACCGCTGGTAGGTGCACCAGAACTGAGTAAGAAATACATACATTCATTGGTAATTGTACTCTGTGTTTTTGTATCACCTTCCAGGAAAATGTTTGATTATTTTTTTTGTCAAAAAGAATGAATGTCTCACACTGAAATTATTTAGATTTGGAAATGCAGATCCAGTACCACATGGGTGTTGTAGTTCAGTTGTCTCACGTCCCTGTTCTCTTTTATGAATGGGACTCCTCACATGAACTATTTCTCCCATGTTGCACCACACTCAAGGACTCTTATGATGCATGCACCTGTCCATTAGGGGAGACTGAGGTCCATTAGAGGACATGGAGGCCAGAGATTCTAGCCTATACAGGAGGATGAAAGCTGGAGGCACCTCAACTACAACTCCCATGAGGCACTGCAGCAGCATTTCCAAATGTAAATATTTTGGTTTTCAAATTTCAAAACTTCTTTGGTCCAGTTCTACTCACAATGCTTTGCAAGCATTCCTTGTGACTCCATCCCATGTAGGAGGGCATGATCATTATTCCTCTTTTACAAGTGGGAATCTGGGGCAAGGTGAAGTGAAACAACTTGCCCAAGGTCATGTGAATCATCTGTGGCAGAACAAAACCAAAAGGTGCTCAGTACCTTGCAGGAGAGTTTCTGCATCCTACAGAATGATGATGTGACATGAGATCTGTCAGGCAAGGATCCACTGGTGATGGTGCATATCAATACTAATGACACTGTGCTGTGGGATATCGCACAGATTATAGATGACTTCAGAGAACTCAGAACATGTGATGTCCCATGTCTTGATTCCAGGCCTGGGAGTGCCCATCCATCTGCTGCATAGTGACTTCCACCTAGTGTTTGTTGAAACCCACTGGACCGAGAAGCTAGCAGGACTATAGCCATAGCCAAGGCACCATTCATGGAAGCCCTGACTGAAGGACTGCCCAGGTTTCACTGATTGGTCCAACTACGGTAGGTAAGCCAGAGGGAGGCACAGGAAGTTGTCTGAGCAACAAGATGATTTTCTGTTGTGGCTTCACTGGACCCTGCCTGTGCCTGCTTCTTGCACCCAACCCTGTTCCTGATTTCTGCTCTGCTCCTGGCTCCTACCTCACCCCTGCCTTCACTCCTGTTCCCACTGTGCTCTTGCTCCATGCTTGATCCTTGCCTGTCCTCTTGTTCCTGCCCTTATCTCGCTTCCACCATCAGTTATCAGTCCTGCCTCTGACTCTGGCTTGCCCCTTGTCTTTGGCATTTGGTATCTGCCCTTGGCTCTGACCCTCGGCTTTGATTCCTGAATCTGACTCTGGCTTGACTCCTGGCTCTGGTAAATTGGCAGTTGACTCTGGTGCTGACTCTTGGCTTTGTTCCCTAACCTGGATGCCTGCTCTCCCACTAGACCTGACTCTTGCTCTGCCTACATCCTGGTCCACAATAGAATGGTACTGAAGGAGAAGAATGCTTAAATGATCTTCCTGGAGTTCCTTCCTGTCCCACAAGCAAAGGAAGACAGAAGGCAAAAGATCCTGGAAGTCAACCACTGGATAGGTAAGGGGTGTAAAGCAAAAAGCTTTGATTTTGTGGAGCACTGATCTACCTTCTGTTGGGAGAGGGGGGCTATAAAATTTGGATGGCCTCCATCTCAGTAGATGGGGAGCCAATCTTCTCAAGTACTGGCTGGCTAGAGCAGGTGTGTTTCTAATGGGGTCCTGCAGGGATTGGTTCTTAGCCCTGTGCTCTTTAAGATTTTTGTCAATGATTTGGAGGAAAACATAAAATCATCACTGAAAAAGTTTGCAGATGGCACAAAGATTGGGCGATTGGTAAATAATGAAGAGGACAGATCACTAATGCAGAGTGATCTGGATTGCTTGGTAAGCTGGGCACAAGTAGACAATATTGTTGTAATATGGCCAAATGTAAAGTGATGCATCTAGGAACAAAGAACGTAGGCCATACGTAAAGAACGTGGAACTCTATCCTGGGAAGCAGTGACTCTGAAAAGAACTTCGGGGTCATGGTGGATAATCAGCTGATCATGAGCTCCCATTGCCACACTGTGGCCAAAAAAGGCTAATGTGATCTTTGGATGTATAAACATGGGAATCTTGAGTAGCAATTGAGAGGTTATATTACCTCTGTATTTTACACTGGTGTGACTGCTACTGGAATACCGCGTCCAGTTCTGGTCTCAACAATTCAAAAAGGATGTTGACAGAAGGTTCAGAGAAGAGTCGTGAGAATGATTAAAGAATTGGACAACATGCCTTATACTGGCAGACTCAAGAAGCTCAGTCTATTTAGCCTAACAAAGAGAAGGGATGACTTGATCACTTTTATAAGTACCTACGTGGGGAACAAAAACTTGATAACGCAGAGCTTTGGAAATGTGCTCCAGCTCCGCTCTAGCTCCAGGCAAAAACCTGCAGCTCCACTGCTCCAGAGCTGCTCTGCACTCCAGCTCTGGGCTCCGCTCCAGAGCCCTGTGATAATGGACTCTTCAGTCTAACAGACAAGGGTATAATAAGATCCAATAGCTAAAAGCTGATGCATGAAAAATTCAGACTGGAAATAAGGTGCTAATTTTTAGCAGTGAGTATAATTAATCATTGGAACAACCTACTCAGGTTTGTGGTAGATTCTTCGTTACTTGCAATTTTTAAATCAACGATGGCTGTTTTTCTAAAAGATATGCTCTAATTCAAAGAAGAATCCTTCCAGGGAAGTTCTATAGCCTCTGTTGTACAGGAGGTGAGACTAGATGATCACAGGGATACCTTCTAGCCCACTCTATGTATCCATTAAATTTTTCTCCAATTTGGAAAGGTTCTGCATAGTAGCTCCCTATTATGTGACCCCATCATATCGTGCAGCAGTGCAAGCAGTAGGGGGGAAGTCTCCCCAGGCAGGGTTAGCTGCCGTGGCGGGGGAGGGGGAGAAGGGAGAAGTCTCCCCAGGCAGGGTTAGCTGCCGTGGCGGGGAGGGGAGGGGGGAAGTCTCCCAAGGCAGGGATAGTTGCCGTGAGGGGACGGGGGGGAGAGGGGTTAGCTGTCACGATGGGGGGGTAGCTGTTGAGGGGGGGGCTCCCCGGGATAAGATGCTGAGTTAGCTGCCGTGGGGGGGGGGGGCGAGGTTAGCTGGGTGGGGGGTGCAAGGTGGAAGTTTTGCCTAGGGCATGAAACTTCCTTGCACTGGCCTTGGGCGGCTGTTCCACCCCCACCCAGCCTCGCCCCCCAAACTCCTGTCCTCCAGCAGGGCTGCTGCTATAGTACACAGAGGGAGGACGGAGACGCAGAAAAGTGGAAGGGTGGGGGCAGGGCTAGGGAGTCTGCTCCTTTCCCCGCTGTGGTTCTCGGGAGTGCCCTGCCCCAAAGTCTCCAGCACAACAGCAGGAGGACAGAGCCGCCCCCCAGGTAACATGGGATGGATGTGGGGAGGGGACCGGCAGAGCATGGGGGCCCCGTGCAGGTGGCAGGCTGGTGAGGAGTCACATGGAGAGTCATATGAGGAGGTCACGGGCCCCCTCCCCTTAGATGGTTCTCCTCACTCCCTCGCACTCCCTCCGTATCGGTAAGAAATGGATTTTACTTGCACCACTGATACTATGTTCCAATCCCAGCTAACAGCACCACTGCTTTAGAAAAAGTTCAGCAACTCTATGGATTTGAGCTGAGACCCATGTAGATAAAAGATGGCTCTCTGGTAGCTTTCTTAATGTGCTAATGCAGCTTGAGCACATTTTAGGGAATATTGATTAGGAAAACACTGCTTCCAGTTAATTCCTGAGGAAATCTTATTTTGCTCTGCAGCTTTGTGGCAAACATTAATACATTATCCCCAGCAAAATATACCTGAGTGAAATACGCAGTAGCACATATTAAAAGGACTTACAGTTCTGGGCAAACATCCAATTCTAGCTGCATGCTGCCTCCCCTGTGAATGTTATGGATCAGCCACAATATATGAAGTCTATAGGTGTAACTAACTGAAAGCCCCCTGGTTAAAAATCTCTCCTGGGGAATCACCTCCTTATTTTTAACCTAGATCGAGAATATTTCATTTCTGCAGATTTTTTCCCTTCAATTTTATTTTTTGCATGTATCTTTACTACTGACATGACCCAAAATTCATCCCTATGTAGAGGGTTAGCAAAGGCTTATGCATCTTCAGGGACTTAAGTTATGCATAATGTGTGTACTGGCCTAGTGCACACAAGTGAATTTTGCCAAAGATGATCCTTAGTTACACAGGATGGGACATACGGGTACGCAGGAATGCACGCTCCTCTCATGGATAGTTTAGTAGTTGTTTATGAGCTCCTGCAGCCTCTAAGAAGAGCTTCCTTCACTTTGCCTGAAGCCAAACAATTGTCTCTCACAATAGACAGTAATCAGCTTGTGGTACAGCTCTGATGTTCAGCGGTCCCCGCCTCTCGGTACTGCAGCTATAGCTTTGTGGAGCAAATTCTAATCTGTGAAGGATTTTGAAACTTGGCTTCATTCCAAACCAAAGTGAAAATGAAAAAATTCAAAAATCTGCCTAACAGAGAATTTTGAAAGAAAAAATTGCTTTAAGTCAATCAAAATGCTCTCTTTTGACAAAGTCATCTTGTTTCAATTTTGTCTTTTTTTAACAAATTCCGTGTTATTAAAATATATAATACCACCCAAAATAAAAAATTGAAATGAAGCATTGTTTAAAAATGAAAAATCAAAATGTTCTGTTCCAAAAATGTAGGAACCAGATGTTCTGACATTTTCAGAACAAAATGTTCAACACTGTTGTTACTCTCCTCCCCAGCCCCTTACCCCGGTTTTCTTCTGAAAGAAAACTGCAGTGAAATCAACCTGATTTTGTGAAGCTATTTGATTTGGGACAGAACCGCGTATTCTGATATAATATGGTTCTATTGAAGTTTCTCCGACCAATTCCAGCTTGAACTGAAGTAACAAATCACAACAATCCACCACAGTGAAACTCTAACTACAGTCCAGCAATACATATCACTGTAGGTCAGATTCTAAACTCGATTACATTTATGAAAATCTGGGGTATTGCCACTGAAGGCCATAAAGCTGCTCTCACTTGCAGGGAAGGAGCATGAGCCTGAACCCATGGCTAAGGCACTAAACTATTATGCAGCAAACCTAGGTTCAAATTCCAGCTCTGCCTCAGACTTCCCAGATGACCTGGGGCAAGTCACCTAATCTTAGGGTGACCAGATGTCCCATTTTTAAAGGGACAGTCCCATTTTTGGGGACTTTTTCTTTTATGGACGCCTATTACCTCCCACTCTCTGTCCCATATTTTCACAGTTGCTATCTGGTCACCATACCTAATCTCTCTGTATTGTGTTTGTCAAATAATATTCCCTTCATCCACATGGAATGCTGTGACGATTGTTTTATAAATAATGAGGAGGTGATAGGGACTTGATAGATCAATTACCTCAGGTTAATTGTTATCAGAATACAATTCTACATCTTTTCAGTCTGCAGCAGGGAACAGGAGACACAACCAGACTGAAGGCCTGACATGGTCCTGTCTGAAGACGAATAGGATGAAACTCTATTCCTGACATTCAGGAAACAGCACAGAGAAATCAAATGGCTTCATTTATTCTGACTGCTGTCCACCCTATCCACAAGC
Source organism: Gopherus flavomarginatus (assembly GCF_025201925.1). Taxonomy (NCBI): domain Eukaryota; kingdom Metazoa; phylum Chordata; order Testudines; family Testudinidae; genus Gopherus; species Gopherus flavomarginatus. Next base: position 22,634,537 of record NC_066631.1, on the reverse strand, counting down.
ACTACTCCTGAGTTGCTGCTGGCTACCTTGCTGTTCCTGCATTCCAGCTGGAAAGGAAAGGGTGCAACTTCCTGTGCGCCCGAGGCTCCTGTTATGAAATGTGCCAGATGATATGGGTTTGTACCAGCACAACATGGCCAAAACAATGAGCTCATTTCAGAGTCCACTTCTCTGAACCAGCAAGCCACTGAAACATAGGTGCTACCACATAGAAGTGCCAAGAAAAGTCAACCACAGTCTTACGCATAATCAGAGCTGCCATCTTGACCCTGTCCCCTAGTATTTAAGACTGCAGAAGCCACAATCATTTGTAATGTGCAAATCCTATATGTATTTATGATAATTATGTTCCATACCCTTTTCAGATTCTGCTTTGAAAACCACAAGCACTGCCTGGGCTATGATTTGGTAATCTGGGGTTGGCGTAGGGGGAACAACATCATTTCCTTCAATACCGATAGTTTTTAATCCTGAAATGAGTGATATTTTCCCCCCATGTGAAGATTAAGAGGAGGAATAATGTTCAGTGAGAAGAACTGCTTTTGATTTTTGGATCTTGAAAAGAGGGAAACAAAGACGGCCTCTTTGTCTCCAGATAATAAATGCTTTAGCTTCCAAGTAAAATAGAACTGGTGAAGAATGCAATGGCTTAGACTGACTAAACACAGGCAGGGAAAACTGTGGCCAGACATACAGACTAAACCCCGCTGTAACAGGGAGATTCAATCCTTCTTTAGTTTCCTAACACAGGTTCCATTGTCTAACAAAAGTTGTGTTGAGGAGTGGAAGGGAATAAGGACTCACCCTGCCTTGAGTAGCCTGTGTTAAGGCTGACCATATTGCATATGAAACTTGGGGGTAGGCAGGGGCTGCTCCCCACTGGGAGCAACTGGATGGAGTCTGGCTGGTCACATATGGAAGAGGGGACATGCACCCATAAAGGGGTGTTGCAAATTACTTCTACATCATCCCAGTGTATCTGGAGAGTCCCAGGAGGCATTATAACTTTCCGAAGCATTACACTACTAAGCACATCAATGTTCTTCCCCTTACTATGGGCCATGTGCTAAAATCGCTGCCTAGCTCAGAAGCAATAACTGGCTTCAGGTCTTGCCCGGAATCATACATGTGGACCACACTGAGCCAAAGTATTTGAAGACTAGTAACATGACTGCAGTTACAATAGTTTTGTGTATAATCATAATAAAACAGGTGCCACACGCAGGATATTTCATGCTGACCCATCCTATTCCATGAGCACTCCATTAGGTGATTTGGTGGATGTCCGTGATAACATTTTTGCTCTATTCATGTAATTCACAAATGATATAAAAAGATTCTTACCATAATATTTGCTCGTTTTACCGTACTTTGCACTGCACTGCCACACTTTTCTGGGGGTCATAGTGATCGTACATTGCATGTAAGCCAACAATGTGGTGCAGTTTAAAAAAAGGCTAATATGATTCTGGGGTATATTAACAGGAGTGTTGTATGTAAGACATGGGAGGTGACTGTCCCACTCTCCTCTACACTGGTGAGGCCTCAGCTGGAGTATAGTGTCCAACTCTGGGCACCACACTTCAAGAAAGATGTGGACAAACTGGAAAGAATCCAGCAACAAAAATGATGAAAAGTTTAGAAAACCTGACCTGGGGGGAAAGGTTTAAAAAAAACCCTGAGCATGTTCAGACTGGGAAAGCAGACTGAGAAGGGGACCTGATAGCCTTTAGATATGTTAAGGGCTGTTGTAAAGACGAATTGATTAATTGTTCTCCATGGCTACTGAAGGTAGGATAAGAATAATTGGCTTGGTTTTCAGCAAGGGAGATTTAGATTAGATATTAGGAAGAAATTTCTAACTACAAGGATAGTTAAGCACTGGATTAGGCTTCCAAGGTTGTGGAATCCCCATTATTGGAGGTTTTTGAGAACTGGGTGGACAAACACATGTTAGGGATGGTCTAGGTATACTTAGTTCCTGCCTTAGCACAGGGGGCTGGACTAGATGACCTCTCAAGGCCCCTATATTTCTATTATTCTCTATAAGGTAGCGAATCTGTATTAGGCTGGATTTACTGGGTATGATTTATGCCCTACCAGAGTTACTTTCCAATAGCTGCACAGAATACAGTGTGTGTTATTCTCACTTGCCTGTAGAACAATAAAAACAAAGCTAGAAGATCAATACCAACAGAAATCATATGCTCACTGAGGTTTGCTCATCCCGTAGAAAGCAAAAATCTCTTTGTAAGGAAAAATTCCCTTTTGATGTTTATGAAATTTTTCATCTGTAGCTCCAAGAGGGAGAGTTTTGCTCAGGCAATATCCCATGCTTACTAACACCCTACAGCAGGCCTTGCTGGGCTTAGGGGGGATGTGGCTGGGAGTGGTCTGGAAAAGACCAACCTGTTTGTCCCAGTGGAGTGTCTGAAGGAAATGATTCAGTGACATGGCTGTCCGTCAACACTCAGAGACCAGTATTCATAAAGAGCCAACTCTTGCCCTTCCTCTGCAGCTGGGGAAACTCCTCTGATTGCATAGCTGGTGCAGTTCCACTGTGGAAGGCTGGTGGTGGCAGGGTGTGCAAGGGGTTACGCATGGGGGTGCTTTTTCACCTTGTGTGGTACCAGGCTACTGGTGGCTGGAAGTAGGTCTAGGAGTGCATAGGTGCTGACTCCATGGGTGCTCTGGGGCTGGAGCACCCGCAGGAAAAAAATGGTGGGTGCTGAGCACCCACCAGCAGCCCCCTTACCAGAACCTCCCCTTCCCGCCAGCGCCTCCTGCCTGCCTGTGGGCCCCACAGATCAGCGCCTCCCCCACAGCTGTTTTGTGGTGTCAAGAGGTGCTGGGGGGGGAGGGGGAGGAGCGAGGGTGCAGCATGCTCAGGGGAGGGGGTGGAACTGGGTGGGGAAGGTGCAGGGTGGGGGCAGGAAGAGGTGGACGGAGGGGGGTGGGAAGAAGCAGAGCGGGGCTGGCACCTTGGGAGAAGGAGTGGAGTGTGGGTGGGGCTTGGACAGAGCCGAGGGGAAGCCCCCCCCGGGAGATTAGAAACTCGGTGCCTATGTGAGGGTGAGACCTCAGGATCTTCTGCCCCTGGAAAAGGAAGGAAGCCACAAGGGCACTCAAGCCATTGCATTACAACAGGCTCTGGGTAGCAACTTAGCAGCTGCTTCTGTGGCCTTAGGGGAAAATTCCTCTTCCCCTGAACTGTTGTATTAATTTCAATGGAATAAATGGGCCCAAAGAGCCTTAAACGTGAACATGACCCTGGAACTGTCCACCATTAAACAGTTTTAAACGAAGTTTGGGGTACACAGAGACCTCAGCCTGCTTAGTACCATAGAAAACACCATGACAAGCCCTGTGGCACCTTTACTTAAAGATACAGAAAAAGAAGGCAAAAGGGCCAAGCCTTTGAAATGCAAAGTGTTAAGTAAGGCTTTCATTTTAACAACATCCTTTGTTCCCCATTCCTTTTAGCTGTAGAATGTCTTCAGAAAGACCCTCCCACCGCACCCCCCCCCCTTGTCTAATAGTCTCTTAGATGGTAACATAACTGCCCTTTGGAGTAAAAGAGAAGAAGTGAGCTGAGATGAGCAGGAGCTGCTGCTGTTGCTAAATTCTGATCCCTTTTCCTAGAAGACAAACCAAACCAAACACACACAAGAGGAGAGAGAAAAAAACAGCAAAGATAGAAAAAGCAGCTTCTGTCTCTGGTGCTGACTTTCCCTTGCAGTCTCACTGCTGGTAAAACATACATTCTTATTAGTCGCAAACTGGCAAACTTGGACCAACACCGGGTTGTTTCGAGCATTGTTTTTGCTTGCCTTTCTGATCACAGGCTTACAGTAGTATTGCAAAATACACAGTCTTCGCTAGCTAAGCCAGACTTGGATTAGACAGGAGGAAAAGGGAGAGGGATAGGAAAAAGGTGAAATAAGGTGGGGGAGAAAAAGGACACGTCGACGCGGGGGAACAAAGTTCAATATCCCAGGTGGTATTTGGGATTCAGTCAGAGCTAGTGGAGTTGGTGATGTCATCTGGGTCCCTGTCTTCGGTCCAGTCTGGTCAGCACATCTCTCAGGACTAGGACAACAAAGACCCAGCAGTGTTATGGTAGATCCTGGGGTCCTAGGAGATGGTGGGAGTAGCAGCTTGTGAAGCTTGCTCTTTTCCCTTCTTTTAATCAGCACTTGTTCTTGAGCTTTCTTTTCCCCCCATTCTGCCCCCCAAATCTTTTCTTTTAAGGACCAGAAAAGGGAGCAATGGGTGACTGGTTAGACCTAATTTCCACACCAGTACTAGTCCATCAATTTTCAATCCTAGCATCTCGTTTACCAGACATGATCTTAACACAGTCCTTGAGTTATATCAGCGGACCTTTTTCTTTGGACTAGTTCAGTCTTTCCACCTCCCTTTTGCACTTTTTCCCATCAACATTTGTTGTTACTGGTTATTGTGACATTTTGTGAACTTTCACCCACTCTTTTTACAGTTAAACTCTTAATTAGGGTATATGTGTGGGCCCAAATATTGCTACAGCCCTGACATGCATCGGTCCAGTGCCGAGGCTGACCCTTGAGCTAGGCTCAGGATTGGCCCCAAGTGAACAAATCTACGGATTTCAGCTCCTTGCTCGTGCTAAGGGTAGCAAGGATTCATGGCCTCAATGTGTTCGTCTTCTCTGCCTTTGTGGGATCCCACCTCTCGTGCTTCTATGTGGGCCAGCAAGTAGCTGTTCCCTGGCTATGTTGGCTTGTACGCTGTGCAGGCCACTCTCCCTTGCCATCTGCATCAGTCCATCTCAGATGAGAACTTTTCTTCCTGACAGTGTTTCATTATTATATTACAGTCACACTGAAAGGCTCCAATAGCGATTGGGACCCCACTGTGCCAGATGCTGTACAAACACTTAGGAGAGACAACCCCTGCCCTGATGAGTTTACAATATACACCGCTACCTCGATATAATGCCACCCAATATAACACGAATTTGGACATAACGCAGTAAAGCAGTGCTATAGGAGGTGGGGTTGCGCACTCTGGTGGATCAAAGCAAGTTCAATATAACATGGTTTCACCTATAATGCGGTAAGATTTTTTGGCTCCCAAGGACAGCGTTATATCGAGGTAGAGGTGTATAAATGTGAGAGACAAAGGGAAACTGAGTCATTGAGCGATTAAGGGACTTGCGTAAGGCTCTGCAGGGTAGTTGTGATAGATACAAACACAGACCTCCTGAGTCCTAGTCTCACGCTTTGGTCACAAGACCATCCTTCCTCTTGTTACAGCTTGCCTATCTCTGATTAGACAGACATGCTGAACCTCTGGTAACTACTCTATTACTACGTCCCAGAATTTGTTACCCTCTTGGCACTCCCAGAGCAAGTACTACAGTTTGGCACTTGGCAGGCTTAGCATTACTGCTTTTATTTACTTCTGAGGTTCTGAGCTTTAACCCTCACGGTACTTAATTTGTTGGGTGATATTTACAGTGAATCCTGCCCCTGTTAACCACAGCAGTAATGGTTCACACCGTCTGGTTCCTGATGGTCTCTGTGTAGTATAGTATTTCCAATAGATTTCCCATGCAGGCACTGAGGTCACGTATATTACAATTATGGTAACAAGCCTGTCTTTCTAAAGAACAGACTATTTTTCTTCTCATTTCCCTGAGACACGTTTCACCATCTAGCCTAAGCAGGCTATGTTGATGGATTGTACCAACCACAAACAATAACTCGGCTCCCTGAGCACATTCAAATCAGCATTGTAATAGTTGTGGATAGCTCAGAATAACGCATAATGTTTAGAAAAATTGTTTAGGGATATGCTGAAGACACCTGACCATATATATGCTCATTATACTAAGCTTTGTCCTTGGGAGAAGAGCTGGAGGAGCTCCATTCTCTAAACAATTTCAACACTGTATTCATTTGACTGAGGAACAAAGCAAGGGCCCCACCAGACCTGAGCAATGGGTCATCTAGTGCTGTATTCCAGTTCTGACACTTGGTTGTGTTGGATGCTTCTGAAGAAGGCCCAGAAGTGAACTCTCCTTGACATGAAGCCAACACACTACTTGGGACATATTCTGAGGGTTTACATGGGACTAACTGGGTGCATGTGTAATTCACTAGTGTGTATTACAGGTCCTCCTGGGTGCCTGATCCACAAAGAACAGGAGTCTTTTGCTGCCACAGGTAGGGAGCCTTTGCTCAAACTGTAGCAGCTTATGCTCCTAGTTCAGGAAGTCCATGGGTCACTCCCCAGTCTGTCAGCTAAGATGACAGCTATCACAGACCTTGTGCAAGCCCTTTAAACAACCCCACAGAGGAAAGTTTCTTCCTGACTCCCTTGCTGGCCAGTTTATGCCCTGAAGCATGAGCGCCAATAACGTTTCTACCTGTTATCTATCTAGAATAACTGGAAATGCTATTTTAAGGCTTATTTGTTTGTTTCCCTTACTGCTAAAGATCAACCTTTGAATTGTGATTCACGTCTGTCTGGAACTAATTTCATTATTACCATGTTAAAAGACAACCCCAGTGAAATCCTCTTTTAAAAAGGCCTTCAGCGCTGAATGCAATCAAACGCAAAACTTAATTAAAAATCTCAAACAATCATATGAGATGAAAGAAGACATGCCCATTATTACTGCATTAAGCAGGGCTGCTGCAACACTAGCTGTTGATGCAGTCCAGCAAAAAGTAGAGGAAAAACAGTCAGGCTAACATAAAAATCAATTTCCCGTTACAGCTTGAAAGGAAAGAGAAATGTAAATCCTCACTGATGGTTCTGGATTTCCAAACTGTTAGAAAAAGACACCCAGCTGATGCATCACACAGCTCCTGGAAATCATTCATCTCTCATCTCAGTCACTGCATCGTGCACTGGAAGCACTGCCTTTTTTTTTTTTTTTTTTGACAAGATGCTCATTTTCCCAGCTTCCAAGAAATCTCTAGACAGGGAGTGTCAGCTCTAATTATCCCATCGATGCTGCAGTGACAGGGAGTTGCTGAGGAGTCAGCAGTGACACTTCTACATCTGGAGAGGGAATATGAAGCTCTGCCAATGGACTTATTGAAAGCAGTGTGACAGGGACGATTGTGCAGTGGTTAGGGCATTAGCCTGCGCCTGGGGAGGATCCTCTGGAAACTTCCTGTGTCACTTGGGCAAGTGTCTTAAGTTTCTCTATTGTGCAATGGGGATCAGAGCATTGCCCTCAAAGGGGTGTTGTCAGGCCAAATCCCTTAAAGATGGTGAGGTGCTCAGATTCTATGGAAATGGAGGCCAGACAAATGCCAGCTTGCTTACCACACACATACACCAGAGAAACCAGTCTGAGCAAGTGCTGATGTTGTGAACAGAGAAGATGCAACACTTCTGTCCAAGGATCTGATCTGAAGTCCAGTCCTTTCATTAATGGCGGTTGGCTTTGAAGGCCCTAAAGTCCCAGCACAGCAGCACTCCTGCTGTCTACCCAGAAGTCTCCTGCTCTTTTAACTTGCTTTCCAAGGATCTACACAAGTTTTAACCATGGACACCACTGAAAAACTATCTGACCTAAGCCAAGTATAAAGCCAGACCTCCAAGGAATAAATGGTACTTACAGGAGGAGAGGGACGGAGGAGAGGTGGGCAAAAAAAGAAGCTGCAGGGAGATGAGAAGGATAATATGAAAGGATAGGAGAGAGTCTGAACTCCTCTGTGCTCTCAGACTCCACTGTCCCACAAGCTGAGACCAACAGTCTACTCCTGAACTTAGGTCATCCTCCACTGGTGCTTAATAGAACAGTGGCCAAATATTGCTGAAATAACCTGTGTAACCTAGCCATTCTTCTGAGCCACTGTGTGGTCCAAAAGGCAAGTGGGGCACTGACTATGTGATGAAAAGATTATTCAGGTCTCCAGCATGCATACCATCTAGCCAGTCCTGCTACCTCAGCCTTTTAGGAAGTCACAGCAACAAGGACAGGATGATTTCTGGCTGGGTAATAAATGTTTTCAAAGGTAATCTTCTAGATTAATTCCACTCCCTGGGACGGTGTTGGCACAGGGGAAAAGGAGTTCTGCTGTGTCTGCCGGAAACATGGATTCAATTATATCACTTAGAGGGTAGAAAAAGGAGACAATCCGTTGGGAAAATATATAATAAGGGACTCAGGCATCCCAGTGTAGGGATGATGGGCTAACATCTTCCAGAGACTGGACACTGAGAGAGAAATTCACAAAGACATTCTCAAAGAGACCCAGGAGTAAGATAAAAAATCACCTCGCAGAGAAGTGCATAACCTAGTGTGTAAACACAGTCGCTAGCACACAAACTACCCAGGAAAGCTCAGAATCAGCAGATCTGGACAGGCTAAGGTGCTAGCCAGCACGTTTTCCAACTCACAGTCGTCATTAAAGTAACTCAGAGATTGCAAGGGGCTTACCAGCAAGGTGTTAAAAACAAAACCTTGGGAGTTCAACCCTATGAGACAGCAGCAGTGGTCAGAGTTGTGAGCCACTTTCCAGGAGTACATTATCCAAAGCAATAACACTTCACAGTGGTAGCAATTGAACGGAAATCTAACTGATGACCCTGATTCTCTGCACTTAGCCAGCGCAGGAATGGTAGGCTGCACTCTTAATTAGAGGAGGCAATGGGGCTGTTTGGGGACAATTGTATGTAACTGTATTACCTTCCTTCAGAAGAAAAAAAACAGGGCCTGAATGCGACTCCTTCCTTCCCTGTGAGGAAGGGGTTCACCATCTGGCCCACAGACACTAATCTGGCTATTTTCGGTGAATCCACCAAAAGTCCTGCCTGCTCCTTGCTGCACACAGATGTGATTCTGACAATTGCCAGAAGGGGGTGACCATCTTCACTCTTGTCCATGTTGTATGCACCCTGTCCACGGCCCCTTAAGAAAGGCAGTGAGTAGGATGCTGACCTCTTGGCCCCTGGGGATAATTTTTTTTTTAATCAAGAGGGAGAAAAACTGCACAAAACTCAGCAGTGAGAGCACGTACATGTGCTGCATGTTCTTGTGGGGGACGGGTGGGGCTGTAGAAAGGGAGTAACCCCTGGCATTCCCAGGCACCCTGCTCTGTCTGCCAGGCAGAAGTGAAAACATCAATAAACCTCTGACACGCCTCCTGCCATCAGCACATACTGCTGCTGCTAGTTCTCAAGCCTCATTATACACTGCAAAACAAGCACCTTGTTGTAGCGCCGAGATCCGTCCTCTCTCTGCAGAGAGTGAGATTCCAAAGCCAGGATGTCCTAATTCATGACCAAGGGTCATTATTTTGACAAATTAGTTAGATCTCACTTATTCCACAGGGATGACTGAATTAATCAGCCTGCATCTGTCTCTCCCTCACCCCCCAAAAAAGGCCTGTAAAATGATCAGCATATTTCATTGAGTCACCTTTTAAAAATCGATGACAGTTTGAGCTCAGTCACTTTTAGGCATCAGATTCAGGTACCTGACACCTGACCTACACTTTTTTCTGGTACCAGCCAAGATACGGTACCCCAAAGAAGTTTCATAGTTCCATTGGGTAACAAGGGAACCGAATACCTCATCATCTTTGCATTACAAATGTAATAATTATCAACTGAGTAAATGGGTCTCCTGGTGAAGAAGAAAATATATTTTGGAGACTGACTGTAACCCCCCCCCCCCGGCACTCTTCCATATTCATAACAATGCCAAGTCTCTATTGCTCTACTGGTCTTCTAGAAAGGAACTTAACAGGCACTCTGAAACTTACAACGCTCACCTCCCCTCATGATGCCCTGCAATGAACCTGAGTCTTTGGAGCATCATTATGTACGCTGTTAGAGTGCAATTAAATATGCAGTTAGCAAACATGGCAAATGCTATTTCCTACTTATTCCTAGTCACTTCTTTCCCTGGCAGATGTGACAAACTGCTAAATATATTACATTCACCTACATTAATAGGAATGGTGCTGATAACTCAAGTAGCTTCTACGAACTATTCAGACGTGTCAGACAAGTGTGTGCCTGCAAACTGATTACGTTTCACTAAATCATGAAAATACAATATTAGAACATCCTTTAAAAAATGGGTTTAAACGTATCCTACCTTTTTTGCACAGACAACTAAGGGTCTGATCCAGTGCCCATTAAAATCAATGGAAGGACTCCCATCAGCTTAGATTCGGCTCTAAATCATTGTACTGCTTCACTAGTTGATCAGTAGTTCAGCTTAGTCTGATAATAATGATGATGATGATACTAAATATTTTCCACTAAGTAGTTCCTCTCATCTGATGATGTCAAAGTACTTTGCAAATAAAGAAATCATATAACAAAACTAGTCACTTATACTGTGACCCTCACTATGATATTTCAGTGCCTATGAACTATGCCCATCCTTGTCATATTTCGGTTCTTATGAATTGAATCTTGCACCACCCTTTATAATACAAACATTTGCGCCTTCATTTTACAGATGAAGTAATGGAGGAACAGAGAATTGAAGGACTTTATCCAAAATCATGGAGTGAGTCAGTGCCAGAGTTGGGAATAGAATCCTGTTCTCGTTACGCCAAGACCTGTGCCCAATACGCTGGACCATGAAGAGATGGAGTATTGATCTCTCTTTTTTAAGAACAGGCAAACCGAGGCAGAGCTAAGGTCACAGCCAGACCAGAACCCAGGACCTGCTACTTAATCCCTTGCTCTAACGTCAAGACAAGATTGTTTTTCACAGTCCAATGACGAAGGAACATTTAAACCATATTGTCTAGTGCATAGTGTACTGGACTGGGATTCAGAAGATCTACCTTCTAGTCCCTGCTCAGCCACTGCCCAGCTGTGTGGCCTTCGGCAAATCACTTCCTTGCTTTATGCCTCTCTACCGCCCCCCCATCCATTGTCTCTTTAGAGTGTGAGAAGGCAGAGGATTGTCTCCTATTATGTGTTTGTACAGCACCTGGCACACTGTAATGCAGATACCACCAATAAAAGGTGCCGGCAACAAAGAATAATGGAATCATCAAGTGCCCACACTTATTATAGCACAGAAAGAAATTACAGCACTGACTTTGGTATTGCGTCTCTGGTAGCCCTGGGGGGCAGGGAGGGGGGGTGGCATTAGCGAAGCAGAAACAGCTCTTCGAACATATTCAGGGTTAGTTTATGGTTAGAAAAATACATCAGCTTTTCGTTACCATAAACCTGGGACACTACAGGCTAAACGGTGCTCTTGCTTTACAATCTGTCAGCCCCGCTGCAGCTAATGGGGTTATGTGGAGAGAGTCAGTCAAGGCACCATTTGGCCTTGAAGTTAAAAGCATTTGGTTTTGCGGCTAATCTGAGTCTACAGTTTCTCTGCACTTTCTTTCCACTGTATGGAAATGACACAGGGAACACACTTGAATGGGGAAGTTTCACGCATAGGCTCCAGCAGGAGCCGGAGTATGGTGGAGGATAATTTCAAAGTGTTCTGTCAGATTTTAGCTGTGGATTGTCCAGTGACTCTAATGGGAGTCATGCAGCTCAGATCTGCTGAATGCTTTCACAGTGTTCCCATCGTTACAGATGCTAAACACATTTATTGATTGATTGATTGATTGCTAAGCAAGAGATAGATCCTGCACATAATTGCATGAAAATCCTGAAGCATCAACATGGCTGGAAATGCTAGAGCAGGGGCAGGCAAATTTTTTGGCCTGAGGGCCACATTGGGTTTTGGAAATTGTATAGAGGGCCAGTTAGTGGAGGCTATATCTCCCCAAACAGCCAGGCGTGGCCCGGCCCCTGCCCTCTATCCCCCACCCCGCTTCTTGCCCCCTGATGGCCCCCCCGGGACTCCTGCTCTATCCAACCCCCCTGTTCCCTGATGGGTCCCCGGGATCCCTGCCCCATCCACTCCCCTGACAGCTCCTGGAACCCCCACCCCTGACTGCCCCCCATTGCCCCATCCAACTCCCCCTACTTCCTGACTGCCCCCGGGACTCTTGCACCCATTCAACTCCCCGTTCCCTGCTCTCCGACCGCCCTGACCCCTATCCATCCCCTCTGACGACCCCTCCCAAACTTCCCTGCCCTCTGTTTAACCTCCCCTGCTCCCTGACCGCGCTGCCTGCAGCACCGGTGGCTGGCGGCGCTACAGCCACACCACCCACCTGGAACCAGCCATGCCACCACGCAGCACAGAGCACCGGGTCAGGCCCGGCAGCTGCCTGGCCATCCAGAGAATTGCTCCAGTGGTGCGGTGCAGCGTAGTGCACTGAGGCTGCAGAGGAGGAGGAACAGCGGGGGAGGGGCCGGGGGAGAGCCTCCCAGGCCAGGAGCTCAAGGGCTGGACAGGAGGGTCCTGCAGGCCAGATGTGGCCTGCGGGCTGTAGTTTGCCCACCTCTATGCTAGAAGGAACTGGGGGGAAAGGGCTTTATTCTGCAGTTCATTAGCCAGTCAGACTGGTGTTTCACAGAATTTGAGTGTAGGGGAGTCCTGGCTACATTCATAGAATCAAATTCCTGAGTACACATGCTCACGCAGGAGCAAACAATGACTGTACACAGCCAGCAGCATATAACAGGATGGCAAGCCACGTCAAACTACATTTCACGCTCTTGCCACCTTTAAGCAATGATCTTTGCTCAGCTGTTGACCAATCGTAGCCTTGAAAATCCCCTCAGTACCTACAAAAGCAAAGGGAAGGAGTGTTGTTCACTGGGTAGACCACGGTAGGGTGAGCCAGGATTTCTGTGCACTCATCGAGTCTACTCTCTGCAAGGCACCAATTAATTCTTCCCATGCTGCCTTTTATCCATGATTTCATAATGCTACTGCTATGGAGATATGTTGTGAGGCTTAAGTCATATTTGTAAAGCTCTTTGACATCCTTGCATGACAAAAGCAATATAAGTGCACAGTAGCATTGCTCCTGAAACATTGTTGGAGGTTTTCAGCTGAATCTGGGCTGCTGAGTTGACTAATGTGCTAATTAGCCAACACACTCCCCTAATTTTGCATATCACATCTGGAATTTCCAAAGCCACCAATGGGACTCAGATGCCCATTTCCAAAATAACGGGGATTCGGCCTGTGAATTGCCTAGACAACTTTGAGAATCCCATCCTATAAATCCAGATTTCATCCCAGTTGAACGATGGGGAACTCTGATTCACTTATTGTGCTGGTGTAAATCAGGAGCCAAATGGCATAAAAGTCTGAGAGAGGAGAGGTCCTTTAGCCCACCCTGGTTTATATGACACTCCAAGACAGCATGGAAAGAAGAGCTTCTCTCTTCAACGAAGCAGATGTACCTGGTCAGGACACAATCCGCACACATCACTGGGTTGTGGGAATTGGTGGAATTTTACAGCCTTTATTATTGTTGATTTGTATTGCAATAGTGCCTCGGAGCGCAGACATAGATTCTAAGTCTGGAAAGGACCACTAAGATCATCTAGTCTGAGCTGCTTAGCACAGGCCACGGCACTTCCATGAAATAATTCATGGACCAGGAGCCTATTGTGCCAGACTCTGGCCAAACCAAAAGCCTAAATCCAGGCCATTTTTATACGAAACATGTTGAATATACTGCTTGATACGGAATCATTCTGAAGTGTGCTTCTCTAACTCAGCCTTCGCCAGAAAGGAGAGCTCACACTGAAAAACATGAATATGGGTAGCCTTCCAGTATCCTGCTACCAGGTGACACACTGAACCCTGGGGCTTGACTCTCTTTTCACTGCCGCTGGTTTTACACCAGTGTCATTCCAGAGGGAGTCACTGCTGATTTACACAGCCATGAGACAGATCAGCATCAGGCCCTATGAATCAACCAGGGAGATGTTACTTGTTTTGCCAAGAGTCATGTTTAAAGAAAGGCTGGCACATTTCCAGCTAATCAGCAATGCTTCATGCCTCTATAAATCCTGGAGGTCCAGCTTTCAGGAGTCGTGGGAGCAGAGCTGGCAACAGTAACTGATATTCAGGATGCTGGTGCTCATTGGCTCTGGTCGCTGTCAGAGTTCTGAGGTGCTTACATATTATTGAATCACTTGGGTCCAAGTCTGTTTTACCCAGTCTTTTGTTTTAAAAAAAAATGCACTCTTGCTAATGGCAAAACAGGGGGGTGATGGGTTACTGGGAAGTAGAGCTGTGTTGTTTTTTCCCCCAGAAAAATAGTTTACTGGCTGAAAAATGCAGTTTTGGGTTGACTAACAGTATTAGCAAATTTGACATAAATCTGGTGAATAGTTTCAGACCAAAAATTTGGAGGGTGCTGGATTCCCCAGGGGACTTAGGTACCCTTCACAGGAATGGCACCAGGGTTTTTGGCGCCCTAGGCAGGGGTCCTTTCGTGCTCCCAGTCGTTGGCAGCAATTCTGCGGCGGGGGGGGTCCTTCCGCGCTCCCGGTCTTCAGGGCACTTCAGCGGCGGGTCCCGGAGCGAGTGAAGGACCCGCCCCAGAATTGCCACCGAAGACCCAGAGCGCGGAAGGACCCCCGCCGCCGAATTGCCGCTGAGGGCAGCAAAATGCCGCCCACCCAAATCCTGGAGCCCTAGGTGACCGCCTAGGTCACCTAAATGGAAGCACTGGCCCTGACCCTTCATAAAGAAACTGGTAGTCCTGCCTTTATAACCACTAGCCCAGTTGTTAGGGCTCTCAGGGTATGGCTACACTTGAAATTTCAAAGCGCTGCCGCGGGTGTAGCTTGCAGCGCTGGGAGCCGTGCTCCCAGTGCTGCAGCACTGATTACACTGAGGCTTTACAACGCTGTATCTTGCAGCGCTCAGGGGGGTGTTTTTTCACACCCCTGAGCGCGAAGGTTGCAGTGCTGTAAAGTGCCAGTGTAGCCATGGCCTCAGTGGGAAAGTGGGAACAGTTTTAAATTGCCACACAGGAGCTAGGACTTGAACTCTGGTCTCCGTCCCTAACTCAGGCTGTCTGCCATTTGGAGGGAGGCGAGCGTCTTTCTGTCTCTGCAGTTGAAACTGTTCCTCTTTGTATGAAACCCTTGAATAGTCATTCGAGCAGAGAGAGACTGACTCTCTAGCTTGGTGGTTAGAGCACACACCAGAGATATGGGAACTCCATGTTTACATTCTTGTTCTTCCAGTGATTATTTACACAAAGTGGAACAGTTTTAATAGGAGAAATTGAGAGAGACCCACTCCAAATAGCTTGGTTCATAAGGGGGCAGATCTGGGTTCAAGAATCTGCCCTAAAGAGGGATTTGAACCTAGGTCTCCCATACCCCGAGCAAGTGCTCTAACTTTGGGCTACTGTGCATAAGGGGCGATTGCACCACCAACACCTCCTCATCTACTGGTTTTGGGACTCCAGCTCTTCATTTCCCTTTCTCTTATTTACAAAAGGTGATCACGCCCAGGAACATTTTGTGTCAAACAAAACATTTCATCCGACCCAAAATGAAATTTTTGTTAACTTTTTTTATTAGCTAAAAGTTCTGAAAAATTTCAGTTTTAATTGAGTCAAACAATTCCCCCCAAGTTTCCTGGTGTTATTTGCTGAGCTTTACTGTGAAGGGAGTGAAGTCAAGGACTCTGATTAGGGGTAGGGTTCAAGGATGCTATGTAAAGGTGCAGAGCTATTTTGCTGACTCCCTCTGGCAGTGAGATCAGGAAGGATTTTTTAGCCACAACTCAGGAGTATGGAAGGTACAGAGCAAAGGAGAGCTAATGGGAGGGACACAAGCTCATACAAGAAGAAACCTTTGGATTAGCTAGCTCAGGAGCGTGATCAGGTGAAACACTTATTCAGAGGAACCTGCAAGGGCCTATGTCAGTGCAGCCTATCCGATGCCTGTGACTTTTCACAGATATTTTCTTCTATGGAGGCCATGCAGCCAAACAGCAGCAACACACACTATAGTATTATATGGTGCCAAACATGACCAGCTTAATCAGTCTTTCGCACTCTCTTTATGCTTATCCGCGGGTCCTCTCTGTAACTGTACATTGGCCTTAAAAACAGCCACCTACAGTAGCTTGGCAGCTGTGTCATATACTCTTGGTTTTCAGGCAAGGTGAACATTGTATGCAAATAGAGCTGTCCAAAGTTCCTTGGAAAAAATGTACATACTAATGCCCAGCTCTTGGCGTTGGAAGCTGGCAGTAGCCCAATGTGGTTTCAGCTTTCACACCCAACAGTAGGCTAAGTAGATAGCTCATGACAAAAGCTGACTACTAGTACAATTATACCAAATATAGGCAGTTACTACAAATACATCCCTTATAAACTTACCCCCAGTATTTAATACAAACCAGAGCCTAACCTGATTCAGTATCCTCCTGCTCATCAGTGACAAATTTGGGCACCACCATAGATAGGCAACAGGGAGCAAATACGTTAGGCCTGGTTTCAACTCCAAAACACAACACACATTTGCTGTGTCCCTGTGGTCATGGCACTTAACTTCTTTGCACCTCAGTTTTCCCATCTGTAAAACGAGGCTACACGTGCATGACCACATTTGAGATTTATTGATGAAAAAGTGCCATGCATATGCAAAGGATTGTCATTAAGTCCACTTTACAGATAGGAACAATAAGATGCAGAACAGGTAAATACTTGCTTGGGCAACGTTTAGTGTAACGGGCTAAGCATAGTCTTACAAGCCGGTACCCATTCTGCTCTCTGCTAATTATTTGCTTCACCTCCCTGTTTTCCCATCAGTACAATGGCAGGTACCTACCTCAGAAAGGTACCACAAGGGCAATTAGGAATGTTCAAAGGATTCTTATAAGAAAGAGATGGGAGATTTTCAGGAGATACGACACAAGTATTTGCTATAGAATCAAAAGTTGAGTGTAGAGGGTGTGCTGCCCTGATCAGCAACCCTGGGCTAACTTCTGGCTTTTCGTACCTAAGCCACATAAGTGCGTGCGCACGTATGTTTGTGTGTGAGGGGGGCGCAGCAGCCCAGAGGAGGCTCCCTGATCCATTCTGCTTGTGAAAGGCAGAACCAAGCTGAATGGATGGAAGGGACATGGAAGATGTGTTTCCAACTGCATTTCTTATGACTGCTCCAGAATCTCTCAATGTCCCCCAACACACATTTTCATGTGCGACCAGGCTTGCTCGGGGGGCTGGTCTAGGCTTCCAGTCTGGTTGGCCTCAACCCCCTGGGGCCAAGAAGCAACAACAAGAGTTACCGGGGATCCTGCCTAATGCTCAGTGGAGCCCTGGGTCTGGATCTTTGTGCCTCTTCCCACAGGACACACACATACATGGCAGATTTCAGCTCCAGGTTCACAATTAAAGCAGAGAGGCCTGGGCTGGAACAGACACGAAGCGTGAAGCCATCCCTTTGCAGTGAGAAATTCTCCCTCTACATAAGCAGTGAGCTACGGTGGTGGGCAAGCCTGGGAGGAAGCCACTGCCCGTACCCCACCTGTTCTATGTTGAGATAACATTAGCCTCCAGAGCTGCCACCTCAACCCATTCCACCATGATTAAATGCACTGCAGCTCTGGTAACAAGCTGCTGTGGTCACATCATTAGCTGGGTTCTTCAGATTACATTTTTAATGGGATAATTTACCACTCCTACATCCATTTGGAATCTCCAGACAAAGGCTTATGTGCAGAGAATGTTTTCCAGCTGGTGAACGTGACTTTCTTCCCGTCAGGCATTTTCCTGATAGATTGTATGTGTAAGTTTGAAGTAGGATGTTCCTGAACGGTATGTTATTTCTCATGCAATTTTAAACAGGGTTTATCTAGTTTGAGTAGATTTGGCTTTTTCGGTCAAAAGTTGCGTGGCTCGAGGGATTCTCCACCAGATGAATGGATGATCTTTTTAACACCTTCAGTTTCTGACTTTCATATCTTGCATTAAAGCAATCTCCTGTTCATGATTTATATTTATGCCAATGCCCAATTCTATTATAACTCTTCCTTCTGCTTTCTCAATTTCCTCTATTATTCTTTTTTGGCTCCAAAATATCATTTCAGTAGCTAAGTCATAGGCTGTCACTTCATATTTATGAACAGCAACATAAATGTGCATTATTACTTTGTTTTTGTGAAAGTTCATAATGACTAATGCATTGATTGAATCTCCAGAAAGAAGCTTTATGTTTGACTTTGTGATCCTCCCCTCAAAAAAAATATCTTTATATAATTACAAAATTTACATATTGAATAGGTCATGATATTTCTTCATCTCTTCCCCCCCCTTCAGGGGGCTTCAAAAACTCTTATGGGGTTAGGCGAGAATGTATTAGAAACTGCTTGGCATTTTTTTAAATATTTCAAGCTACATTTTTTCTAAAAGGGGGGAAAATACTTCCAGCGAACGGAGGGTTTGTTTTAACCAGAAGGAAAGCCCCAGGCTACATAGATTACCAGAAGAGGCAATTAGGCGGTTAGAGGTAGCACTAGTGTCCCATTCCCTGGAAATATTAGGTTTAATCCTGCTACCTTTTTCCACTCATGTCACTCAGTTATTTTCAGCAGGGTTTTCTCTTGGGGCTGGACTACACTAGGGGAGGGGATCGATCTAAGATACGCAACTTCAGCTATGTGAATAACGTAGCTGAAGTCGAAGTATCTTAGATCGAATTACCTACCGTCCTCACAGCGCGGGATTGACATTTGTGGCTCCCCGTTGACTCCGCTACCGCCGCTCGCTCCGGTGGAGTTCCAGAGTCGACAGGAGCATGTTCAGGGATCGATATATCGCGTCTAGATGAGATGCGATACATCGATCCCCGAGAAATCGATTGCTACCTGCCGATACGGCCGGTAGTGAAGACGTAGCCTTGATTTACAATGATAACAATGTGGGCAGACTCGGAACAGCAGGGTATTTGTGAGTTTTTTTCCTGTCTTCTTATTTTCCTGTGCTGAGGAAGCAGAAGCCCATCCATTTACAGGGGGTTTATACTGGATATACTGGGCTCAATCCTGATCCCACTGCTCTGGTCCCTTTGCATTACTCTCATGGTGCAAAGTGTACAGAAGACAGATTATCCCACCATAGGGCCAGCTGACACAGACCCGGCACAGCTTTCAGTGCCATCCTTTGATGAAAGGGGCATGCTGGAGACATTCCCAAGAGGAGAGGTCGAGGCCAGAATGTGCTGTGCTCCAGCAATGCCTGGTGGACGGATGGTTCTTTGGGACCATAGCCAACTAAGTATAATTTAGAGCAGCCCTGGAGCTGCTATAAACTGCCAGCAGCCAAACTGGCCTCCAACTAGTCCAGGATTGAGAAGCCACAGATGTATTCCTCATTCCATGCTATATTCTGCAAATACTGCAGAGACTGAGACCACTGAATCTAAAAGTCTTTGAGAGCTGAAAATTTCATGCTATCCCTGTAATAAGCTTGTGAAGTCAGCTTGACCACAGCATGACTGATTGGGGAATGAGAGTTGTTCTGTTTTCATGGCAGTGGAGCTGGTTTGTACTGACACCCCCAGATCCTGCTCAGTGTATATTTCATCTTGACCATGATGCTGAAGTAACCTCTTCCATTGGGATTTTCCAAAGAATATAAAGAAGTTGGGGACACAACCCCCACTGAATTTTAATGGGATTTGGAAGCCTACTGACAGTGGGACTTTGGAAATCCTAACCCAGGCTCACTAATAAACACCATGTTGTTTTTCTAATTCATCTCTGGACCCTTTTTACTAAATACAATGAAAGGTAAATCCCAAGTCAAACTCAGTCCATCTCTGGGCTGCCATCATCTCGCCATTGCATTCAGTTTGTCTTTCTCATTTTATTTTGCTTGTGGATTTTGCCAATATACCTCCCATGACCCACATGCTGAACCAGAGGTGCCGGAACAATTTGCATAGTGGGGTCCTGAGAGCCATTGAACCAAACTGTAAACCTTGGATATCATGGAAACCACTTCAAGCCAGGGTGTGTGGCAGCACCCCTAGTTCCAGCACCTACGCGCTGAATCCCCATTATAACAAATCTAAGGAATTCCACTGCAAATCAAGGAGCAGTTTAGGGCCCCCAATCGTCATCATCTGGGTGTTTAACACAAACATCTGCCAGAGGTAGTTTATTAACTTAAGTATTTAAACCTTGAGAAATTTCTGAGTAGCAAAGCGCCACTGATCTTTTGCAAGACAGATGACTTATCCATTACTCAACAACGACAGAAGCTGGAAAGAGACCAACACCCTTCTGCTTTGGATAAAACACACCTACAGCGTAACAACAGTATGGTTCCTATGCAGTGCAGCAAAGGACAGCTTGAGGCTAACGTGCCTCAAGTAGCATCTTCATTCATGGCTCCTAATAAAGTCTGAATTGTTCCTTTTCCATGAGTTTTTGGACACATTTTAAGACAGTTTCTTATTCCAAACCCTTAGGTTGTTTTATTGCCTTGACAGCAAAAAAATTAAATAAAACAAAAAACCCCAAACCCTATCAGTAATTAGCTTTGCTGGCGGACAACAGATCCAAGCACTAAATAGTGCAGGTGTGAGGAATCTAATAGTATATTACAGACTTGCCACAGTGAGAGTCCCCAAAGAGGCGCATATCAGTGAATGGAGTCGAGTCAAATTTAGTTAAAAGAAAAGGAAAATAGAGATGCGATCAGACACAAATGCCATTTAGCCTTGCAGTAAAAGAGGCAATTTGGAAAGTTTCTTGTCAAATGTCTACAGAAATTAGCATAAGAACATGCAAAGATATTGCCAGATAGAACCGCTCCTTCTCCCTTCCCCAGCAGATAAAGTTGCTGTGCAAAATGATCATGACAAAACCCACCTCGCCCTTGGGGAAACTCGACTGCTTTCAGGCTTTGTTACAGGCTTGAAACTCAGCTCAGCCTCATCAAAATGTTCACAAAACTTTCAAAGAAGCCAAGGCCGATTTATGGCTTTGATGTTAAATCAGGTGAAACTTGGTGGCCCTGGCTGTGTTTTGCTTTGAATCTTTGGGTTGGCATGCTACTAAACCATTCCATGTTGGTGCAGTTCTGCTGTCTAAGGGCTGTGCTCTCTGCTGTTACAACAGGATAGATACAGAGCAACTTCACTGGCTTTAGTGGGGTTACTCCAGATTTATCCTGCTGTAAATGAGATCAGAATCTGGCTCGATGGTCAAATGCTGTAGACAGCTACAACACCCAGAGGGGAGGACCCTCCCTTCCAATGATTAGAGTAAACTGTATGCGGGTATCTGAGGACAGAGTTCTCTATTTTAGTGGCCCTCAAGTACAATTAATATAATGTTTATAGACAGCTTGGCACACATGCTTTGTGCCTTTAGATACCTAGTCACCAGGGCAAATTATAAGTTCTCCTACGACCAGAGGTTTGTGCCTCTCTCTCATTGGCTTGTGGTAGTATAAAATATAGCCTCTGCATTACATCTTGCACCAGGATTGAGTTTTCGTGTATCAGCTCCAGATCTCTCAGTGTCCTTTCATAATCAAAGAGATCTGAAATCACACACATTATGGTGCTTTTTAGATACACATAAAAGCCAAAACTAGTTGATGAAGGCATCTAATCCGTAATTCTAAATAAAGACCCCAAATTTACTTTAATCAAAAGGCTTTTTTGAGTGCCACACTAAATAGCTGCTTACAAAGAAATGATCTTATTTTTTAAACTTTAGATTAAAGAGATCATACATGTTGGGATGGGGAAGGCAGCCTTTTATAATACCCATCAGCTCTAAATATATCACAGAATGGTGAACACAGCTGAGCAGCCAAAGGGCATAGTTATCATCCTGTAACCAATTTAACAAGGTGAGCCCACATTCGAGAGGCTGAAACACGGGAATCCTTTCACTTATCCTATGGGCAACTAGTGTGGAAATTAAATAATAGAACTAATGCCTGCTATGATAAACATCTAACTATACACAGCACAGGCAACTTCTTAGCAATTTTATAAAAGGAGAGAGGGAAAATCCTATCACACAAATACAACAGAGGAACAAAGATGTTGTTATAGATAATCATAATTATTATTGGTAACCATTTGGATTTAGATAGCACCTTTTATACAAAGATCTCAAAGCACTTTGCAAACATTTGTTAATTAAAGCTCTCCCAACCATTTGAGGTAAAGAAGCAGTGCCAAACCCAGTTTACAAATGAACTAAGCTGAGACAGAGAGGGTAGGAAAGTGACTTGCCAAATGTCTCATAGTGAGTCAGTGCAGAGCAGAGCAAACAACCCAGGAGTCCTGAATCCCAGTCTCCTGTTCTAAAATATTTCTCACTTGCTAGCTATAACAAAACAAGCCAACAACAGACTTCCTCAAAGTACTGGTTGTGGGGAACCTTGGAAAAAGAACTCTTATCAAATACTGCCCTTGACTGAGGGGAAGCAAGAAGAAAGAGAGGAAGACTGTGAATAACATGGAAACGAACGGTTCTGAACGACATCAAGCACCTCAAGATGAAATGGGACGATTTGGAGAGAACGGCAGTTGACAGGCAAGGATGGCAAATGTGGGTAGCCCAATGTACAGCAAAGCCCGGGATGGACTAAGGTCTAAGGTAAGGGAGACTCTGAGAAAAGAACATTCCGCATTCGACTATTCCATTGAAAAAGAGAGAATCCACTTTTCACAGGGATACATTTTCTCTACCCAAATTGGCTCTTATTTTACATACCTAAATGGTAACTGAGCTCTTTTGGGAAAGTGGCCCTAGGACAATAGCTACTTTTGCTATATATAAAGATAATGCGGTTAAGAGGCAGGTGTCTATACATGGTATGTACACAGGAATTCTATATTCACTTCATCTCAGTAGCAAAACACTGGCTCACCAACTGGTTTTGCCAGTGTAATAACATCCCTGCAGTAAAACGTCTTACTATCCAGTAGCTTTTAAAAGCTGCCCCAGGAGGCCAATACAAGAAGGGCGAAAGGGGCAGCATGTTGAAACTAGAAGCATGGAGAGGGCAGGATCAAAAAGACACAGAGAGAAAGATTTAAGAAAAACCAGGCACAGAAAAAGGCAGCGGCCGCCAGTCAGGTAGCAGGACAGCATTACAGAAGAATAGCGGGAGGAACGAGAGGTGAAGCTGAACAAGGATGACGGATGGGAGGGAAACAGAAAAGCACTTGCTGAATGTTGGCAATGATACCATTAATAGGCTATTGAAGAAAAAAGTCCACTTCAAGCAGATGCCCACAACCCACATAATCTCTCTGGAACACCTACACACTTGTGCAGGGGCTGACAGAAACAGAGACACGTGTCCCTGTGCACTGATCATGCACTTTATGAGAACTTTCTTCTGTGAGATTTCCACTTGAATTTAGTATCACCGCATTGTGCTCAGAATTCCAAAATGCCCATCTGTGGTGCTAAGTGGAAATGATCTAAGCAGTCATTCTGCCTCCGGAGCCGAGATCCCTTGCTTAGCTTTGTCTAAGGAGTTAATAGTGGTTAAGGTATTGAAGGCTGGAAATCTCCGTGCCCATATGTTACAAGCTCTCCATGTGCTGATAGTCTCCCTGCTTCATAAAGGTCTCCATGCAGTTGTTCTTCCATCAGCCTTGGAAAATAATCCTTGGCTTGGTAATTAGTGAGCACGTTAGCTGCCCATTAGGGACTAGGTAAAGGATTAGTAAAATTCCTGGTTTGAATGCATGAGCTTCAGAAAACTGAACAGTGTATCCTGCCAGAGTAAGCTCCTTTAGCCACGTGTCTGACATACAAACAATGACCTATCTGTTAAGACTGGGGCAAACAGGGTAGGACCTTACCTAACGATTTTATAAGTAATTAAAAGTGTCCAGAGAGGGCACACAGGGGTACCCAGGCTTCTGTCAGCAGATCTAAGTGAACATTTTCACACACAATCTCTGCCCTTGGCAGATGTGAAGGAAAGAGCTCTAAAATGTCTAAATCTGTAGTCATCCACTAGTGTTTTGTGAAAGGGAGTATCAGGTTGTGCTGTGATTAAGGTCAGTTTGGCGGGGCTGCTTCAGAAAAATAGTGAGCTCCAGCCTAATTTGTTTCTGAGATAGTCAAATATAACACATAGTAATAACACTTTGCACTTCAGTAGGGCCTTTCATCTGAGCATCTTTATACAGCTGGGTAAGCATTGCCATTGGAACTGGTTGGAACTTTTCTCATAGAACATTCTTCTATCAGATAATGAGATGAGTCAAAAGTGAAATGGTCAGATGGGTAACGGAATCCTTCCTGGCAGGTTTCAAACCTCCTCGGTAGCCTGCCTGAAGGACTGTCCCCGGGTCAGGGACTCCAGGTTTTCCAGGGTCCATGGCTCCAGGCAGCCTGCCATACATATCACCCAGGGCTTTCAGGCTCCCTGACATGGAGCTGGGTGTCTGGCACATTTGGAAGCCCCATGTTTTATCCAGGGCTCTCACGGTTTAGACCCCTGGCTCTGCAGCAGGGAGTCTGGAAGTCCTGGGAGCTCTCAATTCTTCCATGCTTGTTGTTGCAGCGCTGGGAGACAGAAAGCCCTGGGAGTCCCGATTCCCACACTCCCAGCTCAGCTGCGACTCCCAAGGCTTCTAGGGTCTCTGCTCCGCATCAGCCCTAGAAGCCCTGGAAGCCACAACTGAGCAGGTGGCTTTGAAGCTTGGGCTTGGGCTCCCATGTGGAATTTCATTTAGAAATTTTCAAAATGAAACATTTTCATTATTGCAAAATGACATTTTGGGGGAATTTCCACTTTTTGTTCTGAAATGGAACTAATGTTTTTCAAAATTTCAGCATTTCCCCGAGAATGGACATTCCAACTTTTGACCTTCTCTAATTGTTATCCCCCATCTTACTAGTGCATGGGCAACTGAAATGGTTGAAGCAACAGCTGGGATTAGAACTCAGGAGTCCTAAGGTTCACTGCCATGGGTTAACTATTGGACTATGTTGCCTCCCCTTCATCAATTAAGGAGAAGAGAGTGTAGATTGTGGGCTAGAAATGTGCACATTTCTTGAGGCTTGGGTTCAGTTAGATGCTTCCTACCCACCCCATCCCATTTCCTTGGCTCCCTTTCCTTCAGTAGATCCCTATATCTCCAACCAGATCCTAGCTTCTCCCATTGTCTCTGTGGGCTTCAACACTCTCCCACAAGTCCTGTATCTAATTTTCAGGGTGATGGATGTGGTTTCAGGACCTAGCCTCTCCAGAAGCTTCTCTGCTAAGTTACTGGCAATGGGCCAAATCCTTAGCTGGTATTAACTGGCACAGAACTACTGAAGTCAGTGCAGCTATGCAGATTTACACTAGCTGAGGATCTGGTCATGTATGTTTATATTGCAACAATATCAGAGCCCTTCTGTAGCTAACATAACACCTGGACAGTCCTATAGATGATAAACAAAAGACACAAAGCTTGGTAGATACATCGCACCCACTAAGTCCAGAAAAGAATCCTAAACTGGGTTGAGAAGACAGTAATTTATCTGCCATATCGTAAGATTTTACTGCATGGTAATAAAACAGCATTAAGAGTCTTGAATCCTCATTGGCAGGATGACTTAGAGCCTGCACAGAGCACTATAAATATGACCTCTTTAAAAAGAAGGTGATAGACGCTCTTTTTACAAATCACTGTAACTGGAGAACGTGATGACTTTTAAGAGCGGGGGAGGGTGTTTTAAGAGCATGGCTCTCATCTTATGACTCTTTAATGCAAGTTCCTACTTTGGAGAGCTGTACTGTTGGATTCCCTGTGCCTGATTCACCTTCACTTATAGCAGCACAACTCCATTAACTTCAGTGTGGCTACTTCTGATTACCCCCGTGTAAGTAAGAAGAAAATTAGGCTCAGTTTGTGTTTCTGCTCATCCCGCCCATCCATTTTCTCGCTCTGTCATTTTCTCTGAGAGGGCAACCAACCTTTGGATTTATCTTTTCCAGATCCTCCATCATTACTGGGACGCAGTACTTTCTGGGTGAGATTTTCGAAAGCACCTAAGAGAGTCAGACACCCAACTCCCGTCTGGAAGTCAAGGCACTTTCGAAAATCTCATCCTGTATGGACCTCTAAGTTTTCTCATAGACCATGTGATACTTAAACATGGTGATCTACCTGTCAATCTAATCTGCCTGCCTGGGCACTTATATGATCCTCAAAACCATGGTATCTGAGCATCTTCATTTGTGGGATCTATGGATTGACTTGCCTCATGCCATATTATTGGGGGATTTTATGCTGCTTTACTTTCTTCTGGAGGGACTGGAAATCAGACTATCATATTCCATGCGGTGGATTTCCAGTAATGATAGGGGAGATGGGAAGAGGTGATCTTTGGTACTTTCCAAATGCATAATATCATTATGTTAATGAGGTCACCTCATGCTTCCATGGTAATACCTGGTCAAAGGTAAATACGACTTACATCCCTTGAAAGAATTGGGGATGGGTTGATCTATTAGAGCTCCTTTCCCCAGTTCATACACTTTCCCTCCTCAGTCTTCTAACTCTAGAAAGGCCTCCAGTTTCTGCCTTACTAACTGACACTGGGACTGAACCGCCTTTTCCAAAATCTCAGAATGCAGCCACTCTCTTCAATGGAAGAAAAATGAGAAATTCTCAATTAAGTAACAGTAAAGAGACAATGCCTGGCTGAACGCTCTGCAAACTAGGTCATTTCCTGCTTCTTACAACAACAAAAGACCATGACCTGCCTTTCTGCATTTCACCATAAACAATTCGGATCACCTACTAATGAGACGTGAAACCGTGTTTATTGTCTCTTGTGCTCTTTTTATCTGCTCCCTGCCCCACTAGTCAGTCTCTGGAAGGAATTCCTTACCGAGACCCTAGTGAGAGATGCTCATTTGGATACCCTTAAGGAGCTTGTCTTACTCTTTATCAGGCTCATTCCTTACTATTATTAAATAGAATATCAATGGACAGAGGAGGTTATTTCTCCCAGATGCATTGGACATACAGTCTCTGCCAAGTAGTCACAAAGGGCCAAATTCACTGATGCCCTGTGTGGAGGCAAATCCCTCAACATCAGGGGAAGTCTCATGCCAGCAATGAATTTGACCTGCGTACTATCATAGCTACAGCTCCACTTTCATCCTATATTCCATGTTTTTCATGATTCTAAAGAAAACATAGCCACGATTATTGCCACATAGAGACTTCTGTGTGTGGGTGATTGCAAAAAGTCAAGCAACTCTATTGAGAGCCAAGGTAAACTCTGACCTTCTTGCAATGAGCACTGATGACTTTCAGTGAGTGTTTCAATTCATTCCAAGGGAGCCACGGGTTGCGAGGGTAAGGCAAATTCTGCTTTCAGTACACATTTTTTGTCTTTCCTGATTAGGGATCTATTTCTGCTCCCATTAAAAATGGCATCAAGTCGGACCACACTAGTTATTCTTGTGACTTTTATTTTTAACACTATATTTTCATGAGCTTTGCTCTTCCCTCTCTGATCACTAGAGTTAATTGTAAAACAGAATTTCTATCCCACTTCTATTTTCATCTTGAGTTGGGATGAAAAGATGAATTATCAAAATGTTTCATGGAATGAAAAGTTTAGAAACATTTTCATTCGGGAATATTGAAACTGGGTTGAGATGACAGTTATTTATTTCAATTCTTCTGATCAAAATAAATGTTTAGACACCCTTGAATTAAAGCGTTTCATTTCCATTTGTTGATCCGCAATGGAAAGTTTTGTTCCAAGATGAGCTGCTGTTAATAAGATTGTGTCATGGCACCTCAGCCACAGTGAGATACCACAGTGCATCATGGGAGATGTAGTCCAGTCAAGGAGCAGAGCCTAAAGAGGAGAACTGATGCATGAGGGACCCAGAACTGAGACTTCATGGACACTCAGATGGACACAGACATTAATATCTAACTGACCCAAAAAGGAAATGTTTCATTTTGATTTTCCCAACAGAAAATTCTGCTGAAGCCAATCTTTCCCCACAGAAAATTTTTATTTAATGAAACCCCATGTTCTGACACAAAAATGTTTCATTTGAAGTATTCTGAACATCTCTACTGATCACTCATACTTTTTTTTTAATTGCAGTATCACCAACCCCGACCATTCAAAAACCATGAGTCAGGCCCCCCAAAATCACAAGATTGTCTTTAAAAAATCATGAGATTTAAATGAAAAATACTGCTTGTATTCAGCTTCTGATTTTTTGCATCTTTAGGATACTTTTACTTCATGTTTTCAAGTTTTTATCTGCCACCATGATGGTTAAAAAATTACTTTTGAAAAAGGAAAGCTTGGAATTCTCACCCAATCACATGTCTCCAAGAGCTGGAGATTTAATACCAACTATAATGACACAATAAAATCATGAGCATTGGCAACACTCTGTCAAGGTCAAACTGCAGCCCCACTCACAATCATGGGCCTGATTATCTTCTCCCATTGGTTTTAAACCAGTGTCACTTCATTGATTTTCACAGAGGTGAAATTTCTCCTCTATTACTTGGTGTAAGAAAGAGGAGTAGCAGATGCTAAAAGTTTAATGTTTTAAAACACTGCCTGAGTCAGGCTTTTTAAAAGGCTTAGATACTTTAGTTATGGTGGGAGCAGCAAGTAATGTGTGGCACTTCACTAGAGAGAGGTAATTTTTGCCACTAACAAGACCACACTGTTTTTTAGTGCAGGATTTATTACTCTGTAATAAGACTTTACAAAATGTCAGAGGCATTACTGTCCTTTCAGTACCATTCCGAGTGGCTGGAACAAAATTGCCTTATATTCCTTGCCTCAGAAGCAGGCTGATTATTCAAATCTGAACAGTTTGGGCCTTGTTTCTGCGGAGGTGGTTTGATAATAAAGTAAGCAATGTTTTTGGGATGAAATTCGCTACTCCACTACCCACCCACAGCCTGAGAGATCAGAATTTGGGCAGGATAGATGCAGGCACTGGGAAATCCATCCCTCAGCCATGGACCTGCAGGGTGACCCTTTGCTTGTGCAACTGGCATGAAGTCTACCTCATCATAGCACAGTGAGCTGCAGATAGACCCTGTGCTGCCTCTTCATCTGGACCAAACTCTCATAAGTCTTATGAGATACAGAGGGCCTTGTGCAGCTGAGCTCATTTCACCTGTAATTCCTTCTGTTGTTATGAGTGTGGCTCTGACATGCACTAGAATTTGTAGAGCTACTTTCCTTTTCATATCTTTATCTGGTTTTAATAAGCAGAACATGCTACTCTAGAAGTGAAGGCCCCTCAAGGAACTTTGTTAGAAGCATCATATATTTTTGGATAAAAGTCAGTTTGTGAGTGCTGCTCCCTGTATAAAATACTCAGTGACACAGGACTGTCTAAGGGCTAGAGTAGGAAATTGGGAGCCAGGACATCCATGTGCCATTCCCAGCTCTGGCACCACTTTACTGTGTGACTTCCAACAAGCCACCGTGGGAAGGACTGTCCACTGGTTAGGGCACAAGGCTAGGACTTGAGAGAGCTGGATTCAATTCCTTGCTCTGACTAGGCCATCATGTGTGACCTTGGGCAAGTCACTCAGACTCTCTCTAAAATGGCACAGTCCTGCTGCATAGGGGTTTTGTGAGAATAAATACCGGGAGGTACTACCGTGATGGGAAGATTTCAAAATCACTCAAGGCTGGTCTAACACTACTCCCTCAGAAGTCAATGGGAGCCAATGCTAAGCCCTTTGAAAAAAAATCACCCTCAACCTTTTTGTTCTCAGATTCCTCATCAGTAAAATGGAGATGATAACATGTTCCTTGGGGGTAGTGGGTGGATTATTGTCGTCCAAATCACCTTACATGATCATTCATCGTCACTGATGGTGAATTAACAGGCTGATATCTGCTACTATGATTTATCTCACGTAACCTTGTTCAAGTCAACCGGATTTCACACGGTGCAAATCAGGAAAGAACTTGGTCCAATTTTATAAAGGACTTTGAAGTAAGTCCCAAATGAAAGGAGCTAGTAATAAACATAACCCTGAAACAAAGACTGGAGCGGACTAGCCTCATCTTCTGGGCAGGGTTAACTCAACCCCATCTCTACTTATTAACAAAATCAATATGGGAATAAAAGAGAAGGCAGAAAATAACTGACCTCTTAAATGTTACAATGATGGATACATTAAAAAAAACAAAGAAACAGAAAACAAACAAACCCACCCCCAACAACCCAGGAACAGTAAAGTAAGAAAGAATTGTAACCTTAATCTTTGTATGCTGGGCATTTTTATTCAGCTATTTCTTTCTTACTGTTTTCACTGTTCTAACACCCAGAGAACAGAAACTCTAATTACAACCCCATGCTGAAGGCTGACCACTAATTATCTCCATTACATGAGGTTTCTGGGTACAAGGCTAAGTCTGAAGCACAGCAGGTGTACTGAAAATACGGTCATGCATTTTCAGTGTGATACATGGAGGTTTAACTAAGCCAGCAGAAACTGGGTTTTTGCTACCAAGGCACTGAGGTCTATGGGATGTTTGTGGAAGCCAGAAACTTCTTAGTTCTAATCACTATTTGGCCAAGGTCTGGTCACCTACACTCTGATCCTGTACAGATTTATGCATGCACATAATGTTAAGCAAATAAGTAATCCTGCTGAACTTTATGGATTTACTCACAGGTTTAAAACTAAGCACATGTGAGTCTTTGCAGGACTGGGGCCTTAATTTCTCTGTGTCTCAGTTTTCAGATAGGTAAAATTGAACAATAATAACAACAGAATTGTAGGACTGGAAGGGACCTCAAGAGGTCATCTAGTCCAGTCCCTTGCATTGATGGCAGGACTAAGTATTATCTTTCTAGACCATTCCTGACAGGTGTTTGTCTACCCTGCTCTTAAAAATCTCCAATAATGGAGATTCCACAACCTCCCTAGGCAATTTATTCCAGTGCTTAACCACTCGGACAGGAATTTTTTCCTAATGTCCAACCTAAACCGCCCTTGCTGCAATTTAAGCCCATTTCTTGTCCTATCCTTGGAGGTTAAGGAAAACAAATTTTCTCCTTCCTTCTTGTAGCAACCTTTTATGTACTTGAAATCTGTTATCATGTCCCTTCTCAGTGTTCTTTTCTCTGGCCGAGACAAACCCTTTTTTTTTCAGTCTTTCCTCATAGGTCATGTTTTCTAGACCTTGAATCATTTTTGTTGCTCTTCTGTGGACTTTCTCCAATTTGTCCACCTCTTTCCTGAAATGTGGTGCCCAGAACTAGACACAATACTTCAGTTGAGGCCGAATCAGCATGGAGTAGAGTGAAAGAATTATTTCTCTTGTCTTGATTTTGTAAGCAGGGCCTGAATGAATGCTACCCTGGGAGGGGGAGAGACTTTGGGTTTGTTTATGTAAATACTGTTTGCTCCTGCTCTGCTTAGATATTCAGCAGATAGAGTGGTGGCAAAATAATCAGTTTTGGCTGCCACACTCAGACTCTGTGCTTCTGAGTGGGGAAGTATTGCCTCTCAAAGGCGCCAAGCGATGGTGTATAATTTTCCCAGATTATTGGGTGCGGACTCAAGCCAGTTCTGTGTTGCATCGATGGAAAGGAACCTCTACATATTGAACCTGGCCCTGGTTGCTGCTGGCTCCGCCTGGCAGAAGGGTTACAATTATAAACCTCCTGCTAATACATCCCAGAATGATGTTTCCTGTTTTTTTTAAACAGCGTTACACTGTTTCCCCACATTTAGCTTGTGATCCACTATGACCTCCAGATCCTTTTCTGCTGTACTCCTTCCTAGGCAGTCATTTCCCATTTTGCATGCGTGCAACTAATTGTACTTCCTAAGTGGAGTACTTTGCATTTGTCCTTACTGAATTTCATCCTGTTTACTTCAGCCCATAATACTTGATTCTCTTTTGAGGCATGTTCCAGATTTATCATTTTTACAGAAGATGGAAAATGGAAAGCATTGTACAAGCGCTAAGTGAATGGTGAAAACCTAACCCCAGGCTCCCCACTTTTTCAAAATCACACCCAGTCCAAATTGAAGTGAATTAAATGCTGGTGGAATTTGCCAGATTGATCGTTCTGGATTGTGAAGCCCTCATGATAGTTCTGGAGCAGTTACAGAACAGACAATGGCAGTGCAAGCTTGCCCATCCCTCCCCACCTCTGTGTCTCAGCCTCAGAGGCCATCGCTAGTGGTCTCTATTCCCATTCAGTTCCTAGTCTCTTGCTAAGAAGAGTGGTAGCTGTAAGGATGATTTCTGGGATACAGACACTTGCTCAATTATTATTTCGTTATTCACATAGCACCAAAGATTTGCACGGGTGTTTTAAAAATAAGTACAAGGATGAGGACCCTGCTGTGAATAGGAAGAACTGAACTGAACCAACCACTTACTTATTTCAAAGTCTGTCTCATAAGCAACAATTTTCAGTCACTGGGCTACATTCTAGGTCACTGTGTGCCACTACCAGCCCCCTGAGTTATTCCACCCCACAGCTCACCAGTGCTTTGCATTAATGACCCATTAAAACTTGCTACCTTGGATATACGCTGTGGATGTGTCTCTGTGGATATGTCTACACTGCAGTAAAACACAAGTGGCTTGCCTGTGTCAGCTGACTCAGGGTCACGGGGTTATAAAAATGCAGTATAGACAGGGATCCCAGAGCCCACGCTCCATCCAAGCTGCAGCGTCTACACTGTAATTTCATAGGCTGCAACTCAAGCGCTGTGAACCTGAGTCAGCTGACACAGGTCAGCTGGGGTGTTTTATTGCAGTGTAGCTATACCCTGTGTTCCTCGGGCCTCTACTGAAAAATGACTCTTCTAAGATTTCAGCTGTGATGATGCTACTAGTGCAGCATTCTAATCTCAATGGGTCCCTCTGCACTTTCCAGACAACACAAATGTGTCCACTAACACATTTGGGGGAAGGGACAGCTCAGTGGTTTGAGCATTGGCCTCCTAAACCCAAGGTTGTGAGTTCAATCTTTGAGGGGACCATTTAGGGAACTGGGGTAAAGATCTGACTGGGGATTGGTCCTGCTTTGAGCAGGTGGTTGGACTAGATGACCTTCTGAGGTCCCTTCCAACCCTGATATTCTATGATAACTTACTAGGACTCAGATGAAATCAAAGATGAAAAGGATCTAGGTCTTGTCTACCCCTCTGCCAGTGTAGGATTGTTTGTCAGGATGTTGCATTTATTTATTTTCTAAACACTGGGAACTACTGTAGTAGGGTTGGTAAATGTTAACTATCTAATAAGGATCACTGTGTATTCTACATTTCACTGTCCAGTCTAAGTTTTAAATGGCACAGGAGATATGGTGGCTTCACATTCACCCACCTATTCTTAGCCACATTGCCTCTTTATTAACATTTTAAAGTACAAACACATTCTTTACAAATATCACCATGCAGAGGAAGAGGGGCCAGATCTTCAGCTGATGTAAACTGATGTAACATCACTGATTTCATTTACATAAGCTAAGAATTTGGCCCAGGATCTCCACAATGGCTCAGCAATACGTGTCAATGAACTTGTAATTTTTCTTTCTGAACCTACATTAAACAAATCCATTTCTTAAATCAGAGGCAGATTTACCAGACTCAGAAGGATCTTGCAGAAGAAGGAAAAAAAGAGGATTAAGAGAGACAGAAAGGCATGTGCAATCAGAAGCCACCAGCATGATGGCTGAGTTTGCAGCTGTTAAGATAAATGGAAACTCTGTGTAGATTTTAAAAAGGAAACGTATAACATGCTGGACTTTCAAATTGCTTGGTCTCATCTTCTGTACAAGGTATTATTGTGAAGATGAAGTAGCTTAAGACAAGTAGAATAGGTGTAAATGTTACAATTAGAGGTAAGCGAAGTTTTTCAGCCAAAACTTTTTTCACTGAAAAGTACAGAATTGGCCAGCTGAAACATTTTCTGACTTTGTGCTGAATTTGACAAACTGTTTCAGCTGAAAAAACCCTGACTATTTAAAAACCATTTTTTTAATAAAAACATTTAGATTTCTCCATTCAAAATGACTTTTTACTGTTAAATTTACTGCAATTTAATTAAAACAATTTTTTAAAAGTTTCATCACAGGGTGAATGAAATGTTTTGATGTAATCAAAATACAAAATTTTGCTTGACCTGAAACAGAAGTTATTTGTACAGCTCTAGTTACAATCCCATGACAGAAAAGTTGAAATATAGCTACCAAAAGTCACTTTTCACCATCTACAGCTCTATGCATTTCAAGCTTTTCAGTTACCTTGTTACTTCCCTCCTTAACTTGGAGGTAAACTTGAAGCTCTCAGCAGGTTGTTCCTCTGACAGTAACATTTGATTACCTGCACTGGTCTTAAGGGTGCACGTCAAGGAATATTAAGCAAAGCCTCCAGTTGCTGGTGTGCACCACTGGAACAAAATGGAGCTTTCAGTCTCACTTCAATGCTACAAGATGTCCACTAGGAAAGACATATCAGCTAATGGGGCCCAGAGATGGTAGATTTGGAGCTAAAAATTTCCTGCTGGTGTTTGCATCCAAATTAAAATGGGAAAATGAGCAGCTGAGAGAGCGCAATGTTCCTGTCAACC
This sequence comes from Gopherus flavomarginatus, assembly GCF_025201925.1. NCBI lineage: Eukaryota > Metazoa > Chordata > Testudines > Testudinidae > Gopherus > Gopherus flavomarginatus. Next base: position 22,600,066 of record NC_066631.1, on the reverse strand, counting down.
TTTGGCTGAATACAATAGAAAATTTCACACAGGGCCAGATCCTCAACTGGTGTAAACTGGCACAGCTCCACTGAAGTCAATGGAACGAGGCTGATTTATACCAGCTCAGGGAGAGGCCTATAGTGATTGAGGCCTGTTGGCTGATTAAGGGTTAGGTTTAAAAATATTTTAAAAAAACAACAACTTTCGATTCACAAAAGAATTTGCTTTTAGTTGGCCTGGTTTTAACTCTAATTTTTGGCTCTCTCATTTTCTCCTCTAGAGAAGCCTATCTTTAAGGACAGCCAGCTGTAAGTGTCTGAGGTGATAATGGCAAACTCCAGACAAACCCATATTGTTGTCATTCTGTTATTAGGTTTCTTGTACCCACCTCACACCATTGTCTCTCTACAGCACTGTCTATCATTGTCCTCCCTTGTTCATTAACAGATACCAACCAAATGGGATAAGCCGAGTTTCTTAAAAACTTGTAGTCTTCATAGCTGTATTACTCCACACTGAATAAACCAAATGGCCATTTCACTCCTGCAGAAAGCTGATGGTGAAATCTACAACTCTTTATAGCACATCACCGTGCATTACAGTATATGCATAATGAGGCTTGTGCACCCATGAGAAAAAAAAATATGGCCCAATCTGACTATCTCCTGTGAGGTGCTTAATCCCCATTAAAGCCAGAAGAGTAACTGTTCTAGAGTTGGGCTTGTAGTCAACAGGCGTTGAGGGTACTCGGCACCTTTCATGATCAAAACCTCTGTGACTGAGATGTCCACTAGATAGATTTACAGATTTGAAGACTGTTAGGATCATCTAATTTTATGTTCAAAAGCCAGATCTGAACCTTTCGTCTTGAGGCAATCATAAGAATGTCCACACTGGGTCTGACCAAAGATCCGTCTAGCCCAGTATCCTGCCTTCCGACAGTGGCCAATGCCAGGTGCCCCAGAGGGAATGAACAGAACAGGTAATCATCAAGTGATTCATTCCCTGTCGCCCATTCCCAGCCTCTGGCAAACAGAGGCTAGGGACACCATCCCTCCCTATCCTGGCTAAAAGCCATGGATGGATCCATCCTCCATGAATTTATCTAGTTCTTTTTTTTTTTAAATCATTTCTAGCATTAACAATTTGCTGGTAGGTTAAGTGAGTGAAAATTAAAAAAAAAAGGAATGGAGAATGAATTCAGGCTGCTTTTATTCTGAAGTAGAGCAGTTGTGAGTGCTGAGCACTAGGAACTGAAATAAGGAAAAGTTGAACTCCAGGGGTCACATGGTGTCCTCAGCTCAGAGGTGAAAATTTGACTGGGACACACATGCCACCTGGCTTGAAGGGATGTAGAACGTGCAGAGTTTATTAGCTGCGTTTTTTTCTTACACATTTGGGAACTGATCCTGAAAACCATGTGAGTCATTTTACACTTGTGTGTCATTTCCCTGTGTGAAAAGTGATACACATGCCCAAAGGTTTGGAGGACCAGTCCCCTGAGGCAGAAAGTCCTGGAAGTCAGGTTACCATACTTAGAGATCAGTGGCAAAAGAAACTGGATCATGCTTCAGTGTGTTTCTCTCATGAAGACATCATACGTACTGGGTAATTTCTCATGTGTAAGTGTTTGTGTTTTATTTGTCACAATTTTTTTCTTTTTCTTTCTTCTTCCAAATCACACCTATGAGTGGGAAGGCACTTCATTTGCAAAACAATTTTCCTCCCATCACACGGAGGTTCATTTTCATTTTACGGTCCTCAGCAGAATAAGGCTCATAGCACTTGCCATCTCTGGATGCATTTCTCAAGGCTTTTTCCATTTTAATACATATGTTTACTTTCCCTTCAAGCAGAGGAGCTAGGAATGATCAAGAAATCAAATGAACTTCAGCTGGAGACAAGGGGGCAGAGAAAATGTGAAGAGTAATATGAGTTACACAGCACAAGCAAGTCTGAGCTGAGCCTAATCTGGTGTAACTCACTGGGTACAGCTCCACTTCCAGTCCCTTAGTGGGTATGTCTACACTGCAGCAGGGAGTGAGCTGCACAACCCAGGGAGACGGACTTCCACTGGTGAGCTTGTGTCAATGCACTAAACGTAGCTGTCTGGACGCAGCAGGGGAGGCTTGAGCTAGCCACTTGAGCGTGGACCCAGGGAGTAAAGTGGGCTTGAGCTGGGTGAATAGCCCAAGCCTCTAGTGGTGCACTGTCCACATAGCTGTGTCTAGCACACTAGTACGAGCCCAATTACAAGAGGTCCGTCTATCTGTCCTGGGAGCGTTGCTCCCAGCTGCAGTGTAGATACACCCACTGCGGGATTGGAAGAGAGGGATGAAACAGGAGGAAATGGCTAATAAGAGGGTAGGGGGTGTCAGTTACACTTAACAATACACAAACCTTCTTTCACTGTCTTCTGGCCATTCAGTGACCAATTTTGCTGTCAGTTACCCCAGTGTAGCCCCACTGACTGATTCAATCCCATTGAACTGAGAGCAGAATTTAGCCCTTGCGCCTTTACCATGCTGGAATGCCATTAACCCCAGCAGAGCTACTCCAGATTTACACCAAGGGGAGAGAACTGAAAGTTACGCAAATACAAAGAGTCTCCCTTGCATCAGAGTTTGTGCTAACTTTGCCCTGAAGCCAGCATAGCCAGCCAAGATAGAGTCATCCCAACGTAGATGAATCGTCTGTGGGTGTAGAGCTAAGATAGACCTTCAGGTGCAGGGGTGTAGTTAGGACCCTGCTGTGCCCTGTCAATCACTGTCCTCCCTATCTGTTTTTTTATTTTTGACAAACACACCCCAAGATGCTAGGTGGAGATTTGGGGTTTTCTGTGTGTTTTAACAGGCCCAGTGCACCAGCCTATACATTACAACAATGATAATAATTCTTTGTCTTTTAACGGAAGGATATTCAGGAAAGGATGAAACTAGCCACACAGGCATGTCAGAGAACACTATTGGCAGCATTTATTGCAGGGATGTGGCCTTCCCTTAATTAAATGATAGATTCTCACCTTAATTACGTCTTCATCAGACGATCTGCACTCCACGAATTCTAGAAGATCAGTCACAGTTCCATCCTCCTCCACTGAGACCACCTTGACAGGGACAGCCACAGTTTTCCCAGTGAGAATCGCTGTGTTCAGGATCTCAGCTTCCTAAAAGACCAAACAACAAATCCTTGGTTTAGATGTTTCCTCCTCACCTACATTTCTGTCACCAGACACCAGCTCTCCTCTTCTTCACCTAGCCTTTCAAAAATGAAGCTTGTGTTAATTTTCAATTGACCTCCCAAGAATTGCTGGCACAGAGGATGTGACAAGTGTAGAGTAAGTTGCACCAAGTGGAAGGTAACACTTAGGACTGGTCTACACTAACGAGGGGGAGCTCGATCTAAGTTATGCAACTTCAGCTATGTGAATAACATAGCTGAAGTTGACATACTTAGATCTACTTACTGCGGTGTCTTCGCTGCGGAGTGTTGATGGGAGACGCTCACCCATTGATTCCCCTTGCACTTCTTGTTGAGGTGGAGTACTGGAGTCAACGCTACAGCGATTGGCGGTCAATTTATCGCATCTATATTAGACACGATAAATCGACCCCTGCTGGATCGATCGCTGCTCGTCAATCTGGCGGGTAGCGTAGACAAGCCCTTAGGAGTGAAATCCTTACCTCTTGCAAGACAATGGGATTGACTTCCGTGGGGCCAGGATTTCCATTTACATGTGTCAGATCTCTCCTTATAGAACTCAATAGCTATGCTCAGAACACTGTAGCAATGCAGCACTGTATGATATTAGCCAGGTGTGGTGTTTTAATGAGAGGTCAGTTTTTAATGGTCTAGCCAGCCTGATGAGGTAGAAAGAACAAAATCATTCTCTTGGGGATGGCTGAGGAGCGGGTTCTGGTACCCTGATCTTTAAATAGTATGAGTCAGCAATATATGGAGGAGGCAATGTGTCTGGTCTGACTTGGATGAGTGCTAGATCCCATCACTCAGAATGCCCCCTTCTTTAACCCAGTGTTCATTATTTAATTACTGATATTTATTATTTCTATTATAGTAGTGCCAGGCTCCGACCTGAGACTGGGGACCCATTATGCTAGGTGCAGTACACAGAATGAGAGACAGTACCTGAGAATGGACAGTTTAAACGGAGCGGCAGTGACTTTCCTCAGATCACACACCTGGCCAGTGGCAGAGCCAGAAATAGCTTCCAGGTCTCCTGACTCCCAGTCCAGTGCTCTATCCACTAAACGCAGCTGCCTCTCATACAGCTGCACATGTATGGCAGTAGCTCTGTGCTTCAAGAGTTGCCCTAATTCTGTCCAGCGAAGTTCTGGTGCCAAACTTCTTTTGTCATCAGAGCTGTTAGGGTTCTCCCCCTTCCCTGATTGCCACTCAGTGAGTATCAGTCAGCTATTAGAGGATGTCATCTGGAGGAGATTCCACACAGTATGAGCATGCAAGTACCCAGTATCTATCAGTGGCTACTTTAGGAGACCTCTTCATGCTGATTTCAGTTAACAGCCCTGTTGGTCACCTGAAAGTACCACCATGTTTTAAGCCTTGTCCTTTAACCATTGGAGCCCTGCTCCAGGCTGTATTCTGTAGCCACGGACGTTCTATGAAAACCTCAGAGAAAACAGTGCTCACATAGTTAGAGGAAGGATGGTGCAGTGGTAAAAAGGCTCTAGTCTAGAACATAGGAAATCCGGAATCAATTTCCTGCTTTGTCAAAGACTTCCTGAGTGACCTTAGGCAAGTCACTTAACCTCTCTGTGCCTCAGTCTTCCATCTGTGAAATGGGGACAATAGTACTTCCATAGCTCATCGAGGTGTTGTGAGGCTAAATACACTAAGCACTGTGTGGTGCTCCGATACTGTGGTAATTAGGGCTGTATAAACACAGGCAATGAGCCTCAGTCTCCACTGCTCTCCACTTTGCATAGTTGGTTATGCCATTGCAGAGAGAATTTAAAATGCAATCAATCAGATCAAGGGTAAGTGATTACAAAGAGAGCAGGGCACTGGAGAATCAGAACCAATGTGTCTCGTTCTTAGAGCTTGGGATGGTGAGGCTGGAAACTACCCTGACTCTGCCACTTGTTTGCCATGTGACCTTGGGCGAGTTGCTTCATCTGTTTGTGTCTCAGTCTCCCTTCTGTAAAATGGGGATAATACATATCTCAAAAAGTAAAGCTGTCTGAAAAGTGCTTTGAGCTCTTTACATGAAATGAGCTATATAAGTGAATAGTATTACTATTATATCACTATTGCCACATGTATTCCAAAAGGACTATTACCTGCTTGCTGCATTACTTATACATTTAAGGATTGCGGCTCAGATTATATGACTACATTTTGACTCAGAAACACAGTACGAAATTGGGCTCTTGGTTACCCTGGCGTAACTTCATTGTCTTCTCTGCAGTTATCCTTGATTTACACTAAGGGAAACAGAGAGAACAATTTGGCTCCTGCTTTCTTCCATTCCTAATTACAAGGCGCTGCTCATTCCTGGAGAGGTTTTAAGCTTTTCAAAACCAGGCCTCTGAATAAAGGAATATCCCATAGAACAAGAGCTCCTTGATTTCAACTGGTTCTTATGAACTAAAGGCTTCCAAAGCCCCCCGCCCCGCGAGTGCTAACTTCTCATTATCTAAATAGCTCATGCTATGGGTTCTGAGCCTGACTTGATTTCACTTGTGGAAGGAAACAAAGTAAGATTGAAACCACGTAGTCAGAAGACAATGACTCCCCCTGCTGCCTCTTGGGGTAGAGAGAGGGGAAGCACTGGATCTCTCTCATCTAAAGGCTGGGGATAAAAAAAGGCTCTTCACACTCTTTAAGGAACAGACACTTTATCTGGGATCAAAGCAGTATCTAAAGAAGGAAAAAAACCTCCTCGTCTTTTGATAGCTGCCTTGCCAGAGTCTGCCCATGCAACCTCATGATCTTTAAGGGGAGCGGGAAATAGAATTTTACAAAAAGAACGGTAAAGAAGAAAGGCCTCCTTATCCCCCAACCAGTCCCCAAACCCTTCAGATATTCTGAAATTACAAGTCACACAAAGGTAAATGACTCTAAGGACCGCCGGCCTGCAGCATGAGGCCCAGCAGTCGTGGGCATACGATTGCTCTCAGAACGGAACATATTTTTCTGGCAACCAGGATCTTCGGGAGGTTTACAACAAAATATTCAGATGATTTAATTTTTTTCTTTAATCTGAGGCATCACTGAGAGTCTCCTGCATACTGTATAGATAGGGCTCTATTTTGCAAACCTTATATCCACTTGGGGGCGGGGAGGCTTCCCCTAACCAGTAGCCCCACCACAGCCAATGGAACAGCTACTAGGCACAGATAAGAATTGTAGAACCAAGACCTTAGGCCCTCTTTCTGCAGTCCCTTGTGCATGTGCTTCATTTCAACAGGACTACTCACGGTAATAAAGTTACGTTGGCAGGATCCAGGCCTTAGTATTAAGCTGGAACTGGTATGTGAGTGACCTGATCTCTCTAGTCTGTACCGTATAGTGCAGGCCCTTGCTGGAACTCCATATAGAGAAGGAAAGTTTATAATGAGCTTTTGCAAACAATCTGACTAATGAGATTCATAGATTCATAGACTCTAGGACTGGAAGGGACCTCGAGAGGTCATCGAGTCCTGTCCCCTGCCCTCATGGCAGGACCAAATACTGTCTAGACCATCCCTAATAGACATTTATCTAACCTACTCTTAAATATCTCCAGAGATGGAGATTCCACAACCTCCCGAGGCAATTTATTCCAGTGTTTAACTACCCCAGTTAGGAACTTTTTCCTAATGTCCAACCTAAATCTCCCTTGCTGCAGTTTAAGCCCATTGCTTCTTGTTCTATCATTAGAGGCTAAGGTGAACAAGTTTTCTCCCTCCTCCTGATGACACCCTTTTAGATACCTGAAAACTGCTATCATGTCCCCTCTCAGTCTTCTCTTTTCCAAACTAAAGAAACCCAATTCTTTCAGCCTTCCTTCATAGGTCATGTTCTTAAGACCTTTAATCATTCTTGTTGCTCTTCTCTGGACCCTCTCCAATTTCTCCACATCTTTCTTGAAATGCAGAGCCCAGAACTGGACACAATACTCCAGTTGAGGCCTAACCAGCGCAGAGTAGAGCGGAAGAATGACTTCTCGTGTCTTGTCTACAACACACCTGTTAATGCATCCCAGAATCACGTTTGCTTTTTTTGCAACAGTATCACACTGTTGACTCATATTTAGCTTGTGGTCCACTATGACCCCTAGATCTCTTTCTGTCATACTCCTTCCTAGACAGTCTCTTCCCATTCTGTATGTGTGAAACTGATTGTTCCTTCCTAAGTGGAGCACTTTGCATTTGTCTTTATTGAACTTCATCTGGTTTACCTCAGACCATTTCTCCAATTTGTCCAGATCATTTTGAATTTTGACCCTGTCCTCCAAAGCAGTTGCAGTCCCTCCCAGTTTGGTATGGTCTGCAAACTTAATAAGCATACTTTCTATGCCAACATCTAAGTCGTTGATGAAGATATTGAACAGAGCCGGTCCCAAAACAGACCCCCGCGGAACCCCACTTGTTATACCTTTCCAGCAGGATTGGGAGCCATTAATAACTACTCTCTGAGTATGGTTATCCAGCCAAATATGCACCCACCATATAGTAGCCCCATCTAAATTGTATTTTGAGATATGCTGCTCAAAATGAAAAGTTGTCCCCAGTGTGACAGGGTCAGGCCAGATGGCTACAGGAGAGTGACAGAAGGTGGCCAAACTGAGGGCTGCTGTGAATCCTCAAGGCAAGTAAATCCGCCAGTAAGCGCAGGACCCTCCAAAGGAGGAACTCTGTCACACTAGTTAACAGCTAGTGGAGGACGAACCTCAAAATGTTCATGAGTTTGCTCAGAGAAGCAGCTAGCCGTTCTAAAGCTTATCAGAACCATATCTGACTCTCTTTGGTCTGCAAACAATGGTTTGGAATATGATGAACATAGACAGCATCATAACATTTCTGGTACTTCTGACACTCAAGTGAGCTAGAAAAACATGGGAGCAGCCTCTTGTTATGGATTTCACCAGAGAGGTTCTGGCAAAGGAATGTAAAAATGAAAAGCAGCATAAACAAAGTTAATCTAATGCACTGGTAGTTTAGATTTGGACCGAGTTTTGGGTAGAGTTTCAAGTATTAGTGTTATCTTTTAATAACCCAGAGACACAGGCAGACTATGAACCACTGGCTGAAGGAGGGTAGCCCCCAGCCCCGCCCCTTCCACCCGAGCCCCAGCCTCTTCCACGCCTCTCTTCCCTCTGCCAAAGCCCAGAGCCCCGCACCGCGGCCACTGGTCCATCCCCAGGCCAGGCCCCCCCCCCGCACTCCGGAACACTGGGCTGGCAGCGTGGTCCCAACCTGCCGACCCCAATGCACAAGGAGGGCAGGCAGTGCGGCCCCAGCCCCAGAGCACCCTTAGCCCCAGAGCACCGGGCGGGCCTCGCCACCCCAGCCCCAGCCTGAGCCGGGGCCACAGCACAGGGAAGAGTGGGAGGGGGGGCGTGGGAGGGGCCATGCCTGACTGTTTGGGGAGGCCCTCCCCCAGCCTGTGATACCTGCTGCCCCTGCCCAAGACAACCAGCTGGATCTGTCCCATGGCACTAGGTATTGTATAAATGCAGGCAGACCCTGGCCCCTACTCCAACTGTATCCTTACAGTTTAAAGACTACGTTCCAGCAGACATGGATGCATGTGCTTAATTTCATACACTTGAATAGTCTCATTGCCATCAGTGAGGCTACTCAAAGGCATAAAAATAAGTGTTTGTGGGATAAGAACCTAAACAAAGTTGGTTCTTGCTTTGTTTAGAGACTGTCTTTTACCCCAAACTCAGGATCCAATCACTCAGATTTCAAGGGATTCAAAATCTGGATCCTGATCCAAACTCTAGATCCAGCTCAAAGCAGCCTGCTTGTCCATTCCTAAAAAAGCATGGGTTGCATGATGCCAAGCTCCTATCAGCTTGACACAATACAACATTGTCACTTTTTAAAGGACCACAAAGGTCTCCTCAGAAACTTTGCAAATTTTTTAAAGAAAGATTTCTAAAATAAGATCATGATTTCCCATCAGCAAGCATCAAAGCACTTGGTGAATGCAAATTAGACAAATCCACCTGATACTTCAAGAGAGGTGCAAAGTGAAACGAGCAATAATCAGAATCGGTTTGCAGCAGCCAAAACTTATTGTTTCTGCACAGTTTTCAGCAACTCCACCTGTATGCACTTAGAGAAATTTTTCTTTAGATATCTGATCTGCATTTCTCATTTGAACGTAGAAGTGTGAAATGAATTTACAACAATTAAAAGAGCAGGGCTATGAAAAATGTTTCTTCAGTCATTTGTTTAATGGCTAGAAAAGGCTTAATGTTCCCATGGTGAAAATAAATAAAAAATTTATTTCATTCCAAGGAAACAAACATGATACTTATTTAGCCTATACAGAGATTTATAATGCAAATTCCCAACATGTAAGCTATAAATCTAAAACAGTTACTAATTTAAAAGTGATATTTTCTGCTGCTAAAATGATACTGGAATCTTTTGAAGAAATATTATATTCTTTGTCCACAGCCATCATGGGTTAGAGGAGACTTGATGCCAGAGGAATACAACTAGGAATACTTATGGGCTTTGAAAGGCTTAATCCTAATATTCTGTCCAGTAAAAGTTGATTCCCGGAGCAACTGTAAAAAGCTGCTGATCTTTTATAACCGTTATATAGTGTATTTTGGTGCACATCTCTATAATTCAGGCACACCAAAACCCAATAATAAATAAAATGATAATAGCCTATGAAAGGATTTCTCTCCCCATAATGGGAGTGGGCATATCTAGTAAGATTCATATCAAACCACTGAGGTTATAAACTCCTCCAGAAGAAACACATTGAGAAGCTTCACACAGCAACCATCTTTTTAACCAGAAAGGCAAACGTGAATGCCTATTAGTTGCCCATCTGTAACTGGCAGTGTCCCTGCAACTTAATTTCCCTTAGGATGCCATTTGCCCTATAATTACTACACTGAAAGAAAGGAATAACATCTTTGTAAATCTTGTGATTCTTCCCCTTCCTCCCGGTAGCTCTTCCTTTGCCCTACGCTTACAGCCAAATGGTCGTCTTCATATGACTACCTGAATAAACAAGCAGACGACTGACTCATGCTTAATGTCTGAGGTTCTGCATTGGATTCATAATAGGGCCACTTTGTTTCATATTAAAGTACAAAGCGGTGATCATCGACATTCCCTTCCAAAAGCACTTCAACAGGATTTAAGAATTTATTTTAGTAGCCTTTCCCCCTTGCCCTTACAAGCCACACAATACCACAAGCAACCGTGAACAAGGCACCAGTTTTTTTTTCAAAGGCGACCCACAGGCATGTTTCCTCAAAATAACTTGAGCTGATTTGCAGCACACAGCCTTTAGCTCTGAGGACAAGCAGCAAAATACAAGGAAGCTTGAAATATGAGCTCTGGAAATGGTGTTTTAAATATATAGATTCTGATTTCAATGGAGCTACTCTGGATTTACATCTGAGCACAGAAACTGGCTCTTGATTTTCAGAGTTGGAGGACGGAATCGGAATTCTAAATGACATACTGATTTTTTAAAGAGCTTTCAGTTATTTCACAACAGAAATTAGTATGTGGGATACATATGAATAAACATATTAATGTTCAATACATCTGCTGTGCTTCATTTCTTTATACAAACAAAGGAAAGAAGCATTAAATGGTCATTGAAATACTATAACTTATTGCCAGAGTGCCAGATCTCAATCTCAATTTGTTTAAACTAAAGGAAACTATCCATATTTGACACCTGTTTTGTGACACACATATGTTCCTTACTGTTTTTATTAGGTATCTCAGCCTTTGGGTTTAATGTCTACAGACTGTACAAGGGAAGAGAATAACAGTTATCAAAACCTCTTAAGGTCAAGTACATGCCACCAAATGAGAATGAATAGTTCATCTTAAAACTGTCTTACTTGGCACTCACTGGTACTCACTCATTTTCCTCATAGATTTTCCATGTATCAGTCTCCAGAGCATTAATCTGGGTGTCACCCAGAATCCCACTGCTGTTTATTTAAATGAGGTCTAGCTTCTCCTTCTCTTCTGCTGGAAGCCATCTTAGCTGTATCACAGAATCCATGCCTCAGTCATGCATAACTAATTTAAAATCTTATTTAGCATCAAGTCTCAGAATTAAGAAGCTAAGTGACAGCTGTTTAATTAACTCCTTAAGCTGATTAGACAGCATTACAGAAATCCCCCCAAGGAAGAGTTTATAACTGTCAAGAGAACCGAAGGCTATGTTAATGCTTCTGTTTAAATTTAGTAAGCTTCTAAACCAATAAAACTATAAATGCTTGACATCCTCAAGGATGTGGTCAAATTCAGCTTTTTTCCTTATGTTAACCACTACAAGGGTGGGCAACAAAAACAACAACATAGCGGAGATTTGCTGAACAAGAAAGCTAAAGGGGGGAAATAGAAAGCAAACAGCAGTGTCCTGTGAAACGGTTCATGTTTATTAATTCCTAATACCTGATATTTGATTATATCGGATTAGTCCGCAGTCCTGGAGTGAAGCTGAGACCACACTTAAAGTGTAGAGTCATCTTGCAGCTCCTTGTTGTGAGGACAAAGTTTTAATTAATTGGTTTATAGCTTGAAGACATCTTTGAATTGTATGATTAAGGCAGATGAAGTGGGAGTTTTAAAGCCAGGCACAGAGGCTAGTTGCATGACAGAGCGGCACAGATGGGACATTCCCAAGCAACTTGCTTGGCTGAAACATACTATCTCCAACTGCAGGCTTTCCGAAATCATGAGTCAGAATCCCCCCAGAATCATAAGCTTGACTTAAAAATCATGAGCCAAAAAAAACATCCTTGCCTCCCCTGACCAAAAAAACCCCATCATAGTTTGGGTTCTTTTAATTTGCTTTCTGGTTCCTGAGTCTGCAGGGTGCACACAGATTGTATTTCCCAGCTTTCCTCAGCAACCATCAGAACTAGAGACTGGCTTAAAAAAACCAGATTGTGCAAACTTGACAATCATACTTCTCTTTAACACGCGTGCACATATTAGTGTAAACAGTGACACTGAAGGTTACTGTATCTGAACTATATTAAATGGAGGGAGGGGACTGTCCTTCTTCTATTCAGTTTCCTTACTCTGTTCATTTGCCAGCATGTGGTGTATAATCAGTTTCACTGTTTCCCATGTATGGACAAGATGGGTTTCTGTTCCAAAAAGCCTCCTTAGTCCACAGAGCCCTCAGCATCAGCTTAAGTTTAAGCACGTGATCAATGTGAAGCCCACTTTTAAGTGCTTTCCTGAATAAGGATGAATTTAAGCATGTGCTTAACTGCCTTCCTGAACTGGGGCCATAGTCATCTCCCTCTGCTGACGGTGTGGGACTTTCACACAGCAACAAGGGATAGAAACATATTTTTAAATAGGAAAATGTGATTGTGAAAGCACAAAAATTCATAAAATGAGTGAGGGAGCAGAAGCAGTAACTGAAACGACTTAATCACCCCTCTCTCTCTCTCTCTCTCTCAAAAAGAGACTATATTTCAAGACGTTGGGGTCCTTTTAAAAATAAACAACAACAAAAAATCCCATTCTCTACCAGGACAGGCAGTTTGCTTCTTTCCCCATCCTCTGTACCTGTGAAAATACTCCTCAAAACAGTCTGGAGAGAGTAACAATAACATGACATAACCCAACAGTGCCTTCTATCCAGGGAGTCCAAAGCACTTTATTTATTAACTAAGCCTCACAACACTACTGGTAGATTGCTCTCCTATGTTCTGGATCACGGGGACTGCTGGTAGCTAGATTATTGCCACATGACTGAGGTGTTGTCACTTGTGATCTCCAAGGTCTGTCAGAAAATTACAATATGAGAAAACTGCTCCTGGTGGCAAGATGACTTTGCCATCTGGGATGCCTCTCCTGAGTATGTGGCATGCATCTTGCTTGAAATTTCTTGGTAGCATGTTAGGGTGAGGTCTCAATTACTTTTTAGAAATGAAGCAACAATTGGAGATCCAAGCTAGTGCAAAGTAGAGAGGTGGCTGCAGATCCCTTAAATGTTGTACAGGCATGGCAGTTCCTCCAGTAGGCTACAGCATGAAATATCTGTTTTACCTCACTGATACAGCCTATTCTGGATCCAGCTTCTCCTTTCTCCACAATCCAAACAGCAGTGAAATATTCTGATGCAAGAACTAACCTTTAACCTTAAGAAGGGCAACACACACACATTCTCTCTCTCTCTCCAAAATGTCATTTGGAAATAATTTGCATAATTAAAATTTTATTTTAAAAAACTCATTTAAAAAAAATAAGTTAATATATTCCTTAAAATCTAATCTTGAATGAAATTCTTAAACATAATATAGCTCAAAACTTAATAAGCTCTTATTTAATAATACATATGTGGATGCAACATTATTACCCACCAGAGCCAATGTAAAATGTACATAAATGAATTAAATTATATTCTCATTTTATTAAAGATCTCATGTACTTGTAATAGGCTTAAAAATCCACTTAATTTAAACAATGTCTCAATAAGAAGCAATGACATACATTGAATACATGTTTGCCAGAGGCTGGGAATGAGCGACAGGTAATGGATCACTTGATGATTACCTGTGTTCTGCTCATTCCTTCTGGGGCACCTGGCATTGGCCATTGTCAGAAGACAGGATACTGGGCTAGATGGCCCTTTGGTCTGATCCAGTATGGCTGTTCTTATGTAAGATACCATGAGTAACCATATTAGGATACTGTACATAGGCGCATAGTGAGTGATGACATCCATGATCTCAGTCATCTAGCTACCTATCTTCCTACTTAATCATCTGTGGGTTTTCTATAGGGCCCATCTCCACGGTGTCTATAACTTAGAGGGGTCAATGTATAGTGTCTCATGGTTTCCTTGTACTCTCTCGTCTATCTGTCTGTATCCATTTGTTGTCCTTTGTCTTATATTTAAATTGTAACCTCTTTTGGGTACCGAGTGTCTCTTTGTTCTGTGTTTGTACAACACCTAATATAACTGAATCTATTTCCTCATGTTAAGTATCCTCACACCTTCTATGGTCATCTCGATTATCACTTCAAACATTTTCTTTCCTTCTGCTGATGACAGCTCATCTCAATTGATTGACCTCTTACAGTTGGTACAGCTACTTCCACCTTTTCATGTTCTCTGTATGTATAAATATCTTCCTGCTGTATGTTCCACTCTACGCATCCGATGAAGTGGGCTGTAGCCCATGAAAGCTTATGCTCAAACAAATGTGTTAGTCTCTAAGGTGCCACAAGTACTCCTGTTCTTTTTGTGGATACAGACTACCATGGCTGCTACTCTGAAACTTAATATAATGGGGTCCTCACTGATGATCAGGGCTCCTAGGCTATGGTAATAATAATTAGCTTATGAATTTTAAAAACCTGCTTCTTCCCATGAAACAACTCCAGTTTTGGTATTTCAATCCATAAAACCTACCATGTGGTCAGCTTTTAAGGAACTAAAATGAAACCACAAAACTCAATCTTAAAAATCCAGAGAGAACAAAACATTTCACTTTGAAGCTCAATTAAACTTTTATGGGTCAAAAAAGTTTCACATGAAACTCAGCTGGTTTCATTTCCAAAAATAGCTGAGTTTTGCTATAAAAAGTTCACACAGCTCCAGTAACTACCCTGCTACCACACTGGCTCAACAGTGACATAAGGTCAAAATCACACTTGGTGTAGGCAGTAGCATCTCCACCAATGCCAGGATCTGTGCCCACTCACCTCAACAGGGATATTTGGCTCAGATCGCGAGAGGCAACAACTTGCCCTTAAAGGCCAAAACCTAGATGAAACATTAAAAAAGTGTTTCCAAAAGTTCTTGGACTGCATTTGCACAAAGCTGAATATTGTAGATTTTATTGTACTTTTTGAATCAATAGAGAAAATAAATTAGTGTAACAAATGAAACAGATGTTGAATTTCTAGAGGGGATTCATTAATGCCGTAATTTTTGTCAATAACAATATATACTCAAATTTGTGGGTTTTTAAAAAATTTTTGGTCAATAACTGGTTAACTGGCTAATAATTGAGAATTGCACCTACGGGTAGCCAGTCAAACCACCTGATTCTGTCCAAACATGACATGTCCCAGAGCACCAGCATTTCTGGGCCTGTTTATAAGGGAGATTCTCCAGGGTACTACTGTAGGGAATGAGTGGGCAGCTTTGGTGAAGACAATCAGTGAAACTCAGCCAGTGGGATACTAAAAAGTACAGCTGTCAAATTTCCCACTTAAAAACAGAGAGCAGTCAATGACTGGATTTTGCTCAAGGGAAGAAGTCAACACATGAAGGCCACCAAAACAGCTGCCCCTCCTACCTCTTATGGCACCCTTGGCATGCAGAGAACATTCTTGACATGAAATTATTTTTAACCTCTGTGAGGAAGCTGACCTCTGGAAATCACTATGAGCGACTCATTCTTTCAAGGATAAGATATGGGAACTTTCATCTCTGAATACTGGATACAATTTACCGCAGCCAAATTAGAGTTTAATCAAAAGGACAAAAATATCCAAAACCCGATGAGGAACAAATCTTTGGAAATATCTCAGCTCAACAAATAGACTGATAGTTCTATGTGTGGCCAATATGGAGTCTGAAGAGGTAATGGCTGGATTTTAAAAAGGGCAGAGCCTTTAATATTATGACCAATAATACCTTTAGGGAAAGAAGAACCCGTCTAAGACTCATCTCATACTGCAAGGCATAAGCTGTTAACGACAAGGGCCAAGAAGGAATGAAATGCACCTCATCTTGACACAGTAGGCAAGTGCTAACTATGTAATTTGGTGAAACAAAGGTGTGTTTCAATATGGCAAATGCTATATTCATGTGTTTCTGTGCATGACCAATGAACGTCATAGCATAACACCCAGGAGTTCTGGCAGCTCATTGTGTAGCTCAGGAATGAAAAGGCCAATTAAGGCTCAATGCACAGAATATCCAGCTGTATTTTTTATATGATTCATTCCATCTCGTTAAAGTGTGGCTCTAATCTGTTAAAACTGGATTGTGGCTTCCACATTCATTGTGACTGACAGACTCCAGATCAAATTTGCTCTGCTTACAGGTGGAAATATTTTCCTAACTGTTGGCCCTGCAGACTCACCCAAGTGTCTTAAATTCTAGCTGGTTTTTTTTCTGGCTTGTGCATCATCATCAGTAACTCAAATTCTGCCTAAGTTACACCTGCATTGCCGCAGTATTTTCAAAGGGATTGCACAGATGCAGTTCATGGCAGAATACAGTCCTATAATTCTCAGGGATGCACAAGCCCGAATAGACTTTATCTCCCTCTCTCACAGCAGAAAATGGCTCAGCACATTGTATCCTTTCCCCCTAACCTTTGCCTGTCTTTTCTGTGTAGATTGTAAATTCTTTGGCGCATGGGCTCTCTCTTACTCTATAGTTGTACAGTGCCTAGCACAGAATTCAGCTGGGATCTCTAGGCATGACTTCAATACAAATAAAAGTAATTGGAGTAAAACATATTATTCTTTTCCTTAGGTTAAGAGATACAGGTCTGACATACACACAGGGAGCAAAACCTGTAAGTAAGCACGGGACCATTTTGATACAGTTATTTTGCAGAGTGGAACTAAACTATTTCAAGCTTCTACTTTTTGTTGAGGAATCCTTGCAGCAGGTACTGTGCAAATTGTACCTGAAGTCTGCTGGAGAGTGCTGAGCTGATTACTGCAGGGCCAGTTTGGAACATTGGCAGTAAGCTACAGAGTGGTATAATATCTGCTTCAGACCCAGGTGGTGGTGGAGTCAAATTCTCAGATTTCTGTTGGGGGGTTTAAAAAGCTAGTTTAAAAAAACATTTACATTTCTCCCACATTTAAAATGGCCCATACCCCCTTCATGTTTTGACTTTTAACTTCTTGAAATTGGACTCATGGCAAGTCAGAGACTGGTGATCTGGTGGTTGTCGGCGATAAGAAATATAGGATGACACCAGAAAACTGCCGTGTACATTGGCTGCTTATCAAAGTCATACAACTATGCAAGCTCTGAAGTCTGTGGGTTGTCAGACTCTGATTCTTCTGAGAAATCACTAATTAATATACAGGCTCCAAACTCTAATTCCATGAAGCTCTGTATGCATATTTGATGTTGGTCTCTAGACAGAGTACTTTAGCTGATAATCAACAGTGCTCACTCTTAAAAAAATACTTGGTTAGGTTTTCCTCTTTGCTTTTTCCTAAGCAAAGCTTTTCTACATTGCTACGGGGGGAAAAATGCATGTCTGATTGTCAAAGGAAGCCGACTTTTCAGAAGAGCAAAGCTAGGAGATCTGGCCCAAGGTACACAAATACACTACTGTATCTGATGCTGCTGAATTGCTGAGACTGGTGAGACTAGTAGGGACATGTCATGCAAAATTAGCTAAGCCCAATCAAGATTTCACACATGGAGCCAGGATATCAGCTCCTGGATTGATGTGCTAGCATGCTGGTTCTTTTGATTCTTGGGCCCATAGTTAAGAAATCTAATGGAAAGGTTGGTGCCCTAGGGGTCCGGTACTCTTATGAGGAAGAAGATGGGATAGTGTTCAGGGATTTCCAGCAACAAAATGAAAGATTTAGGATATCACTTCAAGGGAAAGATCTCATCCAGTCCCTGGAAATGTAATTTAGCAGAGTCAATATTTGCAGCTCTGCACTGCAGAGTCTAGCAGAACCAGAAAGTCTGGGATCAGACTGAATGGCATAGATTTGCTTTGATGGAGGGAGAATTTAAAAGTGCCCAAACAAATCACTGGCTCTGCCTAATGTGTCCTCTTTTTTTTCTTTTCCCTCTGCTTGGCTGCTGAACTTAGTGGGCTCCACCCTGAATCTTGCTTCAGCCGTTGGGTGCCTCTCTTGCACAGCTAGCTCCTGTGCCAACCCCTTTGCAGTCACTGGTGTAAGGGGCATGCCAGGCTGTACAGTAGCACCGTACTGAATTTCAGCCATTCCCACCTGGCAGACAGCTCCTTGGGGGCCTAGCCCAGGGGATCAGGAAGCTGCAAAGTGCTTCCTGCACTTGGTGTGTCCAGTGTGCACTGAGCACAGCTGAGAACTGAGGCTGTTGTTCGAGTGATAAGGCTGCCTTGCTCAACTGTGCTAATGCCTATAGCCCATTATCCACTCTTCCCTCCCCAGCCCCAATCCTACTCGTCTGCCTTTGCTTTGACCGGTAGTGGTCAGTAATATGAGGAAGGACACATTAGAGCAATCCGGTGACCAGGCAGATTTTATATTTTATGTATTTCTAAAGCACCCATTGCCGTGGCGCAAACACTGATGAGAGCATTTCCTCAAATCCTGCACATCACTGGGAAACTGGGCTCCAGCACAATGCGGCCCCCAATTCAGGACATGCGGGATTCAACTAGGTACGTAAACAGGCAGTGCCCATGGAAATTCAAGTCTTTATTCTCGGAGTGTTTAGCTCTTTCTTGTGTTTTATCAGCAAATGGATTCACACCTGAAAACATCTTCAGTGCAGTCTTTCGGAGTGTGATGAAGCATCAGCTGCGCTCTGCCTGCGTTATTTAAGAGAGGTTTCATTTGTGATTTAAAACACTGCACGTCCTTCCCTGCAGTGAGCCCTTCAATTATTTTCAGATACCAAATCATGACCAGCTGTTTGCCTTGGTGGCTCCTGTTTCCTTTGTCTGTCACTTGTTTGCACTGAGCGCTTGAAGGCTGACTTACATGGGCAGAGAGGCATTGGTTCACCACTTCAGTGCTCCCTCATTTCCAGGTGCATCTGCACAGAACACACCTCCTCTGCCTCTGGGTATGCCAGGCACTAACCTCAATAAACACATTGGACTGTTTTGTGCCTTTCATTTGACATTCTTGTGTTCGCCCATAAGAACCTTGATGAATTGGTCTCGCTTTCCCTAGCTGCCTTTCCAGCTCATCAACACTTCCTCCCCTCCACCAACTTTCCCAACGTTTAATACCTACCAGCCAGCTTTCCCCACCAACCTATCCCCGTTTTCTCCCACACTACCCTGCCTGGCTATCTACCATCTTATCTGCCCCCAAAACCCTCTTTAAAGTTCATCACTGCTTTGATGCCTACAGGATGCTGCTGACTGAGAATAATTAGGCAGCTGGTCTGCCATGACTCAAGGTCATTGTGCTAAGACAAACTTATTTTACTTCTCCACCTCTTCCTTGTTTGTCTGTTTCTTTTTACTGTATTCTGTTTTAACCTAGGCTGTAAACTCTTTGGGGGCAGAAGATGTCTTTTGGAAAAGCGTGTGTGCACTGAGGCACCAAAGAGCTCTAATCCTCGACTGAAGTCATTAGGCACAACTGTCCTACAAATACCTACATTTGCCCCTTCTTCTGACACTACTGAGCAGCAGCAGATGTTCAGAGCCTTGCAGAATAGCTTCCCAGTGGAAGAGAAATCAGCGATGTGGAGACTGGGTGCATTATAGGTGTGCCTGTCCTGGAACAAAGGTAGTCACAAACAGCATGCAGGCAATCCTCTCTTCCAGGGCACACAGCCCAGCACCAATACCTGTGTCACAGTTACAGGGTGAGCTGAGCCTTAGATCCCTTTCTGTCCCTCAGGAGTGCACCACTCAGACAACAGGCCTGGCTTCCTTCACCACTCTCAAGGGCGGACCCATGTGGTTAAACCACTTTTGAACTGGATCTCCGTTTCCCAACTGTGTTAACGTGACAGGCTCAACTGTGTTGGGCACCTCTACCCCCTTTTCCTCTGAGAGCTTGGGACAGCAGCTGAGCACACAGCTTCTTCAAATCAAATAATTATTATTCACCCACAGGTATGTAGCATGCAGAGCACAGGGTAAAAACAAAATGGGCCTTCATGCATACTTCCCCTTACCTAAACCTGAATTTTTTCTTTCAAGATAAGGTAAATTCCATTCAGACCAGTTCCCTCCATCTCTGGGCTGGGAGAAGCAGGCAGTAGCATGCTGTCTGTCTCTCCCTGTCAGAGACTCATTTCCAGTCACTTGCTGATAACCTTTTCTAGACCCAGGGTCCTTTATTGATTTTAGTACCTCCTTTGATACTAAGCCAGGCCTGGGAAGGGTAAACCCTGCTAGCCTGGATGGATCCAGGCAGGGGCATCCCCCACTAATGGCTCCCCTCCCTTGTTCCCTTAGGGAGCCGTATCTCTATCATTGTTTGTTTCCTGTTTGTTTCCCTTCCCCATCTGCCTCCTTGGGTTTAACTCTGCACAGTCATGCAGGATATCAAAAAGGTAAACTGAGATGCATGTGATATTTATTAAAATACACATATACATAACTCCCTCATTCACCACAACCCGGACTGGAGAAGGCAAGCAGCAAATTCTTCTGCATCTCACATAGCTCCCCCTTTCCCAAGAAAACTGTGCCTAATCTAAAACTAACACCACTACAGCATGTCTCCCCAGAAATCAAATCTTGCTTGCATACTAAGAAAGTGAGCTATTCCTAACAGAATCACCTGGTGATGCCAGCCACAACAATGGTAATAGTGATGACCCATTTTCAAATACTCATAACACCTTGGAGAGGCTGGTGTTTATCCTCTGCACTTCCCAGAAGGGAAAATTGAGGCCCACAGAGGTTAAGTGACTTGCCCAAGTGCAAACAGTGAGCCAGTGGCCGAGCTGGGAAGAAAATTCAAGAGTCCTGATTTTTCGTTACATATTCTTGTATCAAAACTCTCCGATGTCAACAAAACTTCTATAGCCAACACAAGAAGCATAGTGGAAATACCAGAAGCAAATGATTTAATAACACTGAGGCACAAGCACATTTAGAGGCATGAAATCTGTCTCAGAGTGGTTCCAAATGTAGGTTTTCAGGGCAGTGCCAGGGGGCAATGATTAAACTAGTTCTACATATTTCAAATGGGGAAGCAATTGAGTCATTTTGCTGGAAACAAGAGAACTCCTGCTTTCCATGCTGCCATCAGTGTCCTTAGCATGCTGATGTCCCATGAGGCTGCTCATTTCAAGTGCTCCCTTAAGAACTAACCTTCAAGCCCTAATACCAAATTCTGAATTAGGACTTTCTTACTACTGTCAAGCAGCCAGATCTAAATCTCAACCAGCATGGGGTCCTGCAATGGAAACTGGCCTCAAAGACAAAGTTCATTCATGAGCAGATTCATGGCAGGTCAGCAGGGAATCCTGCAGCTAACTGGCTCTGTTGGGCTGGTAATTAGCACTTAACTCAAAGAACGTTTTACGGAGACACAAAAATAAATGAGAGCGACAATGAGCAAAAATGTAATCTTCCAGTATGATTAGGCTTGCTAGAATTTGATTTTTTTTAAAATATAATTTTGATGGATCATATCAATGTTTATTTTTAAGCATTTTAAAATGAGTTCATTAATTACATTTTCACAGTTGTGGGAAATTATAGGGGGTCAGACAATAATCATTTAATAACAGTAGATGTTGCGATTAAAAAAGTCAAAGCTTTATGTTTGTGTTTTAATGATTATGTCAAAATATACAAAGTAAATATCCTTAAATCAAACGCTACTAAGTTCTCAAGCAGCATTTTTTTTTACTGTGCCTCTCTGATGGAAATATTTTATTATTGGTTCTTGTGTGTACAGTGAAATCAATGTTTACCGACATTCACTGATAAAAATCTAATCACACCAAGCCTAAGTATAATATATTGAGCCAAGCCTGTTCTTGGACATACATGGATGAACTCAGTGAAGGCCGCCATGCATCCGCGGGCAGAATTTTTTGCCCAATAGTGTTTCCTCTCTAGATACAAAAAGATCAGTGACAGTAAGCTTTAAAGCACACCTCATTGTGAAGTTCTAGTGAAACAACTAGGGGTTACTTTGGCAGTTAGGAGTCAAAGACTACTAGGAAGTCAATGGAACTTGGGCTCCTAAGGTCCAGATTTTTAAAGGTATTTAGGTGCTCAAATCCCACTGAAATCAATGGGAATTAGCCGCTTAAATAACTTTAAAAATCTGGTCCTATGTCACTTGATTTCAATGGGACTCGGGCACCTAACATGCTTAGCAGCTTTTGAAAATCCCATTAGGCACCTATTTACATCTTAAGTGCCTAAGTACCTTTGAAAATCTGCCCTAAGTCACTTGAAAATGGGACAGATTCCTAAGTGACTTAGATACTTTTGAAAATATTATCTATAATCACATCACTAGACAATGGGGGCCTGCTCCAACTCCCATTGACTTCAGTGAGAGTCCAATCAGACCCTAGATGTTGCTGCATGTTAAACAGGCCTTCCCTATGCTGTTTCTTATAAGTAGATACAGCCTAAAGAAGTGATACGTAGAATAGAAATGAATCCAGTTGGAATGTTAGAGTATTGAAGGGAGACTACAGGGTGATATTAAAATAGAAAGGTTGAAACCTAAAGCAGGCCCTCAGGCAAGGGGGTGAACTAACACTGACTATGGATGACTGCACTACTTTTGGAAGCAAGAGCCAAAGGTTTTCTGTGCCACGTACGCAATAGTTCAGGACAAGAAGCTTGAGTGCTTGTCCGAGCCGACCAAAGTCAACGAGTGTCTCTCCATTGCTTTCAGGGGGCTTTGGATCATGCCCTGTATTTCATCTCCGCAATGTGCTGCTTTATTTGTTCTCACAGAAGCCTTTGCTTAGAAAAAGTGAATAGTTCTTCATGTTTTTTTCTCTCTTTTAGAGACGGAAAGGATGCAATCTCGATGCAAAGATTGATGAACGTCCAACATTTTACCTGCTGTGAAACAAAGTCAAGAATCATCGACAAACCACTGCAACGAACTGGTATGGGCCTTTACTGGACAGAGACAGAACTGTTTCTGTGTGTATGTCAGAGGTCCTGTATTACTAAACATCCAGCAGAGGCTCTCTTTTAGCTTCCTGTGTAAGGAAGAGCTGAGTTCTAGTCCATCTACTGCCCTGAAATTTCCTAGTGATCAAGGTGTAATGTAGAATGACACATGTGTATTCAGATATGAAGAAGGGGGGAGAAATATGGAAATGGGGATATTGCATTCAGGGTCAAATCAGCCAAATTTCATGAAAACCGTTTTGTGCACAAGCTCAGCTCTGGTTGGTATAATATTAAAAATGTAATTACACATTTCTCAAGAGATGGGAGGTTAGATCAGAATCCAATTTAGGTAATTGCATCCTGCGTAGCTAAAATTCTAATGCAATTTCAATTGGGTATTGCGTTCTCCTGCATTCCTCTCCTAAACAGTTGTGTAGGAGAAACGGGTGCTTTCTCCAGTGAAGAAGTTGCCACTTGGTGCACTGAAGAAGTCTCAGTGGTCGGTGAAGTGTTTTCTCTAGAGGGAAACAGTGTACAGCATTTAAGATCCATTGGGATGAAAGGCATTGTGCAATCGTACATAACTACAATGAATTGGGCACTGTGTATGTGTACCACTGCCCTCTTCTGGACAGAGTCAGAACTGGTCCATTTTGTATTATAGTCCTTAAGGGAGAATCTCCTTTAGTTCAAGCATTTGTGCTTTTGGAGCGGGTTATGGGTACGTCGTCACTGTTGTCATGAATTTTCTTGTGGTCATAACGAGCAACTAGGGGACAGCTTTGAACTTCTTAGACGGCCAAGGATTTTGTAGAATATTATTGTAATTAGAATGGACATACTTTTCTGTTAGTCTTTGGGATAGGAGTTGATTAACAGCACTCTTAGCTGCTCTTAGAACATGGACTCAAATTAAAATGATTTACTGTGACAGGTTTTCCAAGACGACGACTATGGATCTACTTAGAACCATATCCTCAACTGGTGTAAATGGGGCTAGCTTCACTTCAATTCACTTGCCTGTCACATTTGTTTTCTAAGCGCTATATTGTGCCCTTTAATGTGCAGCTTATAGTAAGGAGCAGTGTGGAATTTTACACGCAGATGTAGAATTTATGGGGACTTAGGAGGGTTGAGGGGAAGATGGGAAACCCAATGGCCTCTGCTTTGAGCATTTAGCCTCAGAAGATTTGTGGCAAATTGCTTTTTCTTCACCAGTCTGCACTGATATAGATTTACATGAGTAGTTAAAAAAATAATACCAGTTGGGAAATAAATTCCTTCGCAGCACCAAAGAAAAGCAATAAACTAAAGAAGCAGTTAGACAGACAAGAATGATCAGAAATGTTTTACAGTGAAAAAAATTATTAACAATGAAGAAGAAGAGCTGTTGGACATTTGTAAATCTAGCTGTGGCAGACTGAAAACAGAGAATCCAAAAAGCTATTAGAAAAAAAGACATGAAGAGTCTTGTAATAATATCCTGGGGAACATGCATACTACAGATTCAATGCCTTTAAGACTATATTGTATGTTCTGCAATGATTGTTTAATGTCTAATCCTTCTGGAATGATTGCACAGAACTTATGTTAATGTCAACTCAATGTGCCCAAGAAAATAAATCTGAGCTTCACATCAAATTACTTACTTTGTTTCCGGAACATCTGACATATTTCCATAATCTGATGTATAGGGAGAATTGCATACAAGCTTTTACCTGAGGACAGTGCAAGATTATTAGCTTCCCCCTCCTTCTTTGCTAAAGTGAGGTCTTTACTGGCTAGTCTTCTCCAAACGCACAAAGAGCAGAGCCCAGGAATGACAGAAGCCGTGTATATCAAGGTGATTGATTTATTTGTCTAGATTCCATTAGGCAGTTCTTGTAGGATTTTTTAAATTGCTATCAATAATAACCAACTGGGATTTGGGTTGAGTACCGTATTGCTCACTTTCTGCTCTTACTAGTGTGCTATGGAACGATACTGCTCTGGAGTATTAACTGTACAGGAGAGAGGAATCTCTTTTATACAGTTGTTACTAAACGTTTAGTACTTCTCAACCTCAGACACTTATGGACACATCCTGGCTGACCTTGTGGAAGGCTCTGATCTAACACCTACTGAATTCAGCAGAAAGACTACTCGTGGCTTTACATCAGATTACAAGAGCACTAGGAAGGGGACATGGGAGGCAGCCATCTGTCCTCAGGGAGGCGTGCCAGGGCATGGTGTGGAGAGATCCATTTCCCCTAGCAGGGCAGTGCTGCAGGGAGCATATGAGTCATACAGGGTATGTCTACCCAGCAAAAGAGTGAGTCTCACAGCCCAGGTCAACTGACTCAGGTTTGCAGGGCTGGTGCTATGGGGCTAAAAAGAGCAGTGTAGACATTCCTACTCAGGCTGGAACCTGGGCTCTGAAGCTCCCCGGCCCCATCACCATATTGCTTCTGCTTTCATTTATACTCCCTCAGACAGCAGGCAACTTGATAAATGGTTGCGATGAGGATGTGTGACAAGCTTATTTATAGGCTCAAAAAGCCAAACAAACCCCCAAACATATTCAGTTACAACTTGGAGGCCCTGCAGCCAATGGCTGTGCAAAACTACCATCCTTTCTCAATAAAGCAACAGCTCTGCTCAGCGAGGGCTTGATCTCAAAGCCCACTGATGTCGATGGAAAGGCTCTGACTGACTTTCAGTGCATTTGGATCAGACTCTACAGAACTAGGATGTTATCACTTACTGGTGATTACATTGTAATCACCCCTCCCCCCGCATCCCTTTATTCACAACTTTCTTTATCCCTAATTCCATTTTGTGCCTTTGAAAAAACCTCCCCCTACCTCAGTTCCCCAGTTGCAACATGGGAATAGTACTATTGCCTTTGTCTCTCTTGTCTCTTTAGTTCGCAAGCTCTTGGAAGCAAGAGGTATCTTTTACTGCGTGCTTATACTGTGCCAACAAAACAGAGCCCTAGCCCCACCTTGGGGCTAACAATACTACCAATAATTAGCCATCAGTCACAGGAATCTGGGAAATCTGACATGAACATGTCTTTATATATCATGAAGCATCAGGCACACACTTCTTGATTGTTATGCTTGACGATCCCTATTTAATATTTAGCAGGCATCGTCCTCTTCTGATGGTGCTTCACTCATACACACACATTATTTTCGTGTGAGTTGTGATAACTGATACAACTTTTAACTGATCTTGCTAAAAACGATTAGCTTTTTACTCTAATCATGTCTTAAAACTGAGATTATGTTTCAATCTCTCGTTCATAGATTTTGTCTGATTTTCTGGGAAATTCTTTTATAGGGTGATTTACCTCAAATAATTATATTGGTTAATGGAATAATTTCTGGCATTAGTGAAAAAATATAAAACCTCAATATGAAATATTAAATTATTCTTGATTAATTCTTTTATAGTCTTGGGCTTACAACTGATCTAATACCTCCCAGATAATTACTTCTATTATTATTCTGTCTTTTGATTTTTAATTAACTGTTCAAAGTTTCTCATTCCAACTTAATGTTGCTTTTCTACAAACAGTCAACTCTCTACTTTGACATTCAGTTAACATTTCACTAATGTTTAGATCTCAATACCTGACTTGCCAACCTTCCAAAACTGTGTGATCATATAGAGGATAGCATGCACTTACTCTAATAATTATCTAATTTTTAAAATTCTTTGCTTCAACGTGCTGAGCAACCCCTATACTCTTACGGAACTTTTCCCTACCAATCCTAACTCTTCCTATTCTTCTGATACCCCTTTGCTGGTCACGTCTGTAAAAAGACACCCCATTTTCGATTACTTCAGTGGGATCACTTACATGCTTAAAATTAAGCATATAGATGTTTGAAGGACGGGCAATTCAGCTTGTAAGCTCCTTGGGACAAGGATCAAGTCTTTCATCTCTTTTCTAGAAGTATCTAGAATGATCTAAGACACTTTGGGGTGCTGTTGAGATAATGCATTACGTTAATAATGAGCAGTAGGTAGATAATGTGTATACTGACATCTTCTTTTCCTTCTAGAAATGCATGTTGAAATTTAATATAAGCATGTCAATATCTATGAATAATAGTAAATAAAACTATTTAGCAATAGAGAGAGAGAGCATAGTCTAATGTTTTGGTAGAAGTCTAGTAGTTAGAGCAGAGGACTACAAGACCGTATGCAATTTGTGCTAGTCTTGGTTGTGCTACTGACTTGTAGTGAGATCTTGGGCAAATCACTTAGGCCAAAATTTTCAAACTTTGGTGCCTAGTGTTAGGCACCTAAATCCATATTTATGCATCTTAACACAGACTTGATGAGCACCTACACATTCCATTACAGTTCAATGCAAGCGGGGAAAACTGACAGGAAGTTTTAGGGACTCAGCACTTTAGAATATCAGGACTCTCACAGTTAGGAATCTGAATATGGATTTAGGCGTCAATCTTTAAGCACGAATGTTTGAATATGCTAGCTTTGCTTTAACCTCCTTGTGCCTGAGCCTACCCCTCTGCATAGTGAGATGATAATAATAATACTTACAAACCTCCCTGAGGTGATGTGAGGCTTAAAAGTATTGTGTGAAAAGCACGGTGAGAATTTTGGCTGAAAGGTGCTACGTAATGCAAAGTGCAATCATTGTTTCATAAGCTATTAAATTGTGACAAAGAGCAGGAGTTTTACATTTTATAAGTTCCTCCACATGCACACATTTGAGTCTCCCGTACATTATTCATTATCATCCTCATGTAATGGCAGCTGAGTGGGGCTGGGTGCCACTATCATTCATGAAGCAGTCAAAGGCCATTGCTGTAGAGAGACACCAACACCTCCCTGAATCCTGGAGCCAACCATGCTTCCTCTACTGTGCTCCCAGTTCTTTCAGGCTCAGAAGCAAGGAATGGAACTGAGTCTTGAACTCTGATTCACCACATGGGAGCTTGTTGTACTGTTACTGGACAACCAGGGGTAGCTTCACATGAGACACCTGTATCAGGTTCCTCCAGTCCATTGTAGACCATGATCGTGGACTGATATCAGCTCCATAGAGCAGTTTTTCTGAGACACTCTGATATCTCTCTCACCCAGAAGCTAAGTGCAGTTCTGCTTTCCTGCAGAATCTACCACTGTTCTCTTTAGAGGTTTCAGTTCTTACTATGTATAATCATTTGCTTCAACTCCCAATGTGTCAGCACTGATACATTACTGAAAGGCAGCCTAGGCTTTATGAAAATTGTTGATCAAGCTGATTGCAACCAAATAATGTGGCTTTTCAGTGCTTAAAATTAATACATTTTCATGAAGATAGGTTTTAATGGGGTGTTGTATTTGGCACTCTTAAAACCAGTTTTATCTGTTTGTAAAAGTTGGCGGCAAGAAGCAAAGCCACCCAGTGGGTATTGCAGTCTGGCTCATTATACCAGGCTCTGCTTGGTCTGGAAGGTTTTTCAAAAGCTTTTAAAATAGCTTGCTATTGTCCAGCAATGGAAGTCATTGATGGCGAGATGTGAAGGAATTGGGAGTCTGTTGATGCTACATATTCAGATTTTATTAAAGCTGAATTTTTTTTTAATGGATACACACTGTTAAGGTTTTCCAGGATATTTCTCAGATATGAGACACGTAACATATCTCAAGTTGGTAAGTGTCGGGATAGGTTTAAGATTGGGCAGGACAACTATTATAGGATATGTAAGGGGAGGAAGGATGATCTAGTGCATTGGATTATATCTCAGGAAAACTGGATTCAATTCCTGGCTCAGCTACAGATGCCCTTGAGCAAGTCACTTAAGGCCAGATTTTAAAGATATTTAGGTATTGGAACACTCAATTCTCATGTTCAAATGTGCCTATGTTTGAAAATAAGCCATAGGCTCCTAAGTCACTTAAGTGTTGCAATGCTGAATGGTACAACGCCTAAATATCTTTAAAAATCTGGGTCTTAATCTACCCAGTGTCTCATTCCACCACCTGTAAAATGGGGATAATACTTCCCCTGCCTCACAAGGGTATTTGTGAAGATCCATTAATAAGTGTGAGCTGTTGAGATTCTATAATGTTGAAGGTTACATAAATACTACGATAGACAGGTGTGAAAACTAGAAATGGATGGGGCAGGTGCAGGGCCGGTTTTAGGTCTAGTCCACCAATTCCCTCGAATTGGGCCCCATGCCTAAGAGAGCCCCACACCCAGTGAGAATCCCTTCCCTGGCTAGAGGCACCTTTTTAATTTTTACTCACTTGGTGGCGCTTCGGGTCTTCAGCGGCACTTCGGCGGCGGGTCCTTTGCTTTCTCTGGGTCTTCGGCGGTACTTCGCTTGCTTTCTCTGGGTCTTGGCGGCAGGTCCTTCAGTGCCGCCGAAGACCTGGAGTGAGTGAAGGACCCGCTGCCAAAGTGCCACGAAGACTTGGAGCACCGCCCGGTGACTACAAGCCCCATGTTTTTTTACATGTGTGGGTTGTTTTGTTTTTTTTTTTTAAGTCATCCCTGCTGGGGCCCCATTGAAACTTTCGAATTGGGCCCCGCATTTCCTAAAGCCGGCCCTGGGCAGGTGGTGTTCAGCTCCAGGCAAAGCTAAAATCATCTGTTGGCTCTTCAGCAATGTACACGGACGAGTAAAGCCATGGGAGTAATTCAGAAAGGCTGTATAGCTTAAGGCTACTCTTCCACTGGAGCTGAGGTAGTTCTAGTACGTTTCACAAGAGATTCGATGGTTTCAGATCAGGGACAGCTAACCCCTTTGTTCAGCTTTTTATCAAAGGTCAGAAGGTTTCTTGCTTTCGGCAACTTGGGGATGTTCCAGGTGTGTAGAGCTTTACTTCTGTCCTAACTGGGCCCTCAGATTCTTCCATGTATGTATGAATAACAGAAGCAAACAGCAATACAGCTTGACCTGTGTAACACTGTATTTTTACATCCTTGCTTCAAAATACAGTAAAACACAGCCTATGAAAAAACTGTGCTGCACTCAATAAAAATGAGAAAACAATCTTTGGCATTTGCATTTAATAAGCATATTTTAAGATAAAATTATTTGTACTCAGATTTGTACACAAATCAACCAATGATCACGTTGGGTTCTGATCATCCCCTTGTTCTTTGGAACGGTTGATTAGATGCTCTGAGTGCACATGTTCTTTCAAAAGCTTACCATCTAACACTGTTTTCTCGCTGTTCTCACTCCTGAGCAGTACAGCAATTTTCAGACCACTTCCAGCCAATGGCAAAAACAAAACAAACAGGCCGCTTCATCAACAGCATCAGAAATTGCAATCAAAGGAGCAACACTTTAAATACGATTTACTCTGCACGCACATTATCAGTTGGTTCTCTCTGTGCCCCCAGGCACTTTTCCAAGTGTGGGTGGTTGTGTAAATACCACACATGTGAATGGACACATTTCTGGTTTGTAATGACTGATAGCATGACAGGCAATGGATCTAAAGAAAAAGCAACGATGCTGTCAAAGACTCCCTCCCCAGACCAAAGTGAAAGCAGCAGTCACTGTCAGGAGCTGATTTACAATAAGCTGATGTAATCTTCTTTAATTAAGTCAGCAGGTCAAAGTATTTACAGTCTTGCAGTGCTGGCAACATACCGACAGGACCTCATATCAGATCTGAGTGAGAGTCCAGCTAAAGTAGTCAACGTGCTCTCAGAGCCACTCAGAGGGAAGATATGTTTGTATTGGAAATGAACTTCCCTGGAACTCGTTGATGGTGAATTCTGATATAGTGGAACTCTGACTGTAGTGAAGTAGAATGGAGCTCCCAAAGCATTTCAATACACTTCTCTGTGTCAAATCAACAATTCCAGTGGTAGCTGAGCCATGCCAGAATCACGGGAGGAGTGTTTCATGAGGAGCTTGGTGACTCACAGGACAGGGGTGGATAAAACCTTCAAGATTCACAATTAAGACAGGAAGCCATGATTCTGAAATCTATGCTGGGAAAGGTAGGAAGATAAGCCTAAAAGGTGTGTGACAAAGTCATGTCATACTTGAAGGCAGGAAGCATCCACTGCCATAAAAACCAATAGGGTCTAAGAATGTATTATCTGACTAATACATTGCCAAACAACAATACTATGCCTATCGGTAGCACCTTCCCCCAAGGATCTCAAGCAATTCGCAAATATTGAGTCTCACCCACCACCCCGTGTGTTCAGTAACTAAGACCATTTTAATTTTACAGATGAGGAAAATGAGACAAAAAAACATTCAGTGATTTACCCAAGATTATACAGGAAGAAACTGACAGCGGGAGGAAGCGCACCCATGAGTCCTGATTTCCAATCCCATATTCTTACCGCTAGACTCAGAGGTCCCAACATGGACGACCATGAACAGGTGTCTAGGGTGATCACCTGCCCTTCTCATATTGTTAAATGGAAGGGGGGTCTTAGCTAGATGAAAGGGGAATTGCAGTATGGAAAAGGTGGAGAACCGTTGGCCTAGACAACTCTCTGCTTTTCTACCTTTGATTTTCATGACAGAATAGAGATATCAGGAGTTAATCCTTCATCTTTACTGCAGTCATAGGTGGGACTGTCCTTGATTTCCTTTCCAGCAGGTCTCAGTTTCATGGCTGTCAATGTGCTGCAGGAAGGTAAGGTCACCTGCTCCTCTTGTTCGTCCCTCACTTTTGCTTTCTGTAATGATTTAGCATGTGTGATTGTGTCGGGAAGGTAAGTGTTGTCAAACACAACATTACTGTTGGTCATTATTAACCCAATGCAAGAGGTGCGGTGCAAGATCTCAAATCCTGAGGCTTTTCTCGTTACCACAGTTACACCTGATGAGATAGAAACCTCTGAACTCTACCTTCAAGATCTGAGTTAATGATAACTGACATAGAATAAAATAATCTCAAAAGATGAAATGACAATATAATGAAGAGGGCAAGGGTAAAATTCTCATTGTAAATACTTAAAAGCTTGACACCACATGACATTGCTCTATGAACCCCTCACTTTGGTCCTGCCTATTTAAACTCTAGTGGTTTCCAGTTCTTGATCACAGTGATATAATAAGCTATAAATGCATACTCATAAGTTCTGCATTTGATCACCTGGAGCACAACTATTACCAACAATATGAGCAGTACATTCCAAATAGCTTTATCCCAATTTTTTTGGTCAAGTGAATTGTTCTGATATGCATCTCAAGTCAAGTCACTTTCCTCCTCTCAATATCACAGAACAAGCAGAGAACCTATATCATACCATTAAGAAAAAAGCCGCAAAATGCTGAGTGCCAGTACTTACATCCCCCAAATTTTGCCATGTGTCAAAATATTAGAGCGACTGTTAACACACCGCAGATAATTGCAATTGTGGCTCCACACACACAGTTCTGTTAAGCACTTGAAAACTGGTGAGAGGGATTCGGTGACTTGACTCACCGCTCAGGTGTTCCACTGTCAGGATAAACCATGGCTGCTCTATCTGACAAGAGCTTTAAAGGTATGGTCATTAAAGTTAAAAAGAATACGACATAAAAAACCAATGTCATAAAGAACGGCCTGAACCAGTATATTTGCCCCAAAGCAGCAGTTTTAAAATAACATTTGAACAAGAGACAGAAGGGAAGAAGAAGCTACTTCATGCTTTGCTGGTCTTGTTTGATACTGGCAAGAAAAAAAACACAGACATACTGTCTGTCATCAAAATAGTGGAGGATGTTTGATGTTACGTTTACCTCTCTAGGTTTCTAGCACAGCTGTTGCTCTGCATGTTAGCTCGTAAAGCAGTGAAAGCCCTTCTTATGTGATCTCCCATCTAGGGGAGTCTTATTCTAAAGATAAGATGCCCAATGTGGACTTTCTGAGCTGATAATGTGGGACTTTCAGAACTACAGCTATCACACAGGAAAGGATGGCTTCCACTGTTCAGAAAACGTATTTGCTCATAATGGCCCGAAAACAAATATATTCTATTGGCAACTGAGGGCCTGATTCTACTGTTTATCCCTGTTCTAGACTACTTGTACCTCACATTCACAGCATGTGGCTGTCTGCCCCTAGTGGCTAGACTGTGTACAGATGTTTGTAGTCTTCCACAGCCTCTGACCGAACAGAGTTCTATACTCACAGGTAACCTAAGCAGAGGTATCATTATTTCACTTTAGTGGAATTATTGCTGATTTACACCAGGTAGATCAGAATCTAGCCCAAGTTAGTAAGTTTTGGAGACAACTTCAGATGTGCATTGTGAAATCTTTCCCCTTAACTGATAGGGTGGCATGATGAATCTTTAACAAAGATGTCATTCTCCAAAATGTTCATTACATCTTGGAGTTAAATGCATGCTAAATAAAAGCAAACAGAACCTGGCATTTGAATCAGGCTGAGTATCTTCCCCATCTCCATCATTCAGCTTTCACTTTCTTGTCTGATGACATAACTATCAATGCTCCAGTCATCATAGATTTTTTCAGGTTAGACCCCAGCTGAATTTCTAATGATAAAAACAAAAAATAAACCCACCACCAACGCCAAGCATTATCTTTCAAAGGTGCTGTAATATGGAAAAGACTTTCTCAAATATGGAAAACAAGTTCTCAAAAGGAGAATGTTTAGAAGAGGCACAGTATGAGTCTGTATTATTATTATTGTAATTTACAAGGGCTGAACAAAAATAAGGCATGTACCAAAAAGGTGCATTCCCCCCCAGCCCCATTCTTTTTCTTCCTCTTTTTGCCCTCCCCTCTCTATATCCCTCTTTTCCCATACATCCCTTCCTTTCAACCAAACTACATCCAGGCCACTGGTTCTCTCCTGAACTAACTTCATTTTCACATTAAAAACCAAACCAGGATCTGATTCTGGTCTCCCTTGTGCCAGTTTGACAGCAGTGTGGCTCCACTGATTTCAGTGGAATCACTCCTGATTTCTACCAGGGTCAGACCCAGAAGTTCAGTATCCTGCACACGCTCACATTCCATTACAGAGCAGTCCTTTTACTAGAGTCCTTACAGGGCAAACACGGACACAATGCATCACTAAAGCCGACTCGTTCAATCTAAACCCGGTATGTTAATTTTTTGTAGATAGCTTTCAAGGACATTTACTATAAATCTGTAAAAAGAGAGCTACTTACAGGCCTGGGATTTACAGAATGTGCTGCCTATTTGTATTCTGTCTTTTGTCAATAGCATTAAGATTTGCAGTTTGCACTGAATTATCCACTGACCTAAATCCTTGCAAGCTATCAAAATCTGTTTCCTAGATAAAGTCATGCTGGAGTTTGATACATTTATCAGTGCCACGCACACAGCAATGCTTACAAGCATGGCTATTTTTCAAGTCTTCTCCAGAGCCAGACAAAAGGGAGGTACAAATTAATTACAACCCATTGACACCAATGGTTTTAAATAATTATCAACCGCTTATTGTCTGGAAATACAATGGCACAATTCCTGCCTTCCAATTTCCCCCAAACTCCCAAATATAATGACACACTCAATTTACGTAACGTAAAGCACCTGAGTATTCCACTGACAGGTCCAAAATGATTTATTGTTCTTACATTATGCTAAATGCTCTGGATAGATCATGCCTCATTATACAAAATATAATCCATTACCATTCCGCTGAATGAGACCTGATAGGAGAGAGGCAGGGGGCTTGCTAATGGTCACAATAGCTTCATGATGACATATTCCCTCAGCAGCAGGACTCACATATTTGACAAAGGGATACTCTCCCTTCTTCTCTCCTCTCTTAATGCAGGGCTCTCCTCCTGTTGAAGCTACTGGGAATTAAATTGGGGCCAGGAGCAGCAGAATTTCCATTTTCATCGTGCCTTGCTAGCCCAAAGTGCTCTGCAAACTATAGTCTTGATCCTGCAGCCCTTTCTCAGGCAAAACTCCTATCAAGCCAGTGAACATCCTGCCTGTAAGGACTATGGCATTAGGGTAAAGAAACAGATCAGACAGGCACCTGCATTCAGGAATCATGTCCTCATCCTTCTCCAGCTGCAAACGAGCAACAACTTCCAGGCCATCCCAATGGACTAACCTCTGGTTCAGGCTGCTCGCCTATACTGACTTCAGGGGAGGGGGTATGCGTGATTGCCACCATCTCAGTCAACACACTGGGGACCACCAGAGTTAAACTGCTTGAGCTAGTATGCCAGGCTTCCTAGGGTGCCTGTAACAGACTCATATCCTCTGCGGATCAGGCACAGAGGGGGACTGTAGCACAGCTCACCAGTGGGTTACACATGGGTGTCACTGAGGGCCAAATTTGGCCCACAATATGAGACTGAGAAGGGGAAGATGAAGTTATTCAGCCAGGATCATAGCTCCCTGAATACAACAGTGTCTGCCTCCCCCCAGTCCTCTACACAACCAACTCTTTCTGATAGCAGCATCGAAACTCTGCCTAAGGCCTAGACTAATGCCTCCTTCTGGTCTCCAAACCTCCTTCTATACTCTGCCTGAAATTCAGTGCCGTGACCGCATCAGTGGAGCAGCAGAGTCAGATGAAGATTTCTGGCTGGGGATTAGGCACTGAGGGTAATTCTCTTCTTTCCGCCAGGAACCATGGAAAGCAATATCAGGGTATTCTGAACCACCAACAGCTCCAGCTTGCACTGCAAAAGGGGAATCAAAATGAAAAAGGAACATCCCTGCTGGGATATGAAGTGGCTCCTCGTCTACGTTCCTGCTTCTGGGCAGATACAATCTGTATTGTGAAAGGCTCCGGCCATCTGAGACACTGGGAATGTCCATCTGGTAGCAGCGCAGGCACTGCTGAGCAGACAGAGCATTGTTAAAACCTTCAGCAGACACAGCCTATTAAAGAAAAACCTTCAACTCTCCATTCAGGCTTCCCAAGAGAAATCAGACTGAAGTTGTTGGGTATCCTGGGATTTCTGGGTAGGGCCTAATGTTTCTAGGGAGGTCAAGGGGCAAATCTTCAAGTCATAAAAATATCCATCTCTCAGCTGCCTCGGGGAAGGGTTGTCACTTGGGCAGAGGGAGCAGAGAGCGGGAAGGAAGAGATTTCACTGCACAGAATCCCATCGTGAGTATGTAAGAGTTTTAAAGCGCTTGCGAGAGAATCTGGTTGGCATTTGGAAGCATTCTAGAGTGCAAAGCCCACCTTAAGCTAGGCTTAGGTTGCACAAGTGCTTTCCTTCAAATTCATTATTATTATGAAACACACACTATAATCATAATAAATGACTATGGCATTAAAGCAAAGGCCATGGCCTCATCTTGAGTGCTGCTTTCTCTAATTCTCTGATTACAGGAGATGGAGGGCTTTGCCAGCTTGGAAAGCGTGTTAGAATGGATGGAATTCACAAGTACCTCCATGACCCCTTTTACTCCTAACCCAAAACAATTACTTTACGACCCAGGTGCTAAAATGAGGTTAAGGGTAGGACTTAAATGCTGAGGCATAAGGCAGGCAAAGTTGGGCTGCCATTTCATGGAGTAGTCGTTAGAACCAGGCATAAGTGGAAAGTATGAGGATGCCTGGATTCCATTCCTGGCTCTGTGCTCTTCAAACCGTTTCCAAAGATTTCTTTTTCTTCCTGCAAGTACCAGAGATAACTAAATACAGCCTGCTTGCCTAAGATCTTCATTTTCTTTTTGAATCTTGCAGGTTGTTTAAAACAAATATCAGCCACTGCCCCACAAAAAAATGCCTGTAAATACAATTACAAAACAGTCCAACAAACCGCGATGTTGCATAAAGCCAAACTAAATTAAACAGCTTAGGAAAATTCAGAAGCTGATCTCTGTAATGAAATATGGACCAGATCCCAGCCAGTGTACACTGAAGCAGTGCCACTGGGCTATCCTGATTTATACTGGCTCTGGCCCCATTTGACTGCAGAACAGACAAAATTATTTATATATTATTTATTATATAATACACAGATGCAAAATCCTGCTTGGACTAGAACACGAGTCCTTCAGCACCAGAAATTTAGACCTCTGCCGTTCAAGCTAAAAGACAGCTCCTTTACCTGTTGTTTGTAGTAGGCTCCTTATCTTAGGCGAGGTATTACAGGGACACATCTTTCACTTAGACACACACATAAAAGCCGGTACATTAACCTTACATGATGCCATGCAAAGCTTATAATTTTAGTCAAGTGTTTGCCTGGCCTTGGGTAAATGTCAGGTGGGGTTTTTCCCCACATACACTTAGCTGGAGAGAGTTGGATAAGGAGATGTCAATTACTGCTGCCCTCTGTGTACAGATCTGGCTAATGTTTGTGTGTTCCATGCGTCCAAGATGTCACATTAATTGTGTATTTTCCTGAGGGCCAGATCCCACCATTCTTACACACGTTGAAATCATTGGAGCTCTTTGACGGGTTCCATACCAAAGGGAAGCAGTATAAATAATCTAAACAAACAATATGAAAGACGGACAGAAATGAATGGGTACAAGAAGAGAAAGCTGCAGAAGTATGATTGTAAATACATAGTTCCTTTATCACTCTAAGGCTGGTACAGTCCCCGGATGCAGTCAAATTGTTTTTGTTACCCCACAATGTGCACATCACTCTTTTCATCCAAGGCTGTTTCAATGAACTATGTCTCCAGATTACTGGAAAGGATTTTAGTTTGGCTTAGGCAAGAGGTTGGCAAAGAAGCATTTGAGACCCTGGTCCAACATCTCAATCAAAACTGGTTGATCAGATTTAAATTGTGTTGTTCTTTAAATATATTGTAACATAAATCTATACTTACTAATTTCCACAGTGCGCCGATGACCTCTGAGTGACGCAATTCCCGAAAGAGGCCAATATATTAAACACTAAGGTTTATTAAATGGAAATGCTGACAGACCTTTACAACTACACTGAGATGTGCTGATCTAATGAGAACAAGAATGGTCAGATGGGCAGAATGTTCCTGCTAAGATCAGGTCTTGGGCAGCAAATGTGTCTTTTGAAATTGTTTTTACACAACCTCTGCAGGGCCAGGCTGTCAACTACAGAGCAAAAAAGTCTGTTCATGTTTATATTATCAGCCAAACCTCTTGTGACTAGGATTTTTAAATACATAATGAGCAGATCTGTTTCTTTTAGGGGGTGAGGCATAGTTCAGTGGTTTGAGCATCGGCCTGCTAAACCCAGGGTTGAGAGTTCAATCATTGAGGGGCCATTTAGGGATCTGGGGCAAAAATCTGTCTGGGGATTGGTCCTGCTTTGAGCAGGGGGTTGGCCTAGATGACCTCCTCAGGTCCCTTCCAACCTGATATTCTATGACCAAGTGTGTTTGTGCAGGGAGCAAGGTACAAATAACAGTCTTGGTGTTTTTGTGTGAATTGTATGCTATCCTCAACAATTACTTGCTGTCCCTGCTTTTCTTCTCAGATTTTGCCTCTTTAAGCCCCAGTTCAGCAAAGCACATGTTCAGCTTTGAGCACATGAATTGTCCCATTGAAGTCAATGTGCTTGAAGTTAAGCCAGTGTTTAGAGCTTTACTGAATCAGTGCCTGAGTCTCTGTTCTGTGCCACATTTCTAATGGATATTGCACCTTTTTGCCAAAGCTGAACTCACAAGTGGCACTACAGGGCTCTCTCATCCAAATTACATCCACTCTGTTATCTACTCTTCTACTATTCCCAGGCATTTACAGTTAGGTGCAGATGCAAATTTTTGAGGTCACAGCTGAAAACTTGGCTGTGAAAGAAAGAGGTACACAAGATTGCACTGCACTTTGTAATCTTATGGGGTATTACTTTCATACAATGAAACTGCTCTGGGGTGTTTACTCTGCACAACTTCAGAACATGATTTGACATCCACTTTTATGCTTGAACTTATTTATAATGTCCATTGCAAGGGAGGGGTTCCACTCTCTGCTGATCTTCAAGTTCCCCATGATTCCCCAGGGCCTCCTCATGGATCCAAAACAGACTCTTGTTTTCTGATACACATTTTTCTCTTGGCAGATTGACTAGTGCTATACCTGGTACTGTAGTCTTTTCCAGCAACAACTGACTCTCTCTCTTCCCCTTCCTGTCCCTGAACTTGCTAATCCATTAAGTCCATAGAAAGACCCTCACTGATTTCAGTGGGCTTTGGCTCAGACCCTTGGTTCAGGAAATACAATGCAGAGTTCTTCATTCCCCAAGCTGAGTCCTGAATGCATCCACTCTGCAACATGAATGGGATACAGTGAATTCAAATCCAAACCCTGAGACAGAGCCATGTATTTCCAAAGTATTGCATGAGGTGTAGCAATGTGATTCCCATTAAAGACACTGGGGACACATCTGGCTAAAATCCTCCCTTGATGCCATCTGTTGCAGCTGCACCATTGAAATAGTTAGCTTGAACTGTAACAGGTGCTATGTTGTTTGAAAGAGCTAATCCACATAGAAGTACTTGAAGATACACATCCAAACGACCCAATGAAACTGTCAGCTAAACAAAAGCTCTTGCTGGCTGCAGCAGACATACTCTTCCTGGCCTTTTCACTTTCATTCGACTACACATCATTGTCATGCTGATTAACTGTTGAAGACCCCATCCATAGCTCACTGCTAAATAAAGGAGAGCTAGAGCAGTTCCTCTTTTGATTGCATCAAGCAATCAGCTGGTCCAGGGATGACCTCTTGGCATGAATTAAAGTTAACTTGTCCTGGGGCTTTCACGGCTTGTTTGCTGCGCTGAACATACAAAGCCAAATGAACTTGAAAACATGTTGGGAAGTCAAGCTTTGCAGGTACAAGAAAATGTATGCGTTGTTGTAGTTTTACTTTTGTTTCGCTGGTGCCAACCCCGGAGGAATCTGAAGGAGACAGGGCTTTGGTTAAGAAACCCATCTGAAGAGAGGTTTTAACGAGAGCTGGCCAACATTTTGAGAAAAATAGTCTACTCGACAAAAAATGCAGTTTGTCGACTCAAAGCTATTTAGGAATTTGATCAGAATAGTGTCAGCCAACGGAAGAAGAATGACGCCCACGCTATAACTTTTAACCCTGTAGTGAGGTCACTTACCTGGGATGCAGGAGATCCTGATTCAAATCCCCACTCTGGGGCAGGGACTTGAATCCAGGTCTCCTCCTCGCCACTAGGTGATGGGTCATTCCAGAGGGGGGCTCTCTCCTGTTGAAACTGTACCACACTGTATAAATAATTAAATATTAAGTGGTGCAGGGACCAGATCCCAGGTGAGTGCCCTCACCACTGGCCTAGTGAAAGCAAGTACCCCCTCACCCTCTTTCTGATGTTTTGTGAATCTAGCCCTTTAAAAATGCCTGGAAATAAAATATGTTGGGTCAAATGAAACATGTAGTTTGATACAAAACAGATTTTTTTGAGTCACCGTTTTTTTTTGAATGTTCAGATTCAGTTCAGGTCAAACACATTTTTTCCCCAATTTTTCAGAACTACCAACAAAGTGAAAAAATCATTGATTCGCCCACCTCTAGTTTTAACTTATCTCTGGACACTAAACTAGGTTTGGCCAGGATTGATGCCAGTTTTGCCAGGAGCATAGGCAGCAAAAAGCATGTCAGGGGCTGGCCACAACCTCTCCTCCACCAGCAAGCCAGCAGCACCCTCAAAATATGTGGGGGCACTGCCTGAAGAGGATGGAGTGGCCAGCACAGCTAGGGTTTGTGATAATTTTGGGTCCAGTCTCCCTTGTTGAGTTTTCTTTAGAGTCTCTGGTGGAAACTAAAGCTGCTCTCCTCTAATAAAACTGCTGAAAGGTAGTGGCTCTGGAAGCATTCATTGGCCTCTTGTGGTTGTGAAGTCCTCTCTGAGCACAGCAGACATCGCTGACCCAGGGAGATGCCACTCTTTGTATCACGCAGAGTGAACTAGGCCCTTTAAGTTAGTCTGAATGAAGTCTTCCTCCACCCATGCTTGATATTCTCCACTCTACCTCTGTCTCACCTTTGCACTGGCTCACAGACAGCAGCAGGCTCTTGCTGCTGCTAGGAAGCACTCCCAATGGAGTTGCACTACAGTGTCTTCTCATTACCATGTTAATTCTAATGTTAGGTTGCCAAGTGCTACAGATTTAATTTATCTTTGAAGAAAGGAAAATTTTACACACACACACACCCCCCACTTATTTCCATGCACATGTTCCAGTGACAATTTGTTATATTTGTAATTTACTTTCCACTGCACCAAGAAAATAAATATTGCAGTAGCAAGTAACCTTTCCTGGAACAGAGAGAGATTTAGGAGGGCTCTGTTGTGTTACTTCCTGTTTTGTCCTTGGGAAAATAATGAATGCATTCTTAGTGGCATATTGATTCATGCTGGAGGGAGGTCTTCTGTTTGGCCATAATACTGCATTAAGGGGGAATGGGTTCAGGAATTAGCCTGGGATGCTGCTGAATCATTGTCAACGAAAGCAGCAATCAGAATGATCGCTGGCAAGAATTTGCGATAGCAATTCGACAGGTACATATTTCTTGTTTATACCAAAGGAGCTTCCGTAGCAGGAAACTATTCTTTTACGTTCCTCAGTGATGGACTTGAATAATATACAGTCTCCCACCCAGGAAAAAGAAGAATAGTTTAGGAGTCTGCAAAGGGCTATAACTAGGTGCATTAGGATGAAAGCGAGCCAAGGAAAATTTAGATTGAACACCAGGAAACAATTAACACTGATGATCTATTTGACTGAAGAATCCCGGTGGAAGTGGTGAATTCCCAGGCACCTCAGTCATGTAAGGATGGCTGGGACACTGAAGATTATACTGAATGGAACAAACTGCCTTAAGGCCCTGCTCCAGCATGATATTAAGGTATTTTGGTTTTGGCTGGATCAGGGCTAGATGGCCTGATTCAAGCCCCACTGCAGTCAATGGGAGCCTTTCCAGCGATTTCAGTGGCTTTGGATTGGGTCCTATATGAATTTTTCCATTTCTGTAAAAGACTAACACAGCTACCCCTCTGATACTTTTCCATTTCTGTTTCAGATTCTTCTGTGACTGCACAGCAAAAACTAAGGATACATTATCAATATTTTTCACGTGCCTAAAGTTAGAGAAAATTCC
Organism: Gopherus flavomarginatus; assembly: GCF_025201925.1. Taxonomy (NCBI): domain Eukaryota; kingdom Metazoa; phylum Chordata; order Testudines; family Testudinidae; genus Gopherus; species Gopherus flavomarginatus. Next base: position 22,558,088 of record NC_066631.1, on the reverse strand, counting down.
ACAATTATAAACTCTGAAGTTAGAACTTGATGGGAGAAAAGTCAGTCAAAAAACAAATGTTGTATTTCTAAACCCTGGCAAACCTGTGAATAGCAGCTGCTTGGTACACCCTGTCCTTTGCATAAATTGCACAGCTGTAAATATGGTCTAATTTATCAAGCACACCCATCCCAAACTGCATGACTTCATAAAGGACATGTTAGAGAGATGTTCAGTCATCAGATAATTTCATCGAATTTGAAGTTAACTACGTTAATGTATCTTGAATTAATTTTCTTAGTGTTAAAGTGCAAACTGGGCTAATAAAAGTGACACATTGACTTTTTCCAGAGAATGATGTTCAGCTTATGAGGAATGGCAGCATAAATGAAAATTAGCCTCAAGACAATGTTAATTACGTTTTATCCATTAGTAGGAGGGTAATTGAACCACTCATTTTCACAGCAAAGAAAACCCTGCTGGCTTCATAAAGGGAAACTATTGTATTTAATGTGCAAATTAAAGTCTAACAACGTAACAATATGGAAGAGAAAGAAAAGCAAAATGGAGGCAATATATTATATACCTATACAATACAACGATGACCATCTTTAAGCATTATCATCCCCTTGCTGGGTTAGGAGGGATTTCAGAGGGCATGAAACAATAAAAAAATAAGATGATGAGTCACTTCTGTGCTGGGCTCCAGCCAATCTGCAAGCCAGGAACTGGTGTGTTGAGTCCCAGCGCAGGTATATAAGCCTCACAGGAGGAACAGCAGCTCAGTCTGCTCAACATCACTTCAGGGCTCGGAACTCTCTCCTGCCTGATGGTGGTGACAGACTCTCCAAGCCTTAACCTGTTCTAGCCTTGCTCTCACTCCAGCCCTGTTCCTAGGTCTGCTCCAGAACTGCTCTTTCTCCCATCCTGTTCCTAGTCCTGCTTCAGCCCCGCTCTGGACTCCTGATTCCAGCTCTGACCCCTGGCTCTGACCACTAAGCCCAACTGCCACGGCTCCAACCACTCCATCATGGTTTCTGACAGTAAATAATGTTACTTGAAGTAATTAAGATCTTCTGACATGAATACGCTATATCCTTAAAAACGCATTTATGCTGGGACTAAATACGGCTAGATGTAATTGTAGCTATGATTTAAAATAAATATAATTAGCAATATTGTAATTTTTATCGAGGCAATCCACATCAAGGGCTCTATGCCAAGTATTTAAACATTTTCGCTCATTTTCATTAGGTCTTTTATATGGTTGAAAGGCTGCTTATTGCTTGTTCTTCAGCCACAATGACACAAAAACCAGCCAGTAGCATGTGGGTGAAGTCTGGCTTATCACTTGAATGTGGATTTCAAAAATGAGCACAGAAAGCCAAATTTATCCATGATGGAACTCCATTAAAGCCACTGGGAATTTGGCTCAAAGAATCTGTACTTTTTACTATACAAATCTTAGTTACACTTTATATTAAGGTTTAATTTATAAATGGTTTACAAAGAGTTAATACATAAATAATAGATGTTCTAAGCATGTTATTAACTTGAGGAGTATTTGTTACAGATCGCGTTAATGATAGTTACAAGTCATTATTATAAGCTACCTATTGACTCGTTGTTTATAATAATTGATTAACTCATTATTAAAACATCTATTATTCATTTATAACTCCTTGTAAGCTATTTATAAATATTACCTGTAAAGTATGACTCAAATCTTAAACCTCTAGAAAGGGCTTGAAATTGTTATTCTATACATGTAAATGCCAGGATTTTAGACTTTGACATAGTGAGACCGTCCATGGCCTGAAGCAAAGACTATGTTACTGCAGCGCAAAGCTGGGAATGGCCTCTTTCCAATGGCGTAAAGCTCCAGTTTCTAGGCTTCATGGGTCACAGGGTAAAAGGATGAACTTTTTGCTGATCCAGGACTATTGGTTGTCCATCCTGGACCTCTGTTCAGTGCACTATTGAAGGAGGGGAAATCATTTTGTGGTGGATTGATTTAAGAATAAAGGAAAGTCGGAAGCTACTCAGAGGTTTGGAATGTCAGAATAAGTTTCATGCAAGACTGACTAGGGGAGAATGGGCAGATAAGGTTTTCCAGGGAGCACGATAAAAGCAATTTACCACATGTATATCACCACAGTCATATACACACGCATGGGCACATGCAAACAAACACACAGACACACACACACTTCCTATGATAGCTGAAAAGAGTGTTCTGAAGCTTAATTCATTATTACATTTGTGAAACAGGTTAAAATCTTCAGATAAATACATTAGGGAAGTGTAAAGTATTACCATTACAATAAGGCATACACTCAGGATCTTCATGTACAGAAATGAGGGGGGAAAAAACCTTTTTTTTTTTTTTGGCCTGTGAGGAACTGCTGTGTAGAAATTCACTAAAAAAAAAAAAAGATCCATGACATTAGTGTCAGGAAGTGGATTGTTCAAATAAAAATGTAACTGTGAACTACAATTCTGCAATCTATTCCATTCAGGGACCCTGCACTAACCACACTTCGTGGCCTGGGCTGGATTCTCCTTTGGTGTAAAAGCAGAGATGGCTGCTAGGTATTGATGGAAAGCATGTGTTTGCCTGGAACAATTGTTCAAGAACCATCATGTCTATCTTTACATAATTAACCTCCGCTGTAATGTTGCTAAAGTCAGTGATTTCTCTGTAAGCACAAGCCAGCCCCTGACTGGCAAAATCTGCTTAAGCACAAATGCCAAGAGGCATTTCCATGAGCAATGTATGCCAGGTGGCCAGCTCCACCAATCCAGAAAAATGGGCTTTCCTGGGGCAAGATCCAGCTCCTACTGAAATCAATAGGCATCTGTTCATCGAAGTCAACAGGAATTGGATCAGGCCCTGAAACTGGCCATAAGCACAACGTGTGGTCACAGTACCAGTCAACTAAGGAAAAGTAGGAGTATTCTGCCTCTAGCAAGCTCCTAGCTCAGTTTTGTGATGATGCAAGTTTAGAAGATCACGAAGCCAAAAATAGAGAGACAAAAAATAAATAAAAAAATTACAAAAATAAATAAATATAATTCAGTCTCTCTCAGAGTTCTCTGAATTTTTAAAAAGATTCTTTTATTATGAAAATGAAATGACTTAAATTTTCCCTCATTATTGTTTTCCCAGAGGGGAAAAAAAAAGCTTTTTATTTCAATGTGGCTGAAGCTGTCATTTGCATTTAAATGAAGAGATCTGAAGAACAGGAGTTAGAAAGTTACTTCCCCCTCCCCCTTGTGTGCAATGAGATTTCATTTCATTTTGTTATTTTCCTCTAATACAAACCTGGCTCCACTTTCTGCTTCATTAAATAGTCAATCACAAGCCACTTTCCAAAAATGCTCAGAGAAAAACTAGACTCTGATTATTTTCAGTCAAGGTTTTGAATGGACTAACAATATATTTTTAGTATCCCCTAAAAAAAAAAACAAAAGCAAAACCTGCTTTAGTGCCTGTCTCTCTGCTATATAACATGGAATGTTTCAGCTGACTTCTCAAATGAAACTTTTAAACAATCTATATTCTTAAAACTCCATAGTTTGGGGTTATTCCCCCCCCCCCATCAGAAATAGACTTATTTAAGCTGAACAGCTTACAAGCAGCACCAACGTGCACACATCTGAAAGTAAAAATATTCATTCCAGTGTTAGCTGTGCTAAGGAACCAAGGTATAGAGTTTGATCTTGCAGCACTGAAATCTGTAGGAGTGGTGCCATTGATTTAAACAGGACCAGGAGCAGGCCCTGGGATGAAATATACCACCAGACTGAGGACTACCATGAGCTGAATGCACAAAATCCTTTTAAAGCTGACTTAAGTGTGGCTTTGTTTTGTTCAGGCCTTTCGCTGGCCTTCTGCACAGGGGTGACTTTCACCTTAGTGACTAACGAGTAGGCGTTCAAGGCGGCAAAGGGATCTGGGACTGCCTTTCGAAAGCTTAAATCTTACTCTGTCACTGGCACCAAGTTTTAAAATATGACTATTCTGCTGGGGAAAAGCACCCACCAAGGAAGGAATCTGAAACGAGGAAACCAGTCAAGAGTAGAAAGAAAGGCAGATGTGCTGGTGTTTAGGAAAATCAGTGAGCAAAGCAAGGAATGACAGTTTGCAGTAAGAGCAAGGTGGATTAAGAACTTACATCTTGCAAGCTAAGCAGGACTAGGCCTAGTCAAGATTAGATGGGAGATATTCCATTTCTCTCTCCTTTAGGTGCACCAAAAAGGGGAAGATAGATGAGTTTAAAGGTGCTCTAAGGTTATCAGTTATAAACGCTGTGTCTTATATAATGGATTAGAGTTTATTAAGAACAGAGAGGGCATAAAACAACAAGAAAATTTGGTTTTCAAAGCAAGAAAATACAATGGCTTATATTGTCAATGAGTTAAAAAAATAAAAAAAACAGACCCCATTGTCCCCACATAGAAGAACAGGCATCTCCTTTACCTGGCCACCTTACAAAGCAAAGAGTTGGTTTGAAATTGGCAGTAAAACAGGCAACAGTTGCTGATTGAAACATTCATCAAACAGTAAGCCTAACAAGACTGCACACCTTTCTGGAGGGGGTCACCACCAGACTGCACTGGTAGGTGTCAGTAGTTTAAAAAAATAAAATTAAAAAAAAAAAGATCTTTAGTTTACCAGCTGTCTCTGACTGATTGTTTCATTGAAATGTCAGGCAATTTTTCATTAGCTGGGTGGAGCATAATACTCAAATGCAGAGACCAAGGGAGACAGGAGGTCGGTGCTCAAATTATATCTAGAACAATGTAGGTTGCTTTTATTTAGAGTTTGCTTCTATTAAGAGCTAGATTGCCTACAACACATACGCATGGAATGAATTACCGGTGATTCATGTGAATTTTAATTTTCCATAGACAACTGTTAGTGTTGCTATATTTTTAATGCAGTTGTATCCATTATCTGTTAAATAGAGTGAACAAAATAAAAAAGGTGATTCTCTCCTCTATTTTGTTTTGTTATGCTCATTTAAGTCATTTTCAAGAGAGAGATTTTTAGACTAAGTAGTAAAACAATCTAACTCAGAGACGTATTCTTCTTGTGGAGCAATATAAAAATGTTTGCATTAACTGCAGCAATGTTGCTGTAAAGGGAACAGAACAGAAGAAATAGAGGAATTATGGAAAAGAAAGGAAGCAAATTCTACCCTCAGATGTATGCATGAAGCCCCCATCAAAGTCAATGGGGATTGTGTGTGCATATTCAAGGGCAGAATTTGGTTGAAAGGGATGAATTTTCATTTGTTGTCTCAAAACTCAGCATTTGCACTTTTCAGTTCGCATTTGTATGTGCAAAATGGGTAATGCCGGTCTGACATGGGCACTTCAGTGTGCAATTACCTGTTCTGAAAGTACAACTGTAGGATTTTGTTGGTGCAGTCTTGCTTCATCATCAGAACAGATGGTCTATTTAAGATGGAGGAAAAAAAGAGAACCCCATTGATATATTGAAGGAATGGATCCCACATGATCTGAATCTCCATATGACACCTCCTGTGGCTCTGGTCAAGAAATGCATCCCACATGCTTTCGCAACTCCCCCTCCTCCCTGAAATGGAGGCACAAGAAGACGCATTTAAGTGGTAGGAATGGGGACATTAGCTATTTTCTTGGTTATAGTTCCTGCCCTTTTGGAATCTCCATCATGTGTACGTGTGTGTGCACATGCACCCACACACACACACACCCCCACAGACCCACCCACCCACCCACACAAAGACATGTGTGTACACGGTGGAGATTCAAGAGGGCAGGAACCATATATAGGTATGTGTGTGAGCCCATGCACGTATGGCAAGAAGTCAAACGGCAAAATGACTTGGACTGGCTTGACTAAGGTCCAGTTTAGTATGCTGGCCAAGTTCTTAACTGCCAAACAATCTCTCAGTCTCACATCTCCCCTTGGTCAGCAATGTATTACTCTTGAGCCATCAGCCTCATGACATTATGCATGTACCTTGTTTTTTTTTTTTAAAGTAACCTCAAATCCTCACATGGAGGCACAGTTTCCTCGGGACAATTCTGGAGTAGGATTTTTTTTAGCCCCCACTTTTTTCTTTTCGCAGATGCTTTCGGAAAACACGAAATAGTCGTGCTCCTCTGGATTGCGTTTCTGTCTCAGAAATAATTAAAAACAAACCACATAAGCATTTTGGGAGCTAAATTAATGTTTTCAGATGAGGTACCAATGGCACGAAACAGAATAAACAGATACTTTCAAGAGATTAAAAAAACCCAACCTTGTGGTCCTTTTAAATCAAGTTTTTCTACTGCTAACACATGTGGGATCTGCTAATTATACAACTGCAATATTTTTCCATACTGAAAGCACATTTTATCCATTTCCTAAATTGGAAAGATAAAGACACCAGAAAAGCTTATGGTCATTATATCTCATCCAGATGTCCTTAAGAGCATTTTTCATCAGATTCAGTGATGCTTGTTGAAGATAAGTTAACCACGGTTATAAAAATCAAGCTATCCAATCCTCTCAAAGTGCTAAAGGAAATACCACTTGTGGATAGATGAAATCCTAAACATATTTATATCTTCCACAGTAAATGCTCAATGCTATAATTTCTAAATGCTCCTCCCTTACCTTGAAAATCTGAATCCCACAAAAATCAAGTGGGTTTAAAATAAAATTAAATTGACAGAGTAGAATGCCTGTTAAGTAGACTCCTGCATAGCAAGAACTATAAAGGAGGTTCACAAAACAATTACCGGAGGTTTTAAAATGTATTTGTGAGCCAAGATTCCCTTATATCAGAGAGAGTTGAATAAGAGAAAGAGGCTAATACAGACGGGGGGAATGCACAGCCTTTATAACATCTCCTGTTTTGCTAAGGTCAGAGTACTCCCACAGATCCCATTAACCTCTAAGACAAAGCAATATGCCAAATGTTTATTCTACAAAAGAAGAAAATTCACAGTTTTAAAAATTAAGAGTCTGATACTTGGAAGGCTTTGTAGCCTGTGAGAGACACTGGTGGTTCATTGTCTAGTTCCCCATAAACAGGATTTCTATATCCTGAAAATCACCATGCAAACTGTCACCTTTTGGGCCCAGTGCTGGTCCCCCTGAAGTCAACAGCAAAACCCTCATTGACTTCAACAGGAGGTAGAGTCAAGCTCCTATATTTGCAGTCTCTCTACAGTGGTTGAGGCCTGAGCCAGGGAGTCTGAACTGTTCTTTGACACCTAGATCTGGTTCTGTCAAGATAGATTTGAGGCATTCTGGTGTGGTCTTCAAACCACAGTTTGAGGACTTCAATAACTCAGACATAGGTTAGGGGTTTGATGGGTGAGATTCTGTGGCCTGCATTGTGCAGGATGTCAGACTAGATGATCATAATAGTCCCTTCTGACCTTAAAGTCTATGAGTCTATGGAAGCATGAGAGAAACTGATACCATGCTGCCTGCACAGTACCTGTTCTGCAGCTAAGTGAGAATTTCTGTTTCCTGGTCCCTTGTCCGTCCATGCATGCATCCATCCAGGTACAGTCCCTCTGGGTAGCAACCACTGAATCCTTGGACTTCTTGGAGCAGCAGTTCTCTGCTCAGTGTCCCCTTCTGGTTCCCTTGGTTTGATCTTAGGACCAGCACCCCATCCCTGCTTTTCTTTATTCGTTGTCCTCTGTAGTCTGGTAAGTCCTGGATCGTCTAGCCCCTCCCTCGTCAGAGGAGGTGGGTCTTTTGTTGCTTTGGTGGACTGTGCCCTCCAATGCCATGATTTAACTAGAACACCATCTTTCATCAGCATTAAAAACATTTTTAGAACCAAAACTCATTTAAAAATGTGAAAATGGCTGTGCTATTTCACATATCTGGAAGAGACCGGAGTTCATTATTTCTAAGCAAGATTCTGTTTTTAAGGCAAATGAAGAACAGCAACCTTATTTCTTGTGGCTTCGTAAGCCCTCCCCACCTACCTCAGACAAGCTTTGATCAGCACATAATGTGAATTAGCAGAAGGACAATAATTACTTGTATTCAAACTGACTCATACCAATCCATTATCCAGCTATTCATCCTGATGATGTACAAACAGACAGAGAATGATAACAGCATTAAAAGGCTTCCCCCACCATCACATTCCAAGGTGCAACCCAGACCAGTGAGTGTCATCACCTGCCTGGCACCCCTGGATGCCTCACAATGCTGTGTTGTTGCAGCTCACAACCTGGGCCAGTCACAAGCAGCTTAACAGCACGCAGCAGACACTGTGTCTGCGTATAACCACGGCCCTGGTCCAAGAACTCTGACCCCAGCAGCCTGTCAGCAAAACACCAGCCTCGGTTACTATTTGCAGGGTCACCCCAACACACTTCAAGTTGTGAATTTTCCCAAAAATGAGTGTTCTGCACCATCCAGTCCTCTCCTGGGTAGTCCAGATTGTAAAGGTCTGTTGCCCCTGTAAAGGGTCAATATCCAACAGATTGCTACTTTAACTGGCGTTAGCAAAGAGGTCAGTTTAAAAACAACACTAGATTAGTTTAGATTAAAAATAAATCAAGTTTATTTAACTACAGTTAATTAGGCTGCAAACAGAGGAGCGTCAGGCTGGAGGTACGGAATTAGAGATAAGCTCACCTGTGAGGGACAGGCAGGGTTCCCCTGCCAGCCACTATGGGAGTGGCACTGTGGGGCAGAAGACTGCTTGATACACTCCGCCCCGGAAGAGGAAACCACAAGAGTGACCAGGCTGGAGGGCTGAGTCATGAAGAGGATGCTGTGGTTTCTGGAGTTAGAGAAACTGCCAGGGTGTAACTGCTGGAAGCAGTGTTGGCCTGACTGAACTAATCCTCAGAACCCCAAGGAGGTGGCACTCTCCGGTAATGAGTAAAACAATGCATCACATCCAGATCAGGATGTCTCTCCAAAGACAAAGGGCTGGTTCCTTTATCTTCTTAGGGGTTTGTGTGAGAGAGAGAGATAGTTTGGGGTTTTCTGCCCCTTTTATAGTCCAATTAAGCTTTGAACAGAATTGGCACAAAGAAAAGATTATTCAAACAGTAAAGGTGGTGACAGAGACTGGTGGTGAAGGAAGCTCCATGTTCTCTCTTCTCACCTGTGTTTGCTGAAACACAAATATGCTTTGTCTCCTGCCATCTCTTCTCCCTGCTGTCTCATGGACCCTATTTGTAAATTGAGGCAAACACACATTTCGTCATTCAGGATACTTCTGCCTGGGCAGGGCTGTGTGCTTTTGAATATGTGTGTTAAAAACAGCACCCAGGGGGATTTCATGACTCTACATATAATGTTGCTACATACATTTCACCATGATATTATTGACCAGAGAGTTACTGTTTTTCAAATGATACTCACAATGCATATTTTGTACAAAGTTCATTGCAACAGCATGTAAGGTGTGAATACATGAGTGCTTTGTCACACCCACCCTACTCAAAACAGAATCTCTAGTACAAAAGGAATTCAAAACAAAGCACCACAAAATCCAGCCTACGTCTTCTCCACAGGCTTGATTGCTGCCAGGGTTCCTCTTGAAGGCTGTTCAGACCACACTCTAGTCCTCTTAGGCCATTCTGTGTGGAGAGTCACTTCTGCCTCTTTTATATCTGGCTGAGGTAACAGGTCACTTACCACCGTGAGTCAACAAAACACACTTAACATTTTCTGTCAGAATCGTCAACTCGCAGGGATGGGTTTTCAAGCAAACACTAACTTGTTACAATTCATTTTTTCCAATTTATATAAAGCACAGGCTGCAATTTAAAAAGAAACACCCACCTGCATTTATGTAAAGGTCACCCAAGGGCCTGATCAGATCTTTTCACAGATATAAAGTAAAGAACTGGGGCATCATTTGCATTGTATAAACACTGGAGAAACAACATTGGTTTCCATGGAGTTACTCCTGATTTACACCAGTGTAACCTGAGAGGTGAATCAAGACTAGAGTCTGTCTCAAGGATGGAGAGACTGGCAAGCGGCAGGGGCTTAGATCTCTTGTATGGACACCTTTATAAATAAATATGTTTGTTTCCATTTAATTCCCGTGCATTCCACAGTGCAAGGCTTTTCTGTAATGCTGTGTGAACAGCTTAGAGTAGCCCAGCTGCAAATAATTTGTGTGGCCACAAAGAATGCTACCCACACTGTAGTAGGACATCCATGGGGTTCTTCTTACAGAAACAATTATTTCTGCACAGCAGTATTCAACAGCATAAGCAAGCTCAGAGTAAATCCACTCCTTCATTTATTTTCCATTGTCCTTCTCCCTTGAGCATCAATCAAATGGCAGTAAGTGCGCGTAAGGAGATAACAGAAGAGGAATAAAATGAAGTGACAGAACAAATGATGTGCTATGGTCACAATGGGATATGTCTTGCATTAAATAAAGCCAATAAGAGCCTCTTAACAACCAGTTATTTTCTTTCACAATCCTAGAGGATGTAGTGACATGTTTGACTACTTAGATTAAATGCAATTGGACCAATATGTGTTTTTCCACAACCAATCTTTCCAAGATCAACATGTAGAGTTGTATGTTAATTGTTCACAATGAAATATGAAACTAGGCATCAAATCAAAACTGCCAATCCAAATAACCCCATACTTTAGGGCTATTTCACTCCGGATCTGAGTTTTGTGGGTTTTGACCAGCTCAACCCAAAAACCACCTGACACTTGTCTGGTTTGGGTTTTTTATAAACTCAAACCTCAGTCTTTGTCCATCAAAATCTGTGCAGATCTTACGAGTGGGCGCAAGCCCAGACTGGCATAAACCTGGGTCTTTTGATGAACTAGCCTAAAAATCATGCAAAATTTGCATCTCATGTGCTTTAGAGGTGAACATGGGAAACTTGGCAATTTCAGCGTTGGGTTTGGGGTGCTTCCCAGTCTGAAATTCTGTGTGGAGGTCAGCTCAGAGCCACAAACCCTAGGCAGAGTGCAAAAAGAGAAATGCTCACATGATCCCTAGAAAGTTATTAATTGTACTATAGCAGCACCTAAGAGTGCCAGTCAGAAATGGGGCCCCATTCTGAAGGTACTGTATGGTGTCCTTTCCCCGAACAGCTTACAACTGCAGCTAGCTGGGTAGAGCTTCCACACACCCTCAGAAGTTTTAGAAGAAGACAATTCATCTTTGGCTAAATGGTGACTTTTCATTGTAAAATTGAAAACATTCACCTGAAAAATGAAAATTTTATTTGGAGATGCCATCTTGGTGCCTCACAGGAGCTGTAATTTGGCTTGTGCCTCATGTCCTCATTCTTCTCTATAGGCCAGGCTCCCTGGCTGGATTATCTTTGCACCATGATCTCCACTATTTCTGTCCCGTCACAGTGCATCACAGCAGTCCCACGGACTCCGTGCATTCAGCCAAAAACTGGAAACTCTTCAGTTTTGGATTCTTTCATTTTCTACGAAAGTTTACTTTTCTCCACAGAAAGCAGATTTTTGGTGGAAAGTTTCAGTTACTCAAAAACCCAGTTTTGCATAGAAAAAAACAACAACAGTTCTGACAGAAGATTTTTGACCAGACCTACAGCCTCAACAGGAAAGAAACAAAGGGCAACAGGGGAAATGCAGATTCAGAGAGGTGAAAGGACTTGCTCAAGTATTCACAGTAGATGAAGCAGCAGAGCTGCAATTTAATCCTAGGTCTCCCGACTCCCAGTCCAGCTTCCCATTCATTAGACCAGACCCTGCCAGCCCTCTGTTACCCAGGGAAAGTGCAAGACGGGCTCACTCCCAACACATGGGCCCTCATTCCTGTGGGACACAGAAGCTACTGCTACATGGAGTGAGCTTGCTCCCAACCCCATGGGACACAGGCATCACTGCTGCTTGGGGTGAGTGCAGGGGCTGCTTGCTATCCAGTGCTCCCTGATCTTCCTCAGGTTTCCCTCCTCACTGGGCTGGGGCAGGCTCACTCTCCAGGCCTGTCCCTTCCCCATTAATGGTCTCATCACACTCACCTGAGTCAGGTGCCTGGAGATGGTGCTCATGCGACATGACTCTCTGAAGAGGGGGTGCAACAACAAAAAGTTTGGAAAGCTCTGCACTAGACCATGGTAGGAGCAAAACTTGATCATTTCTAGAGCTTTTGAAAATCTCACCACCTATCACCAAATTTTGCATGGCTCTGCCAACATCCATAGGAAAAGTTGTCAAAAAAGCCAAGAGATGCTCACAGAGTGTGAAGGAGTATGTCTACTGCATTAGATGGCATCTCTTGCATCAAGGAGTCTGTACTGTAATACAATTAAACTACCACCATGACCCAAAGTAAGCACCATTAGAAACTGCTGAGATGTATAAAAGGTCAAGAAAGTAATGTCTCTTGTACACCCATTCAGTACCAAAACACTGGCTTACTCCATTACATTCCTCTAAACACATTTGACTATGGGATACAAGTGAAAAACTTTCTGTGAACATGTTCCACTAAACACCACTTAACTAATCCTCTAAAACAATGTTTTACCTCTTACTGTTGCTTTGGGCATTCGTTTCCTTATTAGTAACAGTGCAAGATTAATATATACCTATGAAACATTTACACATATATTGCCACCACCCAGAGCGACATGATGATGCACTTTGGCAGGTCTCACATGCCACCCAGTAGAGGGCAGTAAGAAGACAGAGATAAGCTTAGAGTGATTATTTTGTTCAGAGATGTATCATACATATTTCTTGAACTTCTTATTCAATTCTTCCCCCTTTTTTCCCAGCATTTATTAAGCTGCTTCTGTTGGAGGTTTCCAGATCACTCCACAAAGTTCATTGGATTAAGCCCCACAACTCTCTTGTGCAGCAGGAATTGAAAACTATGATCTCCACTTCAGAGGTGAAGAGTGAGAGTGACAGCAAGGTAAGTGTACTTTAGAAATACCTATACGTAGGTGGAATTACCTAAGTTCATTGAGCAAGCCAACATCCATGTGGGGACTTACACCCTCTTCTTTGACTTCTGACCTTATGCCAGAACCATTGTAGCCCAATGTCTCCATGTCAATACCCTTCCTCCCCATTCTAAAAAAATCTGGCTGATTGATCTGCCTGAAGGTATGATGACCATCTGTTTCCAAGTAACTTCTCAAAGTTGAAATATTCCATTCTTATACCATTCATGGCATATGATTTTTAACTGAAATTTCATATGCAATACATTATTTCTCCAATGTGCTTGGCATTGTTGTGACTACATATAAATATAATATTTAATGTCTTTATGGAGAAGTTTGCCCTTTGTCTCAGAATGCTCTTAAGATATTGCCTTTACATATAGATAGATAGATATAACATTAAACTAAGTATCTATTGACATGCCTCATGAGTGCATGCTATAGGGAAGAGGTCCTGAACATCATGGTGCAGTAAGCTGTTGATCTTCTTTTTAGAAGATTCACATTTACTATTCACTGTCAAAAATCAGTAGCAAGAAGTCTTATAGATTGAGCAATTAAGATCTGCTCAATGAAGTCCCCACTGGAAAACTAACTATAAGCTATTACAAATTCACTGAATTATAATGGGCACGCAGCAAACTGGATAATCCAGAATGTAACAAGAAATACTATAGAGTCTAAATTAGTATAAAAAGAAAACTAGGAACAACATCACCAACTGCTGTATGTAGCAGGTGAGACATATAAGCATATTCCCAGACAGGACTGTATCAAAACCATCTAATGAACAAATGGATTTCCATGGCCAGTCAGATATTGCAGATGCTATAACCAGGGCTGATTTATGAAAAAATTAAGGTTGTTGTTATTAATTACTTGTATTACCATATTGCCTAGGAGCCCTGGCCAAGGACCAAGACCCTATTGTGTTAGGATCTGTACAAACACCGAACAAAAAGATCATCCCAGAGGTTGCCAATTTTGTTTTTGTTTTGCAATGCAATGGAAGAGACCTTTCAAAATTTTTAATGAAAAAAACAGGAGACAAACGCACACTATGGAAATTAAGAGTCTGTTACAATTGACCTGATAACTTTGTGTGTGTCAGATTATTATAGTTTGCAAAAATTTTCAACTTTTTGTCCCAATTTGATATAGGAATTTTTTTCAAAATCTCAAATTCTCCCAGGATGGGAAAACCATTTTCTGCCCAACTCTAGTGTTCTCTTTTGGTTTTGTATTTGACAGAGTCAGTTGTTCAGATGTGTGTATCTCTGCATGTCTTTCCATTGGTTACTACTATTTCCTGTTGGGAATGTTAACAGGTTTCTTTTCCACTCAGATGTCCTAGCTTTTTGGTGGTACCTGGTGTCAAATCAGTGAAGCTTTATCTGTAAGGAATTCCAGTAACATTTGATGTTACAGTGGCTCACAAATTGAATATGAGTCAACAACGTGATGAAGTTGCAAAACAGGCAAACATCAGTCTGGGGTGGATAAACAGGAATATCATATATAAGACACAGGAGATAATTGTCCCGCTCCACTTGGCAATATTGAGGCACCACTGAGGCTGGAGTATTGTGTCCAGTTCTGGGCATCCCACTTTAAGAATGATATAGACGAACTGGAGAGCAATAAAATCATGATAGGTTTAGAAAACTTGATCTATGAGGAAGGTTAAGAAAAATGAGCATCGTTAGTCTCAAGAAAAGACAACTAAGGGGGGAACCAGATAACAGTCTTCAAATATGCTGAGAGTGATCAATTGTTCTGCACTCATTCTGAAGGTAGAACAAGAAGTAATTGGCTGAATCTGCAAGAGAGATTTAGGTTATATAGGAAAAACTTTCTAATAAGCAGTGGAACAGGACAAATATCTGGAAGGGATGGTCTAGGGTATACTTGGTCCTGCCTCAGCCCAAGGGGCTGGACTAGATGACCTCCCAAGTTCCCTTTCAGCCTGACATTTCTATGATTTTATGAAAATTTAGCCCCACCCACCTGTCATTGTTCTAAGGGCAAGGTGAAACTTGTATGCAAAAACATAGTGCCTTTATTCCACTTAAACAAAGAATTGCCTGTTTTTAAATCAAAGATTATCTACTGTACAGATCTCACCCCACAAAATTTGAGATTTTACATATGGAATTACAATTAACAGGATTTCTTTTAACAAAGCTCCACTGTTTTTCCATATATTGTCCTTTTACAATATTTTTTACTGCAGGCTTGGAGCGTTTGACAGACTCACAATCTATTTTCAAGCAGATCGATTTGCATGCAAGGTACAGAGAGGTTTAAATACTTTCTTCCACACTGCTTGAGGCTGACAGGTTTAGGAAAAATAAGTTTAAAATTCCAGAAAAAAAGCTACTTTGAACTACAGTTACTGTATTTCCAGAATAGTAATTCTCCAGAATTCTACTCCAGGGTAGTGATTCTGTTATTTTATGACAGAGCTACTAGTAAGTGGTATGAAAAGGAATCAGAATCTTCCCTGCCCCCTCCCAATATATTTACATTTCATATATGCCTACAATTTAGTCTCTTTAAATGTCAACTTTTAAAATCCAACTATTTCCTATCTCTGATGTTTTTTCCTATCCTCCTCTTATTAGAAATGACATCAGTGAACATTAAATAGTGAGATGGGTGCACTGAAATCTTAAGATTTCCGCTTTTACATTTCCCTCCTTGGTTCCTTCAAGGTCACAAACTCTCTGAAAGAAATGACTCCTCACAAGCCCTCTTGTCTTGCTTTTGCTAAACAAAAGCACTAGTTAGGGATGCTTTGGTTTCATTTGATTTACTCTCAGGCAAACCTGTCCAATTCCAAGGTGATGGGACCAGTCTGCTATGGATCATTTGCTCCCACCGTTCCCACCTATCTACTTACTACTCACCTTAAAATACCTCACTGCACAGTCCATCAGCCTCTTCTTCAGCCTCTTCTTCATCTTTTAGGACTAGATTGTCTCTCTAGGTGTGATGTGAGCTGCACTACCCCAGGAGGCACTGGATTCAGATCAGGGGCGGCTCTAGGTATTTTGCCACCCCAAGCACGGCAGGCAGGCCGCTTTCGGCGGTTTGCCTGTGGGAGGTCCTCAGTCCCGCAGATTCGGCGGCACGCCTGCAGGAGGTCCGCCGAAGCCGCGGGACCAGCGGACTCTCTGCAGGCATGCCGCCGAAGGCAACCTGCCTGCTGCCCTCGCGGCAACCGGCAGAGCGCCCCCCATGGCTTGCCGCCCTAGGCACACGCTTGGCGTGTTGGTGCCTGGAGCTGCCCCTGATTCAGATACACCTCTGGGTCACAATCACTTCCTCTGCTTCCATCCTGCCTATCTGAGCAGCCAATTACTAGCCTCTTGCCTCTCCTTGTACATACATGCAGTAAGACACAGTCCCCATCTGCAGACACAAGGAGGCAGATTCTCTGGTTTGCAAAGCTCATTTTGCACAACCACAGCACCAAGTGAAACTAAAACGGCAGAATTTGCCCCTGGAGAATCCCTGCTGGATAAGGGCAATCTCTGCCAGTGTTCTGCTGGCAAAGGCAGCTGCACCCCCTCTGGTGCCAAAATCTCACGTCCTGGTATGGTGGGGGGAGGAGGGGAAGGGACTGATGGAAGGGAGGTGGCATGGCCATGGCAGAGCAAGGCTCCACTACATTCAATTCTCCATTGGCACAAGATCTCTGAGGAACCTTATGTCAAAGGCATAAGATTAAACTGTCCCTGTGCAGTTCTAACTTATATCAAGTCCTTGCTTCTGAGTATCAGGGTTCTATCACTTGCTTCCTGACTGTTCCTGAGCAGAGTTCAGATGCAGGGGACTAATGAACCCAGGGAGATAAAGTGAGTTGCCCAAAGTCACAAGGAAACCTGTTGGTAAGCAGAAAATTAAACTCATCTTCTGAACCCTAGGCCAACGCTCCATCCACCACATCAATCTTCCTCATCCTCTGTTTTGCTTTCAGCATTTGATGTTATCTGACAATGAGGAAGAAACTCTTTTAATGCAAGTGGCTGCCAATTAAAAGAAGGATGGAAAAGTCAGAGAATAATTCACCTAATTGACTACTTTTATTACTCCTTGTAATCTAGATGAAATCAAATTAATTCTACATGAAGAATGAGTATTCTTTAGTGAAGTGTAATTCCAGATCTCTGGGGCTTCCTTTTACCAAATTATCCAATTATACACTTGTAAAAATCCATTTTGGGGAGATTTTCATGGCCTGTAAATAAATAATTTCCAAAGCTTTAATCCTTAACAAAATTCAAGCAGTACCTTGAAATCACAAAAACAAAAAAACAATTCATGTTAGAAAGTTGAAGAAATGGATGGTGGCTTGTTTTAAGCAGCACCACAAATCCTGTGGAGCTACTTTGGAGGGAGGATGACTTGAGTTTTGTTTCATGGGAAGGGCTGTCTCCCCAGTTCAATATTTTGGAGAGTTTGCTTCTTTCTTTTTTATTGCTATATTTTATTCAAACCACTAATCTGCATGGAATCAGTTAAGGAAGCATTCCTTTCATTTATGCCAAAAGGCATAAACTACTGTCAGGCACACAGTTGCCAACTTTCATGCGGTAAATATGCACCCCGACTTTCACCATAAACCCAAAATCAAGCTAATCCCATTTCAAAACAAGGCCTAAACAAGCCAATCCCTAAGAACCCCAATACTCTATGTGATTAGACCCCGCCCAGCGTGGTGCAATCTGGAACTGTGGTGGGTTCACTGTGCACCCCTGACTCCCCATCCCCCTTGCCCCTGCATGCCCCCGCTTGCTGGGGGCCGATAAAAAAAAAGGAGCTACAAGATACAATCAAAAAACTAGCCAACAAGCAACTCACAAGGCAATTAAGCCAAAACCAAGCCCAATTTTTGCATTTTTTTCACGGGTTTGGCATGTCTGGTCAGGAGAGCTCCAACAACCAACACAGGGGATGGGGAGGGGGAGGACTATTAAAATTCAAGGGCCAGTGGCCTCTCTCAACATAAAACTGATGGGTCCTGGATGTGGTTCAACAAGAGTATGTTGTACCACAACAAATAAAGTGGGAAACTAGCAGGATAAAACCTGTTTGGAGACTTTTATTATCTAACATCTGCAGGTCTTCTCAGGTAGGCCACCTCACAATCCAACAATGCAGAGTTCCAGAAAAATAAGAAAACTTTTAGTTGGCAGTGTAGCCTAGTGGCTAGGATCCTGGACTGGTACTCAGGTCTCCTGAGTTCAATTCGTGGCTGTAGCCTGCTGGAGGACCTTGGGCAAGTCACATGCCTCTCCATGCTTCAATTTCCCCATTTGTAAAATTGGGATAATACCACCACACACCTTTGTAAGGTGCTTTGAGATCTCTGTATGAAAATTACAATAGATGATCTAAACATTATTATCCAAAAGTTCCTGATGAGTTAGCCTATGGAACTGTTTAAAATGGAGGAACTTCTTCTCTGTGTGTATGTGTAAACCACTGGATAGTGGGTATTACAGGTCCCCTTCTCTGTGCTCACTCCACAGAAGATATGAGGCTGTTACTGGGAGACTTTAGCTCAAGGTATAGCTGCTAAACCTTTTAGCTCCCGGATTCCCTGGTTCAGTCCCTGGTGTATCAGCCAAGATGTCAGCTGTCATTTGTATTCTTATCTTAGGCCTTGATGCCACAAAGGCTTATGTGCATGCTTAACTTTCTGCACTGGGAGCAGTCCTATTAAAGTTGCTGGACCTACTCAGAGTGTGTAAAGTTAAACCCATGGAAGATTGGGGGCATTATAAATTATTATTAATATTTCAACAGTATCCCGAGGCCCCAGTCAGGACCAGCCCCTCATTATGCTATGTGCTGCACAGAAATATGGGGGAGGGGAGAACAGTCCCTGCCCCAAAGATCTTCCGATTTTATTTGAGACAAGAGACAAGAAGTGGGTGAAACAAACAGAAAATGTGGCTACGTAGATGAGTTATGGTTCTAAGTTATTAGGTTCCTCTGAAAAATCTGAGTCCTAACTTTTTTTTTTAAATAATAAGCAACAGTAAATAAATAAACAAACAAACCAGTTACTAGTATCTCAACAGGCCATCTACCTAGCTCCATCCTCAGTTGGTAATTTCTCATGGGCACCATGGTAGAAGTGGATCTTAAGAAGGGAATCTGAAGGAAGATAGGGTAGAGGCCTTATGGATTAGTTCGGAGAGGAGGAGGGCCTTCCATGTGTATAGGAAGAAATGGAGAAAAGTGGTGGTCAGGCCGAGAGAAATGGAAAATCTGACCCAGGAGCTGGATTTGGGAGGTTCCAGATGCAGAAGAACTGGGAACGATAATAGAGGAGCATCTGAATGCTAAGTTTAGCTTACTGAATACGAGCAATGGCATTTATTTGAATCACAGCTTATAAAGGGGATATTTTCTTCAATTGCATATTAATGTCTGCTTTTTTAGATCTATCAGTTCCACGGCAAACTCAACTGCCCTTTTCATGCTTAGCTGCTCATCCAAAAAATCTGCCTCACAATGATACCAATGAATATAGCTTTCAGGAACAAAAGGCAAATTGTTCTTTGTTACACATATTTTTTCCATGTGCAGACTTTTATTTTTTATTTTTTTTGTGCCAACAACAGAACCACTTTAAAATAAATTGTTTCTAATTATGAAGCAATTTGGTATTTAATTCTCAACAACTGATTATAATAAATTAATTAGTTCAGTGTCTTCATTGGTAGGTTATTCAACTGGGTACCCAGCGTATTTCCACAGAGGTCTCTTGTACTTTTCAGTTAGTTATTTGGTATGAAATGATCTGCTGTGTAAATTGCTCAAGTGCTGTTAAGAAAGATACACTCATAAGCAAAAGGAAAATTTTATAATTAGTATGCATGTCAAGGGATGCTATCAAGTCAATTTAAATATGAAATTCAGGCTTCACAAAACTTTGATTTTACCACTTTGATTTTACCAAACCTAAGTTTGCAAAAATTAGATAACTTCCCATGATTTAATTTTTTAATTCCAATGAAAATCATGTCGTGTTTGTAATTAAGCATTTCATTGTAATTTCTGCAACCCCAATATGGCAGCATTGAGCCACACACTTGCATAAGAGCAGGAAGTGAAACTGATGTGAAACAAAAGTGACACTGATTGCAGTAATCTATTTTCTATACACCCAATCTGCCCGCAGTTCAGTAACACTAAGCAAACAGCAAACCTGGGGAAAAGTGAATTGATTTTTAAAAATTCTTTCAATATTGATCACCATAACTTGTTAATAATTGTTTTTAATCCCCTGGCATCAAACATAAAGATAAGGTCCAAGATTTTTAACAGTGACTATTGATTTTGGGTGCCCATCTTGGGAGACCTTAAAAGGGCCTGATTTTCAGAAAGTGCTGAGTCCCTCCTCTCTGAAAATCAGGTCTCTTACATTGTCTCAGTTTGGGCACCTAACATTACTAGTTGCTTGTGAAAATCTTGGCTGTGGGAGCCAGATGTACCTCTGTCATAAACATACAGCTAAGGGTAACATAAAATCCCTCCTTTACCTGTAAGGGGTTAAGAAGCTCAAATTACCTGGGTGGCACCTGACCAAAAGGACCAAAAAGGGAAGAAGATACTTTCAAATCTGTGGGGGGATATTTTGTTTGTGCTCTCTTTGTTCTCTCTTGGACAGAGAGGGACCAGGGCAGGAAAAACCATCTCCTAAAACCCTACATGAAATAAGTATCCAAGATTACAAAAATTGTAACTAATAGCAAGGAAATGTGTTAGCTTATCTTTTGTTTTAGCTTGTGAATTTTCCCTATGCTAAGAGGGAACTTTATTCCTGTTTTTTGTAACTTTGAAGTTTTACCTAGAGAGGAATCCTCTGTGTCCCCTATAAAATTACCTTCCATTCTGATTTTACAGAGGTGCTTCTTTTACTTTTTTCTTTATAATAAAGTTCTGCTTTTAAGAACTTGATTGGTTTTTAGTGTCCTAAAAACCCAAGGGTCTGGTGTGTGCTCACCTTGTTTACCTATTTGGTTGGTATATTATTCTCAAGCCTCCCCAGGAAAGGGGGTGAAGGGACTTGGGGGGATATTTTGGGGAAACAGGAACTCCAAGTGGTCCTTTTCCTGAATCTTTGTCTAACTCACTTGGTGGTGACAGCAGTATCGTCCAAGGACAAGAAAGGATTTGTGCCCTGGGGAAGCTTTTAACCTAACCTGGTAGAAATAAGCTTAGGGGGTCTTTCATGTGGATCCCCACATCTGTATCCCAGAGTTCAGCATGGGGAGGGAACCCTGACAATCTCTGTATTACGTAAGTTTTATAGCTGTGTCACTCTACTAAAACCAATGGATTTACAGCTGCGTGAGACTGGAGTAACATAGGGGTGATCTGTCCATGATTTTTAAGTTAAGTATCTGTTAAATAAGGAGGGAGTTCAGAGTACTACTTGTTCCAGCCTGAGAATCCCAGCCTCCGTTACACTTCTCTGGCCTTAATCAGTCTGCACCTTGAAAGAAACACAGCAAGCCTGGCAGGGCTAACAAACTGGGTTGAAATAAAAGCCATCTGAGTGCTTCTAATCAGACAGAGTGTATGTAACTCTTACTTATGAAAGAACTGCAGCTGCTATGCAAAGCCATTTTTCTTCGGCTTTAATTTATAAGAAAAATAAACCCGTGTTTGCTCCTGCTTTTCAAGGAATTCCCAATTTTCAATGCTCCGCATCAAATTGCTGTGGTGTCAGCAGCTTTGCTAGCAGCCAGTCCAAACCCCCATTACTGAGTTCCCTGTTCAGGAAAACCTGGGTGCCTATTGCCATATATCATTACTGGTGATTACAGTACTAGTCAGCGGGCAACTGAAGCTCCCAAATACAAAAATGAGATTTCTAAGCTCCTATGTTAAAGCCTGCAAATAACAACAAAAAAATCTTTTTCTGTTGTGCTGCAGTGATCAGAAGGAGAAAACGGAATTCTATTAAACTGGAATTATGCCTTCTAAACGGCTTTCGTTGCTTGGGAATTTGTGTTGCTAATTGTTTGCTCTTGTTTTGTAGTTTAACAAGTAATTAATGCGATTGTCTCTTCATTGCTTATTCAACAGGTCAGCTAAGTGGCTAATTGCAGAAGTACAATAGCTATTACTTAATTTTTCTAGTGGTAAATGCACGAAGGTCTCAATTAACCCCAAACGGAAAAAAAAATCTAAAGTATATTTTTTTTGCTGTGGCAAAAAGCAAATCACTTTTTGTTGCCGCATGCGTTACATTTTCAGTTCGGTATTTCTACACAAAACAAAGCACTGCAGTAGCTACCCACACCTTTGTCTATTTATTGGCATTTTTAGAATAGAAGCCCTTCAGGGCAAGGGCAGTGTCTAGCACATGAATAATAATTATAGACAGGCGACTATTCCAAAACAAGTTTAAAAGGCAATTTTACTCTGAAAAGCAACTGTGAAAAATTGTCTCTTTCTTACTTTCCTAGATCTACTCCCTGTGCACAGTGATATAGGAACTGCCATACTGGACTGAACCAATCAGCCATTTGGTCCAGTATCCTGTCCCCAGTAGGTGCCAATACCAGATGCTTCAGAGGAAGGTACAAGCAATGGACAATTGTGTAATAATTTGCATATGGTAAACATTTCTCTTAGCCCCAGGTAGTTAGAAGTTCCATTATTCTCTGAAACATAAAGGTTTATATTCACATCTTACTTGGTATCTGCATACATTACTGACTAAAATATTTACTTAAAATATTTTGCTCCTTTTAGCTTTGCAGATTTATTACACCTGTGAGAGAGAGAGCAGTATGCTGATCTGACTCACGCATCATACACAGACCTGGGCAGTGGGTGGGACCCTCCCCCCCTGGCGCCACCCCTTCCGCCCAGGGCCTCGCTAGGGTTGCCAACCCTCTAGGATTGGCCTGGAGTATCCAGCAATTAAAGATTAATCTTTAATTAAAGATTATGTCATGGGAGGAAACCTCCAGGAATATGTTCAACCAAAACTGGCAACCCCAGGCTTCGCCCCGCCATCTGCTGGAGCCTCAGGCTGCCTCCTTACACTCTGCAGTCAGAGGATCCCCAGGCCGGCCTGAGCTGCCAAGAGCCCTGGGATAGCCCCAACTGCTGAATTGGAAACGCACCGCACCTCCCCTCCCAAGACCCCGGGCTCATGAACCCAGGAAGCTGAGTGGCAGATACCACCTCCTCAGCCACCCCGGAACCTGCATGGCACATAATAATAAGCAAAATAGTCCTCCGGCAGAAGCTCAGCCCACTCCCAGCCCTCACAAACCACAAAACCCCCCAACCCAGCATCCAGCATCAGCAGTGGCTGCGTAAGGGGAGGCTTAGCCTCTCTTGGCCTATTATACCCGCTCCTGTGTGCACAAAATTGTAAACAAAAGCTCAGATCCACAAAGGGACTTGGGTGTTGCAACGCAAAGCATCACAGTGCCTAAATTTTAGATGCCTAGAAAAAACAACAGGAACAACACACAATCCACAAAGCCTGAGTTAGGCATGTAGACTCCTCTACAATGAATGAGGAGAGAGAACCATCTTTAGAATGCAATCCATACAACCCAGCAGGCTAAGCTGAGAGCTGCCTTTATCCGCTGATGGGAGGTGCTGACAAGAGGGCGTGTCCTAAGCCCCTTGCTCAGAGATAGGTGCCTACATCTGCTAGCACTCAACAAGCCAAGGGAAGGTGGATTCTCCTCTGCTTAACTCATGTGTTAAGCTGTGAAACTCCACACAACATGAGGAAGATGCTCTCTCTTATAATCTTTAGACCAGTGATGCACTCACTCAGGATGCGGGAGACCTCCTGTGAAAGTCCCCCCTCTGCCTGATGAGGGAAAGGGATTTAAACAGGGATCTGCCACCTCTCACAAGAGCACTCTTACCACTGGGCCATGAGATATTTGGAGATCGGGCTCCTTTCATCCCGCCTATTGAAGTTGTTTAATATATAATAAATAATTGAATAAATAGTAAGTGGGCCAGAGAGTGAGTGACTCTATAGCCCAATGGTTAGTGTACTCACCTGAGAGGTGTCAGATCCCGGCTCCAATCCCTTCTTCTCATCAGGCAGAAGTGGGGACTTGAAGCTAGGGACTTGCATATCCTGGGTGAGTGCTCTAACCACTGGCTAGAGGTGATAAGAAAGCACCTACTTCTTGTTTTGTGTGGATTTAGCGGGCATCTGAGCATGCCTACCTAATTGGGCCCCATGCATGGGTTAGGGAGAGGAGCTCCTGTTTTCCTCCTAGTTTGTCAATTGCTCTGGGCTTAGGTAGGACATAGGCACCTGCATGTCTAGAGAGAACAGTGCTCAAAAGACAGAAACATAGGCACCCAGGGAGCTTTTACTCCAAAAAAGTAAGCACCAAGTGAGTTTAGGCACCTACAGGACTAGGCAGCCAAGCCTGAATTTTTTGGATTGTAGTGGGACTTAGACTCTGGGGATAAGGAGCCAAGGACCTTTGCTGTTCTTGGCCAAAGTTCTGAATTATCCTTATTGTTGATGCTTGAACTAGAAAAAAAAAATCCAGCTTGACTTCAAGATCCCAGGGGAGACTGCAGGGCTTGCATTTAGTAGAAAAATATATCACTGTCAGCTGAGCAGATTTCATCTGTAAGTCAATGATAACATTTTTTTTTAAAAGTCACTTTTCAGACTAGGCTCAAATTTTAATGAAGCCTTTAGAAATCTGCAGAGTACAGTATATTCCAGACTCTTCAAGAAGCTATCAGTTAGGGACTGAAAAGTTCTCCACTACTGTAGGAAATCATTTTCAGACAGTTTTTTCTTACAGGTGATCATCAAACAGATTTTTTTAAAATAAACAAGTTCAACAACTTTCAGGGACTAGATGGCTCAGGTGGGCTGTGTGGCCTTCTACTTTTAGGCTGCCAACTCAAATCCAGGCCATTAGAGATCAATAGTTGTTATCACTTGTAGTCAACAATTTGCTAGTCTATGTCAAATGTACCAATGGAATTTCACATTCCAGCTCTGGAGCAGACAGCAACTCATCTCTCCAAAGCCATCCTTATTTTGTGGTTAAGACATGTGATTGGAACTCAGGAGATCTGCATTCAATTCCGTTATCAAGAGCATGTCTGAGCCAAAGCCTATCAAAATCAGTGGGAGTCTTTCTATTGATTATAGAAGGCACTGGATCAGGCCCTGTATCTCTCTCTCTCTCTCTTCCTATCTGCAAAATAGGATGATGATGGTACTTCCTCTCTCTCCCCCTTTGTCAATTTTGTCTAATTAGACTGCTTTTCAGGGCAGGGATCATCTCGTATGTGATGGTGCAGCCCAGCATAATGGGGCCCTGACCTCAGCTGGGGTTTCCTGTTCTTAATACAACACAAATAACAACAGCAGCAATCGGACCTCCGTTTTGGCAGTAGGCAGCCTGTGTTGGTCACGGAGGCTGAATTGCCCTCTCAGCCCTGGATGTTAAGGCCAAGGAGGTGCAATAGGAAGGTAGGGAAGCTTATGGTGTCAGTGCCTATCCTGTATGTTATGTATATAGCGTATAAATAAAGGACTCTGGGCTCCTGGGCTCTTAAAACAGGCACCTATGCTGATATTTTGGGTAAGTCAATTAATCTGTCTAGGCAAAACCCTGGCCCAGTTAGAGTTGATGACAAAGCTCCTGTTGACTTCAGTGGGGTCAGGATTTCGCCTTCCACATCTCAATTCCCCATCTGTAAAATGCAGATGATGTATACTCCTTTTATCAGAGGTGTGGCCGTGTTAGTCTGGATCTGTAAAAGCAGCAAAGAGTCCTGTGGCACCTTATAGACTAACAGACGTTTTGGAGCTCATGCTCCAAAACGTCTGTTAGTCTGGACCTACAACCCATCCTGGACAATGATCCCACACTTTCACAGGCCTTGGGTGGCAGGCCAGTCCTCGCCCACAGGCAACCTGCCAACCTGAAACATATTCTCCCCAGTAACTGCACACCGCACTACAGTAACTCTAGCTCAGGAACCAATCCATGCAACAAACCTTGATGCCAACTCTGCCCACATATCTACACCAGCGACACCATCACAGGACCTAACCAGATCAGCCACACCATCACTGGTTCATTCACCTGCACGTCCACCAATGTAATATACGCCATCATATGCCAGCAATGGCCCTCTGCTATGTACATCGGCCAAACTGGACAGTCGCTACAGAAAAGATAAACGGACACAAATCAGATATTAGGAATGGCAATACACAAAAACCTGTAGGAGAACACTTCAACCTCCCTGGCCACACTATAGCAGACCTTAAGGTAGCCATCCTGCAGCAAAAAACTTCAGGACTAGACTTCAAAGAGAAACTGCTGAGCTTCAGTTCATCTGCAAATTTGACATCATCAGCTCAGGATTAAACAAAGACTGTGAATGGCTTGCCAATTACAGAACCAGTTTCTCCTCCCTTGGTTTTCACACCTCAACTGCTAGAACAGGGCCTCATCCTCCCTGACTGAACTACCTCATTATCTCTAGCTTGCCTGCATATATATACCTGCCCCTGGAAATTTCCACTACATGCATCTGACAAAGCTCATGCTCCAAAACGTCTGTTAGTCTATAAGGTGCCACAGGACTCTTTGCTGCTTATACTCCTTTTGTCTGTACAGATTACATTCTTCAAAGCAGGGACTGCCTCTTATCATGTATTTGTACAGCACCTGGCATAATGGGGCCCCGATCTCAGGCGGGACATGTAGTACCACTGGGATACAAATAAAATAAATAAATAAATGGAATGTTCCAAATAAGCATGTTTAAGAGGCCATTAGCACATTATTAGTTTGAAGCAGCCCTGCAGTGTATTAGCCACAGTGTGGACTGCTGGCATCTGTAATTATACGGAATTACTTTAGCATTGAGACTCCTATAGAAGAGATACTTTCTCTGTGATAAGCACATTTTGATTAAGTTTGGTTTTGCTCTATCAATCCAGATTCTTATATTAATGGAATGTAGAAATGGGTTTTTTTCTACTGACGTTTGCTATAAGTCAAAACAAAAGGACATCAGGATGAAGTCGAAAGATTAAGTGTCTCACGGTACAGTATCAGACTTACATTTGTTCTTTTGGCTCCAAGAGATTTAACAGCTTAAATGTCACTGCCTGCCAGACAAAATGGATATGATGACAAAAGAACATGACCATCTCCGGAAATGATAAATAGGTAGCCCAGGTTTATATTTTTATGTTGCTAAATAAGTGTCAGGTGAAACTTCTGTGGCGAGGCAGCCACTTGCAAAATCAAAGGAGACTCCAGAACAGTTTAAAGAACAAAAAAATTATTTTAAAAATAAAGCTTATGACAAGCTCCAACTGACAGAAACTCTGTGCTCAGCAGCTAAAGAAAACCTTCACTTTCCCTAGATTTTTTTATATAGCTGCCCTTCTAAAGAAATACTACAGTAGTGTTTTAAATTACTACAAAAATCAATGGAATTACATCAGCCCTAAAAGTTTAAAACCTGTTCTGCTTGAGGCTGTTACATGGAAAATAGCAGTGGTTTTACAGTGGTGTTTCATAGAACCAGGTGATTGATTCTGCCATTTAAAATCTTTAACTTCTAAAATTTTGAGTTGGTGCAACTACACTTTGGTCCTGTGTAAGCGAGCTTGATTAAGGTTCTGATTCATGAAAGACCTTAAGCACATGCTTAAATGCAACCCCATTCAGGAAAGCATTTAAACATGTGTTTAAATATTTTACTGAATAAGGGTGCTTGCCTGAGTTGGAGCCCAGATAAGTAAAATCGGATTCTTCTACTTCTTTAGGTTTTGTTTGCTACAAATTAGCAAACTGGTTTCTGAAAAGTGCCTCTCTTTTTAGGCTGTCACAAATCAAGAGTCTCCAGGTCTGAATTACTTCAAATTCAGTAGGCAACATTCTACTTCTGCTGCAGACCTACCTGCCAGTTTTGAGGCTGGTATTTCATTGTTTCTGGATTTTAAAAGAGGGGTCAAAATCAGATGGATAATGGACACTCAGCTGCTGCTGCAACTTCATAACTCACCATGCAAACACTCTAAATATGGCTAGTATGGAGAAAAGAACACAAGGGTTGTCACTGGAGATGTTGTCCCTGCCAGGCAGACTGCAATAGTTGTTTCATTGTTAATTAAGTTTCCTCCCCACCTCAGTTTCAAGTCGTTAGTAATGAGCTCCAATCAAATGTAGGAGCTGCCCTGGTGCATTCAGTGAAAGGGAAAGAAAGGCATATCAAAGGACATGTAGGCATTTAACAATAAAAACAAAAAGGAGCTGAGATTGATAAAGCTCAAATGAACAAAAAGTTCTGCTAGTCCCTAGAAAAGATGAAAGCTGTTAATTTGGTTCTAGTGCCAGGTAGGCTGCTTTGTTTGCCAATGAGTTTAATTATTGAGATGGCTCTGGGCAGGAACAAAACTAAATGATCAACTCTGAAATGTTAATAGCATGATCAATATGAGGTAATGCAGGGCTGCGTGGCCACTGTTCTACCTAGGCTGAACCATTCTGAGATTCTTGCCGTAGAAAATAGGAGCATTTGCACTGCTCCCTAGCTACGCGGTCATACAAAGAGCTTTGTTATATGCAGCTCTGACATGAGGGGCAGGGAGTCTTTCAAGGAAGTGAGACAAATCTGATGACATTTGAGATCCAAGACAGTCTATGGAACTGCTTCTCCTTCCTTTGCCAGCATTTTATGCCCAATGGAAGAGTCATCATTTAGGCAGGGCTGGTGACACTGCCCACTAAAGTTACCCAACAGACGACCCTGTTTTCAGCTGCTTATAACTTTGTGACTTTAACCATCTGGGCTGAAATTTTCCACACCGGTTATATGCCTCAGATTGATTTTTTTACTTATTTCAGCCAAAACGATTCAGCTATTTCTGAGAATAAGACTAGAGGGGAAAGACTTTTTTAACATGGGCAAAACAACGATTGGCCTTTCTTGTAAAAGCTCTATCTTCTCTGGGGCTTGGAGCAGGAACATGACATTTGGCAAGGGAGAGGCTTTTATGTCAGGGATGAGCTGTCTGCCATTCCCATGACAATTCACCTACATCTGGCCAAGTTATAAACCTTGTAGAAAAGTTTACAGTTCACACATGCTCAGTAGAGATGTACCTGATTTTAGCAGCTAAAGTCTCCAAAGATTCCAACCTCACTTGATCTGTCAGGAATTTTTAGCTGGAACAGACTTTAGCAAAATGTTTAATGAAAACAGTTCAGGTTCAATGAGTTTTTGTTGATTTGCAGATAGCATTCCATTTTACTGACTTGTGGGCTGGTTCCCTGCCTGCTCACCTGGTGCAGACCACTGGCAGCCTGGGGCTCCATGCTATCTATGCCAGAGATGGGAACCTGAGAGCCCTGGCTCTAGCTCATGGGCTTTTCTGCAGTGTCTGAGTGCTTCACGAACATTAATGAACTTATCTTCACAACACCCCTCTGAGACAGAATCATAGAATATCAGGGTTAGAAGGGACCTCAGGAGGTCATCTAGTCCAACCCCCTGCTCAAAGCAGGACCAATCCCCAGACAGATTTTTGCCCCAGATCCCTAAATGGCCCCTCAAGGATTGAACTCACAATCCTGGGTTTAGCAGGCCAATGCTCAAACCACTGAGCTATCCCTCCCCCCTAATCCCTCACTAATCTTGGGTGCCCAAGTTGAGATGCCTAGGACCTGATTTATCAGAACAGTTAACATTATACAGCAATTTGTACATGTTCAAAGCCCAGCTCCCCTGCCTTCTTTTGCAGACGTGAGAGGTCAGCACTCGAGCAGATCAGAAACCAGGTCTCACATCAAGTTCCCAGGCAGGGTCTGTTGTAACATGAGGTAAGAATCATGGTACTATAGAATTCTACAGCGAAGATATAGTTCTCTATTCATTGTCACTGAAAAAAGCTCCTAGCTCTCTATTTCCTGCAGTGCAGCCTGAACCTCCAGATACACGCCCATGTGACAGGCTGCAGAGCCACTGTAACCCCTAGCCTCAGAATTAGAGTCCCCCTCAAAACTCACCTGGATTTTGCTGGATTATAAACACATTGGCATGACCAGCCAGAAGAATGTAAACACTCTGCATCTAATCTCCACTTTGTCTCTAAGACATCAGCTTCTGGGAGTGGTTGATGGACTGAGACTCTTGTAGCTTTTGTTGTACCATCACTGAGGATGGCTCTGGTTCTTTCTGACACCCACTCGGACCATAGAGCATTAGTTTTCCGCAACATCCCACAAGCTAATTAGTAACTGTTTGTTGTCTGACAATCTACAGGTGAAGGCACTGGTCACAGATTTACAAGGTCTCTGTTATGCCCCAGCATTTATATAGTCCCCTGGGTGTAACCCCTTTATTGTGCCAGACCCCTAGGATCCACACTTTTACACTCAATGTATAGCAGTACAAAGTACATAGGGAAACTGAGGAATACATATGGCTCATAAAAATATTACCATGGTTCCCACATTAATCACAACACTGGGTTCTAATTTAGTTGAATCCCAGGACTATTTAGTCCAAGGACACACCTTTAAACCCTAATACCATGGGCATCAGGGCAGCTACATTTGTCTTATTGATCCAGCTGGACTCCATAATTGACTGTGCTAATGTATAGGTCTACAGGATTTGTGCAGCACAGTGGCAGGTCCAACAAGCTACCTGGTCAGAAAAAGCCCCCCAAAGCAGAACTAACTATAAAAGACACACAACATGATCAAGACATTTGTGAAGGGAAACTAATCAACATGCTGACATTTTTGTGCAATGTGAGTAGAGTGAAACGGAGGGTACATCTGTCCTGCAGTCAGAGGGGGCACTGCAGCACTTGTACACATACCCAACTAGCTTGGATAACACGAGTGGTGAAGCTTTGCCAGCATGGGCTAGCGCCACTCGAGTACATGCACAGGATCCTAGGTGGGCATGTACAGCAGGTGCTGCTCCATGCTGCTGCGGCTTCACTCTTACTGTTAGTCAAGCAAGCCCCCTGAGTAGTGTTTGCTTAGCATCAATCAACTGGCTATTCTAGTCAGGACACGGGTTCTCAGCCTTGAGACAATGACCCACAGAGAGATGACAAAAAGGGATCAGAGGGGCATAACTTCCCTGCCCTCCCCAGATTGCTAAATATGAGTGAGGTGCTAGCTAGATGCACTGAGAAGGGATCCCAGGATAGAGAAGGTTTGGGGAATACACTGAGGCAGTCAGGTGATTTGGGTATTTCAATCCCAGTTCAATTCCAAACGGATTTGTTTTACTTGATATAAATTAATCATTTACAGATCAGATTTTGACTCATTCATTTACCGGCATGTTAACCTTGCCCTCTGCCTACATCCCAATAGAGAGGAACTTGCACATATACAGAGGGCTTAGTACTATTTGCATCTCTCGCCCTACTCCGAATCACTGAGGTTCGACAAAAGGCAAATGTCATAATTACAAAATAGCTGATGGGTTGTTTAAAGATAAAAAAGAAATGGGACTGTAAATATTGTGCAGTTGATTATTTAAGAAAACAGATGGAATAAGGTAAAAAGAAAACCCAAATAAAAACAGTGAGGCTGATTCTTTATGATGAAAATAAAAGATAATGCTGTATCTGGAAAATCCGGGAGTAGAGTCTCTCCGGCTGTCATGGTACATCATCAGCCCTCAGCTCAGCAAGCCTCTGGGTGAGGTGTTATTCTACTGAGGAAGATTCTGATGATGATTTCAGGTAACAAATGAATGGCACTAATACGCTTTAACTTCATATTTCCAAGGATTTTAAAGGAATTGACAAGGTCCATGATTATATGGATGGATCATTACCAGCATATTTGAAGAGACTGAACGGGAGTGCAGAGATGAAACTAGAGCTTATTAAATGTATATAAGGAACTGTTGAGGAGTTGTTTGGGGTTTCTGGTTTTTTTTTTTAAACCGCAAACTCCAGTGATGCAGTGTGGAAACCCAATGGCCTCTCCATCTGTCATCGTGAATAAAATACTTCTGTAGGGCTAGTATAAAGGGGACACATCCCGAACACTACTCTCTCTCATTCCCACACCCACACAACATCGCCTGACAACAGAACCGCAAGCAGAGAAGGAAAGGATTTATGGAGGGAGGTCACGTAGGGAGTTCACAAACATCAGACATTGTGCATTGTAGCTCGGCAGGTGCTCTCTGAACGGAATTATGCCATGGTATTTGTGGGTGAGGTGGGCCGGGGTGGAAGTTTGACAACTAAAAAGATCCTCTAATCCCTCCCCATTGGAGAGGGGGTGTACAGTGGGGACGTGGAGCTACTGTAGCATTAGGATGGGGCTGCAAAGGAGTTTTGCCACCACTCTACAATCTGAGAGGTGAGGGAGTGGCAGAGAAAGATCCCCCTCATACCAGCTGACCTAAGGTGGAACAGCCTCGACATGATACATTAGATGATGAGTTGCATTTACACTCCTATAAAATAACATTGGGTATGGATAACTACTCACTGGGCCACAGTGATTACTGATGAGTTGCCCCACAGAACTGGTAGCAGAATCTGGCCCAAACTTCTTTAACTCATGTGTGGCCATAATAATCCATCTAAGGGAAGGAATATTCACCTCATTCTCCGTGCTCTGTGGGATGTCCCCTTTCATGTAAACGAGACATGGCACTTCTGTGAGGTCTGTAAGATGCACTGCAAAGCAATAGTGGTGATAATCCATGTACTGTTTGTAATGTGTAGCACCCAGGATAAGCATCTCTGCCTACGTTTTATCAGCTTAAGGGGATGAGCAGTACATCCCCAGTGCCAGAACAGGTGGTCACCATAACCTGACTACCTATCCAGATGTTGTAAGTGATTTATCTGGGCGTAACGGGGCTTTATTAGTAGTAAATTTGACTTGCAAGCCCATGTTTATGAGTTACGGGCTACTAAGGCTGGATGGTCTCCAGCACATCAGTGTTTGTTGTCAACATTGATTTTGGGGGTCATTGGATTATCAGAACCTGAAAGGTGCTTTAATCAGCTCTTATCTTTGGATTTGAGTAATCCTCAGATAAAAGAGAAAGCAGAAGCTGCGGCCAGTCAGAGGAGACCAACAGAGCTACTCTGTTTCATAAGCCAAATACAATGGTTTTGGGGACAGGATTACTCAGGGGATTTGTGATACTGTTTTTCACCTGTGGGACACTGGTTCAAATCCATCCCAGATCAATAGTGACCGAAACTTTGGAGGCTGCTTGGTAGTCTCCCTTAAAGCGCCATCTCCAAAGCCCATTGAAATAAATGGAAAGGCTCTCATTAACTTGAATGGACTTTGGATCAGTACCAAAATGTCCCACTGCTGTTCCTAATAAACACGCCTCCACATTGCAATTGGTACTAATTGGCCCCTGGGTTGGCAGTCTCAGCAGAAATCTGGACTCAATGGTCAGGGACAATGCACTACGCTCCCAGCTCAGAGAGGCTCCCTGCAGATTGTGATGTTGGTGGGAGAGCATGGGGAAGGGGCACTGCTGTCTCCTATGCCACACCTGTCTGGCTAGAGGATTTCAGTCTGCACGGCACCTTTCAGCAGTACTAACGTCAATTTTTAAAAAGCTGATTAAAAGGCCATTGTTCCCCACACATTCCAACTTCCACATGAGGGTACAGATTAATATTCCAATGCAAGGTAAGGCTCATGCAATGCACACTGAATGAAACAAGTCTTCAGTTGTGCTACTTCTCATCCCACTGGCAAGAGCATGCTTGGCTGTCGTGAATAACTTACCTAAATGGATTTTGTCACACTTTAAAATTAGAAAGGGCTTAGTTATTAAAGTGTCAGAAGGGGCTGGTCTTTATGGTACCCACACATCCATAATATGCATGGCATAGTTTCTCTCATCAGTATCCTAGAGCGCTGTTATGCTTGTTGTGAAATAGTCCTGCTGGAGTCTCAAAAGTTAAAATGCTGGCTTCTTGCAGAAAACTGCACCCAGTATTAGGGAAAGGTAAGGTTGTTGTAGCAACAGTCCTAATAATTTTAATGGGGATATAAAATTTCCAGTAAATGTTGATGTTGATATTACCCAGGATAGAATCTATAGTCAGATGCATTAACCAGAATTTAATTATTTTTTCTCTTAGAGATTTCTAACTTAAAAAATACAGTTCATCAAACTGACTGGTATGCTGCTGTTACTGAATCACAAATCCATGACAGTAATCAAAAAAGAATTGCAGAATAGAAAAGGGTGGTAGGGTATTAAGTGGTAGTCTATTAAAAAAAAGTATACAATCTGAAGATGTAAAAGTGTTCTTTTGAAGATTAGCTTCTAATCACCAGGTTCAATTGCACTGTATTTTTGTACTTACAAACACGAAATTACACGCTCCATAAATAATGAAAGCCCAACAATGCTAACCTGAGCTAGTCCCAACTCACAGAAATATATGAGCAGTTTAACAGTTTTGCTTTCACTGCTGTTCTCCCTGAACAGCAAACTTTGGCTAATATGGCTTTTATTTAAAAAAAATAAATTTTATTATTTTCCTCCCTCCTCGCACTCCACCCCAAATAAACCCTGGCTCTGACAAGGTCACTGGGAACTCTGAAGGGCCAGACTAAGAAGAGTTACACATATTGAAAGGTCTGCACCTGAATCATCATTAACTAACTGCAGAATGAGGTACTACAAAGATTTTCAGATTTGTGATACCCTTGGGATTCTTCACGAACACTGCAGTTAATACAAAGAAGGTTAACTCTATCCTCAGTTTGTCAGTAATCATGATACCTCTGCCATATATCTATGCTTCCTCTGTCACCCTTTACCCCAAACACCTGTTGCCTTGCAAAATGTCATCTGCTGATAATTTTGTAGACTTCATAATGAAGTGAGTACACAATTCTAGACTTATTGACAACACATTGTCCAGTTTATCTGTCGAGTGACGACAGACTACTGGTTGTTTTGCACTAACTACAAGGAACGTGGTTGTTTCTTTTTTAAAAGATTTGCTGGCCAAAAAAATATGATCAACTCTACCCAGCTATGTTTTGGGTTATGGACATACATAGGCAGAAATAGTGCTCTCCTCTGCTGGCACTGCTAGGAAGGCAACACATTATCCTTTCATTCAGACATGGTGCATACCCAACCCCCAATAATACAGATTATATAAAATAGATCAGATCTAGGGTTTCAGCTCTGAATACCTCTGAACTTTGTGGAAGTTCAGATCTGGATCCAACTTCCCTCAAGCCTCCCTCGGTTATCAACAAACAGGCAGAGTTCATCTGCTACTTGACAGTGAGAACTAGCATATGACAACATTCCTGCAAAGCAATGAGTTTATAAAAAACATGGCTAGAATGTGATAGGTGACCACAATCCCATATGGAAGCAGCTGTTTCAACTATGATATCTACTGCAGCCTTGGAAACTAGAGCCGTTAAAAAAAAAGTGTGTGTGTGAGAGAGAGAGAGAGAGAGAGAGAGAGAGAAGTGAAATACTATTTGGTGAAATAAAGCATCAGAATGACATCTGAGTTATTCTAAAGTTGGTAAATTACAATAATAGCCGATATCAGCTATGTGTAGTTCTGACATGCACAATAACACTCTCAACCTTCACTAATGGCATAATAATTAACTGGCTGTCACTAGGCAACAATCGAGGTGCCTTTTATTTTTAAACGCTTCATGATTGATTTTTATTTTTCTTTCAGTGCTAAATAATAACACATGTCAATATTTTCTAGTTGATCATCTAGGAGCAGACACGGGGCAATCAAATCTTAGATGATTATACTTCATCCCTGACAGTAAGGTAATTTAAGGGGGGAGGAACCACACAATACATTGTTTCCAGTGTGAATCTGTAGCATCCAAGCGTCGTCTTAGATGAGATCAAGGTCAAAGAACTACGTGTTTTTTCTGAAGCATCTTCTCTGTATAGTGATTACAGAGTTATCCTTGTGAGCGGGGTGATGGAAAACAGGTATTTGGTTTTACACAGTGTTTTTCATTTTCCACATACTTTACAGTTCTTTGGAAAGTGACACGTTGTGACTGGTTGCCCCTCACATAAATCAGAGCCACAGTATAAAGCAATAAAACTTCCAGTTCAGGAAGAGGCTTAAGCATGGGCTTAGATTTAAATGGTGACAATGGGAGTATATGTGTGCTAAAAGGTAGGCAGGTCCATAAGTACCTTGCTAAATTTGGTGCCCATGGACACCCTTGCGTGCTATGGTAGGTGTGAGGGTAGAATACTGGGGATGCCATGACCATCCACTCAATCCCCGCTCTCCTTGAGGTTAACAGCAGAACTCTATTCAAAGGGAGCAGGATTAGACCCTATGCAGGCAACTGTGGAAGCCTTTATGCACACACTCAGCAATAAATGAGACACAGCTTTGGAGGTCAGAAGCTGTTTTACTGAGATATTCATGTAGAACATCTAGGAACATACTCATGTAGACACAGAGGATAGACTTTACTTGGTTATAGTTTTAATAAGTTAATGAAGCAGCTTGACTTTCAGCCTTGAGAGAGTGAAATAACCTTTCACTCAGTATTCCAGATGTGGTGACAGTTCTGCACATTCTTCTTGTTTTATTTATGAAGCCTGGTCATTCTTGAGGAAATGTGAGCTTGAGACGTGTGAATGGGTAAGGAATGACATTTGTATTTTGTAACTCAAAGGACAACGGGTCATAGGTTATGACCTGGAAGACAACAGGCCCCAGCAGTCAAGAGTCCTGGCTGTTCACCTAAACACAAGGATTTGAAATCATCTGGGTAGAATAATCCCCTCCTGTGAGTCTCTAATGTTACTTATCTGGGAAGAAGACAAACTCGTGACTAAGAAAACACACTCTAAAAGGAGAATGCCTTCTTATGTGATGGTACCTGAGCCACAAGACATTGCCTGGTTCCCCAAATGGCAGTTCCTGACTGACTCTAAAGCATCCAACACCAGCAAGCTAAAGAGCAGATTCTTTTTCTAAGTAACTTTAGTCTTTTTGTCTCCTTAACAGGACATTTGAACACCTATGCAGGGATGTGTACCAGGAAAGACCTATCCCAGTCTTTTTTGGGGGAGGGGGTGTCCATTAATAGTAATAGCAAGCACGTATATATGCACAGTATAAGGTACCACTAGGAATGGATTAACCTATGTTTAAAGCAAATCTTATCTTAGATCTCTAAGAATCACTTGGGAAACATAAAAAATTGAATCTTAACCTATCCTTTCCACAAGGGAAAGTTATAGCTGCTAAGTAAACCCCACAGAGATGGCAAGATTTAATAAGTAATTTAATCATTTATGTTATGTTAGCTTTGTGATTTGATTACTGTTGCATTCATGCAATAACTTGACCAATTGTTGGTCTTAAGTTGAATGTTTCGTAGTTATCCAATTTTAAATTGTATTACGGTTAGCAGTTTGATTTGACT
Organism: Gopherus flavomarginatus; assembly: GCF_025201925.1. NCBI lineage: Eukaryota > Metazoa > Chordata > Testudines > Testudinidae > Gopherus > Gopherus flavomarginatus. The sequence goes on along the minus strand of NC_066631.1, from coordinate 22,520,673 downwards.
AACTCAATTTGTATTGTAATAACAACATTAATTATATTCTTAATACTTTAGGGAAATAAAATAAATCATCTCACTTTGTAATTGTTAGTGCTCTTGAATGAAAATTGTAATTGGTTTTTTCTGATCAGCTAACAACAAGGTAAGAACATTGGACTCAAGTCCTAAGAAAAACCTCATTATTCGAGCGGAGATTTTGCACAGAATGTATGTACCTTTGTAAACAACATTCAGACCTCACAAAGTAATGGGCAGTTCCTTACCATGGCCAAAGGCAGGACTCCTACAAGATCCTTCTGGCTTACATAGATCTTGGAGACTCCTAGATCAGATGTCGTATCCCCAGGATATTCAACCTGCCACGTGATAAGTTGGGTCCCAGGTAGATCACTTAGGTCTTCAATTTCAAAATCAATCTGCATGATCTCTGAGGAAGGACTGCTGGCCCTGGAAAAAAAGAGAGAGATGCCTTAATTCAGGTGAGTGACAAACCAGCAAAATAATTGCATCTATACTAATAAATCATTGGATTATTGCCCTTCCTAAGAGACGATTTATGAGACATAGGAATTAGAGGTAAATTAACTATTTGCATGTATTATCCCAGGATCTTAGTGCACTTTACATACATTCTCTAGGCCTAGCATGTGCAAAATTGGTAGCTAAGTACTATCTGTGCTTTATAGATAGGGAAATGGAGGCAGAGAGAGGTTAAGCGTTGAGGTTAAATTCATAGGGTAAGTTAGTGGCAGGTCCAGGAATGCCTGACTCCAAACCATCAGATTATATTTTCCCCTTGTTAAAAGTGACATGCAAAAGGAATAACCTAGAGGCAGTTGCCACTGAGATGTGAGACTATTGTAGCTCTTTCCTTCGAAGCAGCTTCTGTCCTTTAAAAAGGGGAAGATGGAGGAAACTGGAGGCTATTTCTGGCTCTGCGCCATCTTGCTGTGATGCCCTGGGCAAACACCTTAAACTCTCTGTGATTCAGTTTCCTCCATCTGTAAAACAGGGACAATAGTGCTTACAGCTTTACTTCCTCAGGGGGTTACAAGGCGGGCTTGATGTTGGCAAAGCATTCTGGGATCTTTGGGTAAAAGGTAGTAGAGAACGACAATGTTTTATCTGTGATATCCCTGGATCATCTGCATCAGAGTGCCTGATATATCACAATTACAGGGCTGCTTATTTTTGTAATGTATCTTTTGTACACTGTGTTACAAAATCCATTCGAGAGCAAATGAATCACAACCAAAAGGGTAAATGGAGGCTGAACAGGAGAGATTTAAAGCGGGGAACCAATCAGGGGCTCAGAGGATTAGATCCTATAAACCCTGTGATAAAATCAGCTTCTGCATAGGAAACAGTATGGTAAAGAGTCTATGGACCATTTGCTTTTATAAAGGGGTCCAAAAACCTCAAGATGTACAGTGAAGTTCCGTAGCACTGCAACATTTTGAGGGATATTGAAGCTGACAGTGATTTCACTCCTCAGCCACTGAAGGCCATTTAGTGGTCTTTAATGCAGGTGTGTAGAGGTGAATGGTGAAGGTTGAATCTATTTCAATGCAGGGATGAGATCCAAAGGCTTGAGAGGAAGGAAGGAATGTCACAATTAAAGACGGATCACAAGCTGCTCAAGCAACTCTGTCTCAGAGGGCACAACTGGAAGAGAGAGAAAACAGCAAGCGGCTGATGGGAAAACTTTTAAACCTTGCAATCTTCCCTGGTTGCTGTAGGAAGAGAGTTAAAACTAGTCATCTCTTTGATCAGAACCAGTTGTGACAAGAGCCCCAATTCAGGACTGCTCCCAAAATGCCCAGGGTTTTTATCATTTCAGCTCTGTTCAATTCCTTGTCTAAAGCCACTGCCTGGAGATTTTAATCTGCAGACCGCTGAAAGTCTGGACTCTAATGGATGTATTGAGTCATTGCTGTCACACAGAGAATTTAAAAAAGGAGCCTTTGCATCAGCTCCACACTTGCAGAATTAATGTCGCTGAATGATTTTACATTTTATTCAATTCCTCATCACTTTATGTCAAACCCAGGAGAGTGCAATTTGCAAACTAATACTGAATGCAACAATATTCCACCCTGACCTTAGTGGGACCAGAAAACTGCTTTATGCAGCTGCAGCAATTGAAACTCAGTTAGCCTTACTGTATAAACAGGAATAGGCCATGCATTACCCATAAATGCATGATACTGATCTCACTTTGTACAATACCTGCCAACTCTACTGCTGTTAAAGAAACAAATTTAATCATTGTACGGACGCATCCTGGTTTTGAGCTCTCCTTCTGGTTGCCTTTTTAAAAATCTTTTGCTGCACCGGTGGCCACTGCTCTGTAGAATTGGTGCTGTCACAGGCAGTGTTTCCTGTCAGTCATGGACATAATGTGCTACTGGGCAGGTTGGCATTGCAGAGGAGAAGGCATGTGTAGGCTAGTGGCAGTTCCAAGGAGAGGATTTAAAAAAAAGAAAGAATCAATGAAGACTTTTCAAGTTATGGAGGGGACTAGAAGGCAAGAGGGAGAAGTGAAAGGCAGAAGCAGTCAGGGAAAGATGAAGGAGAAGAGAAGGGAATTGGAGGATAGGATAACAGAAAAATGGGAGGGGCTAGAGAAGAACAGAGGAGTTCTCCATTCTCCTCCCCACCCCTTCACACACACCTTTTTGATTCCTTTAAAAAAAATTTATCTTCACACTCTGTACACTTACTTCCCTCCTCCTGCCTCTGTGCCATCCCTCTTCTCCTTAGCTCAGGGTATGTCTACACTACGAAATTAGGTCGATCTTATGGAAGTCGATCTTTAGAAATCGATTTTATACAGTTGATTGTATATGTCCCCACTAAGCACATTAAGTCGGCGGAGTGCGTCCTCACTACCGTGGCTAGCATCGACTCACGGAGCGGTGCATGGTAGGCAGCTATCTCACAGTTCCCACAGTCTCCGCTGCTTATTGGAATTCTGGGTTAAGCTCCCAATGCCTGATGGGGCAAAAACATTGTCGCGGGTGGTTTTGGGTACATGTCATCAGTCTCCCCTCCCTCTGTGAAAGCAACTACAGACAATAATTTTGCGCCTTTTTTACTGGGTTACCCATGCAGATGCCATAGCACGGCAAGCATGGAGCTCGCTCAGCTCACCGCTGCTGTTGTGATCATTGTAAACACCTCACGCATCATACTGCAGTATGTGCAGAACCTGGCTAAGAGACGGCAGCACGAGGACGATTGTGAGGAGGACATGGACACGGACACAGACGTTCCTGAAAGCACGGGATGTGACAATTGGGACATCATGGTGGCAGTGGGGCTGGTTGATACAGTGGAATGCCAGTTCTGGGCCTGGCAAACAAGCACAGACTGGTGGGACCACATAGTGTTGCAGGTATGGGATGATTTCCAGTGGCTGCGAAACTTTCGCATGCGTAAGGCCACTTTCCTGGAACTCTGTGAGTTGCTTTCCCCCACCGTGAAGCACAGGAATACCAAGATGAGAGCTGCCCTGACAGTTGAGAAGCGAGTGGCGGTAGCCCTGTGGAAGCTTGCAATGCCTGACTGCTACTAGTTAGTCAGGAATCAATCTGGAGTGGGCAAATCTACTGTGGGGACTGCTGTGATTCAAGTAGCCAATGCAATCACTGACATTCTGCTATCAAGGGTGGTGACTCTGGGAAACGTGGAGGTCATAGTGGATGGCTTTGCTGCAGTGGGATTCCCTAACTGTGGTGGGGTGATAGACGGAACACATATCCCTATCTTGGCACTGGAGCACCAGGGCACCCAGTACATAAACCGCAAGGGTTACTTTTCAATGGTGCTGCAAGCACTGGTGGATCACAATTTTCAAGACATCAATGTGGGATGGCCGGAAAAGGTGCATGATGCTCGCATCTTTAGGAATTCCGGGCTGTTTGAACAGCTGCAAGAAGGAACTTACTTCCCAGACCAGAAAATTACTGTGGGGGATGTTGAAATGCCAGTAGTTATCCTTGGAGACCTAGCCTACCCCTTGCTCCCATGACTCATGAAGTCATACACAGGCAGCCTGGACAGTAGTAAGGAGCAGTTCAGCTATAGGCTGAGCAAGTGCAGAATGGTGGTAGAATGTGCCTTTGGACATTTAAAAGCTCGATGGCGCTGTTTGCTGACTAAATTAGACCTCAATGCAACCAATTTTCCCATTGTTAATGCTGCTTGTTGTGTGCTCCATAATATCTGTGAAAGTAAGGGGGAGACTTTTATGGCAGGGTTGGAGGTTGAGGAAAATTGCCTGGCAGACGATTTTGAGCAGCCAGACACCAGGGTGATTAAAAGAGCACAGCTAGGTGCGCTGCGCACCAGAAAGGCTTTGAAAACCAGTTTCATGACTGGCCAGGCTACCATGAGAGAGTTGTGTGTGTTTCTCCTTGATACAAACCCGTCCCCTTTGTTGATTTTAATTCCCTGCAAGCCAACCACCCTCCCCTCCTGGATTACAACTGGCAAAGGAAATAAAGTCACTATTGTTTTGAAACCATGCATTCTTTCTTTCTCTCTTTCTTTCTTTCTTAATTTTTAAAAAAGTGAGAGAACTGACAAGGTAGCCCAGATGGAATGGGGTGCAGGAGGAGGGAAGGAAAAGGCCACATTGCTTATTGTAGCCACACTACAAATCAAAACTGTTTGAATGACAGCCTTCTGTTGCTTAGGCCATCCTCTGGAGTGGAGTGGCTGGGTGCCTGGAGCTTCCTGCCCTCACGTTCTTGGTAATCTGGGTGAGGAAGATATGGAACTTGTGTCCCCCTGTTGTAGCCTCTGTCCATCATGCCCTGTGTGATTTTGGCATATATGTTAGCATTTCTCCTTTTTGATTGGAGTTCTGCCTGCACAGATTCTTCTCCTCATACAGCAATCAGATCCAGTGTCTCCCTTTCGGTCCATGCTGGAGCTCATTTGCGGCTCTGGGGGGACTGCATGGTCACCTGTGCTGCTGAGCTCACCACGCTGACCAAACAGGAAATGAAATTCAAAATTTCCACAGGCTTGTCCTGTGTACCTGGCTAGTGCATTGGAGTTGAAAGTGCCATACAGAGCGGTCACATTGGAGCACTCTGGGATAGCTCCCAGAGGCCAATAATATTAAATTGCATCTGCATTATCCCAAATTCAACCCAGCAAGGTTGATTTTAGTGCTACTCCCCTCAGCAGGGAGGAGAACAGAAGCCAATTTTAAGAGCCCTTTATGTCGACGGAACTGGGTTGGTTGTGTAGATGCATTCATTATAAAATTGACATAATGTGGCTAAATTCGATCTAACCCCATAGTGTAGACCAGGGCTCAGACATCTATCAAGCAGGGACCTTAACCGTCAGCCTAGCTTCAGTCCCACTGACATCAATGGGATCAAGTACTAACAGTTAGGCTTGTGCTTTTGTACTTTGTTAAATCGGGCCTCAAGTTTTACCTATCAGGCAAAACTCTCCCTGCAGTCACTGAGAGTTAAACCTGAACAAAGACTAGGTAAAAAAGACGAATAAGGATATTAAGGTGTTGCACATTTTGTGGATTGGCGGTTTTACCTCTTTTAGACTGTAAGATCTTTGAGGTAAGGGGTCATTTATCATACTCATTTACAGCACCTACCCCAATGGAATCCAACTGGGTTGAGGCCTTTAGATGCTACCACAATACGAATATTAAATAACAACAACAACAACAACAACAACAACAACAACAACAAGAGGAAAGGGCCCTTCGTTAGGAAGCATCATCTTTGCACTTTTCCCCTTAAATACTACTGCAGGCCCAAGTAAAATGAAATGATTTTCTTACCCTCTGTGCTACCCTCAATTGTCAAAGAACAAGGACGACAACATATCAATGGCTGTGGAAATGGGACACACTGTTAGCCCTACAGCTGGCCAAAGATGTTTTTTTTCTCCCCACTGAATATTCACATTTCCACTGAAAAATTGGAATACTTAAATATTTTGTCTCCAAACCAAAATATATCTATTAAGAACGCTGCCACAGTATCTCATGGAGTTGTGGTTTGGGATTCTTCATATTCTCAGTTTCTTCTGTGGGTTGGGCTCCTTGGTTGGATTACATCACCATGGTCTCCCCTTGAGAGTTTTAACCTTTCATGAAAAACTACAATTTAATCAAAGAAACAATTTTCCATTGAAAAACAGTTTCAACCACACCTAGTTAGCAATAAAAGGCTCTTTTCCTTACACGTTTGACAGATCAAGATGTTTTTTAGCAATCAATAAGGATCTCAACATTGAAACAAAAAATGTACAGAAAAGTGTAAAGGGTTCTATGACCCCTGCTCAGACCAAGCCGAAAACCACCAAGACAGAAACTTTTTCTTAATTAGTTAACTTGAAATTTTAACTTTATTCTTCACCTCTATGAACATCTTTGCATATTAATTCTGATGAAGCATCTTCCATTAGTAAAATGGCCAAACTGAAAAATAAGTAGCAGTTGTAAATGGTCTATAGAGAAATAAGCCAAACATTCTACCCTGTGAATAAGAACAG